>NC_090782.1:3613333-3945000 GCF_040054535.1 Antennarius striatus | reverse complement strand
GCTGTGGGAATGTACAACCTGTTGAATCATGACAGGATATTTTTGGTGTGAGAGTTGTTTCCTCAGGTCACTTTCACTTTTGGTTGAACAGTATTTTACATACTAGATAAGGACAATGAAACTTTGGACTCTTAAGCCAAAGAGCAAAGAGACAGAAAGCTGCTGTACAAGGAAACCAAGAGTATAATTCATTCAATCATCTTCAAACGTTTCTTCTGCTTTATGCGGGTAATGGGGGTTGCTGGAGCCTGACCAGCTGACTTGCAGGTGAGGGGCGGGGGACGCTCTAAGAACAGCACCAGTGCACTGAGGGGGCCGCAGGGAAAACAAACACTCATGCACACACTCACACCTACGGGCAATTCGGGACTGATCAATTAAGCTGAAGCCCATGTTTTTGGAGGTGGGAGAAAACTGGAAAACCCGGAGAGAACTCATACAGAAATGGGGAGAACAGACAACCTATGCATAGAATGGAAGGAGCCGACAGCACTAACCACTGTGGCACCCAAGAGTATAATTGTCATTTTAATTTTATTGTAGCTCATGACCAGTGTTAAAACTGCATGAGGAAGCTACACAGTGGATACTCTAGGTGAATCAGATGGAAATTCTCCTCATATATTTATTAAACTGACAGTTCCTGCATGGAAAGACATTTCAGCTCATTTTGCAATTGATATAACACACAGTATATACAGTATATACAGTATATATATATATATATATATATATATATATATATATATATATATATATATATTGACATTGTGATCGACCTGGACTAGAAATGTCTGCATTCTGTTACAAAAATCAACAACAGTCAAGTTAAAAATATAATTTATCAGTCACATCATGTTTCTTTTAATTAAAATATTAAAGCTTTACCATTACTTGATACACAAAGAACCTCAGAGGCACCTGGTTACGACATAGTTACAACATAGGAATGTGTGTGCGTGTGGGGCGAGGGGTATGACCACAATATCAAACATGCCTCGTCAATATTAAACAGACATGAAATGGTCTGTGCATAACAAATACATTCAGTCGGTACCAGACAACTTGGCTGCAGTAACAGGTAACAGCTGCTCATTTCCTAGCAGGAGTGCTTTTAACATGATAAAAGAAAGAAAAAAGTGCCTTAGCTTTTTTTGAAAGTACATTTTAAAGAGATTTGCTACATTGAGAAAGAAACTTGTGAAATTAGAATTATTTCTGGTAGCTGATAATAACCCCATGCTGAAGGGAGCAGCAATGAGCATTATATTGCAATATATTGCAACCCAAGCAACTTATTAGATAGTCAGCTGATTAATTACAAAGGTTCAAAGATGATCAAGTAACTTGTTATTTTGGATATTTTTAAGTCATGTCAACAAAATGACTTGCAAGAACCAAAATCATTTCAATTTCTTTTTCTGATCACCACATTGTTGGGATGCCTCAATGACAGTTTCAGTAACAGGGACAGAAGTGTCATTTGTTGATGTTACGTCCTTCAGTGTGAGTCCTGCTTAGTGTCTCCTCCCACTGTGGCAGATTGGCTCCATCATTTCTCATTACTCTCGACTTTTTCCTCACAGAACATTTTTCACAAGCCTCATCAGAATTCACAACGTCTGACCAGCAGATTCAGACCCACGGTCACATTTGTAATTTTGAGCCCTCCTGAAGGGTAGAAGTGCAAACTGACTTCCTTTTTGGCCTTGAGGTAGGCTATGCTGTGGTGCCCCCTGCAGACATCCTGTGAAGTAGTCAGGTTGAAAGAGCTGATGGGAGTGTCACTCCCCACCACCTGCAGCTGTAGCATCCCTCTTCTCTCCTCTTGGTCCAGGCTTTTGTAGCACACATCCATATATAAAATGTAGGGTCCGGTGCAGTTGATGTAGATCTTGTCGCTCCTCTGGTCCACCAGTCCCATCATGTTGCTGCTGCTGATTTTACCAAATTTCAGCGTGCCATTGCGCGTGGTCCCTGGTCGATAAGAGATGGAATGTGAGGGAGTGAAAGGACAGCAAGTTACAAATATTTTATGAACACACTAAACTTGACATCTGATTAAAAGGAAAGACAAAAATTAGATAAGAAAATACAGGAAGTAAGTGGTGACTCACCTCCAATAACCACAAATTTGATGTGCACATTATCGTCAGACGTCTGTCAAGAAAAGACACAAACTAACATTAATGTGGCAGATTTGTTCAGAGATCATGTGGCTTTCCTGTTGTTTTCACTGCCATTATGACTCTCCCATTATAAATGTGTCACTCTTTTTTTTTTAAATGTCATCTGAGATACCCTAAAGTTAAGAAACTAAGAAGGGCTCACTTTCATGTTTGATTAAGAATTGTAGTGACGGAAGAACTGCAGAACCAATCGCCAAACAATTTCAAATCAGGTCATTTCTAGAATATCTGTCGTAGTTTGATTCTATCACACTTGAGAAAACAAGTAGAATTACTCATGATTCTGGATTTAATTTCAGGACACACAACCAAAAGAACAGTCATTTGAAGACAGTTCCTTCTGGGAACTGATCTGTGTTTCATCCCGTCTGGAGCGGCTGAAACACAAACTTCTAGATCTGACACATTAAAATAATGTCTTGTGCTGTGCAGCTTCTGTGCCATAGGCAGTCTGGACACTCTCTGTAGAAGGAGCTGAGGGTTTTGGTTGACATGCCTGATTTTCTTATTCTTCTCAGGAAGTCCATCTTTGTTGGGACTTCCTGATGATTTGTTGGGTATTGTGAGACCAGATGAGAATTGATGTAGGTGCCAATAAACTTGAAGGATTTCATCCTCACCACCTCAGTATTATCCATATACAGGGGTTTAGGTGGCTCCTTTTCTCTTGTTCTTGGGTCGATGATCATCTCTTTGGTCTTGTCTGTATCCAAATGCAGGTTTTTTGTCAAGACACCAAGTCTCCAGGTCCGCCACCAGTGATCAGTCTAATGAATGTAGTGTCATCCGTGAATGTACTGATGCTGATGTTGTCCTGGGAGGCCACACAGTCAAAGGTGAAGAGTGTGTAGAGGAATGGACTCAGCACACACCCCTGTGGGGTCCCAGGGTTTACAGTTCTGTGGACTCCGACTGACTGGGTTCTATCTGTGAAGAAGTTCAGCCCCGAGGAGAGTTGTCCACCCAAGTGTGAGGAGCTTATCTGTGAGTTTTGGGGGAATAACCGTAGAGGGTCCAGTGTCCAGGATGCTCTTTTTGATGTAGATCATGACTACCCTTTCTTTTTTTTCTTTTTTTTTGGACTATCCTTTCAAAGCAGTTCATTATGATTAGAGTGAGTGCAATGGGGCAATATTCAGTAACTTCTGCTTTTCTTGGGTATGTGCACTACTGTTCTGGACTTAAAGCAGGAGGTTACAGAGGTTTGCTCCCGCCTCAGCTGTTGGGTCATTCCAGCTTAGAAGAAAGCAAAGTCAGAGAGGATGAGTGAAAGTTTATGGTGAACTATGTGTCTCACTGCTGTAGCATACAGTGTGAATGTGCCGTATGTTCATTATGAACATTAAGATAACAACAATAATCCGAGATGTCTGGCACAGAGAGCACCATCTGTGAGAAAGCTCCTGAATCTTCATCATGTGTCATGTGCCAGTCCGAAATCATTGATTGGGTCATTATTATTATTATTATTATTATTATTATTATTATCATCATCATCATCATCATCATCATCATCATCATCATCATCATCATCATTATTATCATTATTATTATTACAGTGAAAAATAAGTATTCCTTTTTACCAAGGAATACTTGGTTAAAAAAATGAAGTAACAGCAGCTCCTAACGACATGTCACACAACCACGAAATACAGACAGACAGACACAGACAGACAGACAGACAGACAGACAGACAGACAGACAGACAGACAGACAGACAGACACACACACACACACACACACACACACACACACACACACACACTACAAACTTAATGCAGCCTCGGGTTAATTATTATAGAGTTGTTTAAACTGACATGTGACTACTATGACCACTGTGACCACTATGGTGAACACCTCAGAAAACTGGATCAAATACTGATCAGTGTGAACATAATCCATCACCAAACAGACTGTGTTGAATCTGATTAGAATCTGATTTCAGTCATCAAAGAAGGAAGAAATCGAATCAATCGAATCCAGTCTTCCAGCATGCAGACATCCGCGCGTCGCGCTCACTCACCCCCTCCCGAACGTCCCGGGACACGTGCCAGTTAGCGTAGAGCGTCACCGCGAGGCACGCGCCCACCAGCAGGTTCTGGAAGGCGAGCACTACCGCGAGCTTCCTCGCGCGCTTGACCCGGCGGCCCGCGCGACCCGTCTCCTCATCCATCACCGTCCCTCCGGTCCAGCAGAGCCGTGTGAGCCGCCCCGCGGCGGCGGCGGCGCTTTTAACGCCCGTGAAGGAGGGGAATGACTGGAAGGTGCTTATATGCGTGGGGGGGGGGTGTCTTCGAATTCGCCCACCTTCTCTCTCTCGATCTCACACACACACACACACACACACACACACACTCACACACACACACACACACACACACACACACACACACACACACACACACACACACACACACACACACACACACACACACAGATTTAGGAAGCGGGACTGATTATTCGACGCTCCTTCACACTCGGATGTGGTTTTAGGGGAAGATTAGTCACAAAATATTTCAAGGAAAACAAGACAAAACCAATCATTTGAAAATAAATTTTATTTGTTTCAAAAATGAAACGTGGGGACAGAACAGAACCACACAACACATCACATCCATTCCACTTCCAGGGTCACATGTTGTCTGGGGTCTAATCCGGATGTGAGAAATGTTTGACTGTAGGATTAGACTCCATGTGTTTTCTGGTCGCTGGTTGTGTGAGCTGGGCTCGATTTACTGCAGATACTTCTGGTCATGGTAGAGCACGTTTCTGACTGCCATTTGGATTTTTGAATAGCCATTTATTTCGTTTTATCAGGGTAGTTGTCCCTTCTTGGAGGTCACAGGCTTCAGCATGGGAATTTGTCAGTGATTTACCTCATTGAAACTTGAGGCTGCATTGGTAAATGACTTGAATGCGCATTTTTATTGAATATTTTATACATGTGCATTTGGACAGGTTTTTCAAATTCCTGGTTTGTTCCATGACTCTTCCTGTGGAAATGTGCTGTGGGACAGCTGAGCAGACCAAAAACTTCTTATCAGATTTTAAGATTTTTTAGATTCAGATTTTAAGTGTGTGGAGTTTTTTTTATTGCACGCTTTGTGTTGGTGTTAAGCCTGCTGCCTCTACCTTTGTCTCACCAGGGGCCCCGTAGCAAGGGTCTCGCATCTGCGGAATCGGCCTCCCTAGACCGAGGAGAATCCACTAGCCATTCACAACAGTATTTTAGGAGATCTCTTTTAACTGGCTTTATACTATTACTGGGGGGTTACAATAATAATGTGAAATACAGACACATACCTGGCTCTTTTCAATTGTCCCTTAGTGGGGAAAATATATTGTCAGCCACACCACACTAAAGAAAAGATGTGTGGGTCCTCCTGTCCATTCTTAGGAAGTGGGTACAGGAAATAAATACATTTTGAAAATAAATACATTTTGAAAATAAACATTTCATTCAGGATTAAAAACATCTATCTATTGATAAGGGACCAATTTAATTGAATAAATGACATTTACAACAATGTTATTATGGAGCCGTTCCAGGCTAGTGGATCTTATCATCTGACTTTGAGTTTCATAACTTCAAGTTTAGTCACAGATATTTTTAGGAAGTTAAACAGGATCTTCAGATTTCCAGAGAAAAATCAATGCAAAATCTAAAGACAGTGTAGTATCTTTTTTAATTTACCTCTCTATAAAGTTTTAAATGAAGTGTTATGTGTTTTACACTGCCTTAGGGTTTCAGATACTTGCAATGTCTTCAGTGAGCCTTTATGATGCTTTGTGGTTCCCTGTCATCCCAATAAGGAAAACTTCAGAATAAAATATATTTTGAGGTAAAAATAAAGAAATCAAATTAAGTGTGATGGCAGCTCCAGATACTCTAAAGCACATGTGTCAAACTCAAGGACCTCAGGCCAAATGTGGCCCTCCACATCATTTTATGTGGCCCTCAAGAGCTTAAAAGGTTAGTGTCTAAATTTTAACTTTGACGAAAATGTTTTATCTTAACTTGTGTTTGATGTTATTTTTCTTTAGTCACTTGAATTTTTGATCCTTGATTGCTGGAGTTCTTTGGGTTTAATAACCTGACAAAAGGATTTATGTTAAAACAGAGCAAAAAGCAAGTGGATTTTTTTGCAACTGTCATGTTTGTAACTTGAATAAGTAATAAATTCATAAGAGTAGTTACATTTATTTACATTACATTGAGTTACATTTATAAGTTACATCTGGTCCTTTGAGGACAGCCATTGTGCTGATGTGGCCTTCACTGAAAATAAGTTTGACACCCATGTTCTAAATAATTTAGTTCAACACAACCTGAAGACATGAAGAGGCTGTATGCCCTGACATGTTCAGCCCATCAAAGGTTGTAGTTGTCATTGAAGTTTCAATGTTTTGGTACACGTCTGGAGTAAAACACCTGACAGACCAGGTGTCGTCAGTCAGTTTGTTTCACATACAGTTTGGATGCGACCACAAGACAAAGAAGGGCAAACATCTGTGTGTAGGAAAGGGAGGGCGGACACACGGGTTCCACCTCAAGTTTCCCCTCTGTGGTTGGAACAACCTTCACTCAGAACGAATGATCAGCGCCGTGGGGTGAGATCCTGCTGTGACGGGTGGTCTGTGACGGAAGCACAGTAGCACTGAAACTGCTTTTTTTCATTTTTTTTTCATATTTGTCACACAAATTTTATCACAAAGATAAGCTAAATAAATACAAAGTAGTTTGGTATTTTGTACATTTTATCAATGAAATGCACAGCACTGATTTCTAAATTGAAGTTCTGGGGATAATCTGAAACATTTATTGTGGAGGCACCAACAGAATCAGAACAGATGGGTAACAAGTCAAACGTGTCTTCAGAGGACCAGACATTCAGACAATCTGCAGCTGCTTCTGGTTTGGTTCCGTTACAGACAGCTGCTCAATACATCTGCAGAACACTGTTGGGACTTGAGACACCTGGATGTTGCCGCCTGAATCTCAGGTGTACAAACCACAATTGAAACTTCCTCCCTACCCATCAGTCTTGGTTTTATTTTGTTGTTATAAAACTGAATTCAGAGTTTTGGCTGCGATGGCAGCGATGGCAGCTCTGGTACCGCTGCCTTCATGGGAACATTGACTGATTGATTGAAACACATTTGGTGCATAAGAAGTGCTTCAAATCAGGAGAAATGAAAACCAATTTAAAAAAAAAAGTGGACCAATGAAAAGATAAATACTACTTATGGTAATGTAAATGTTAACTATAACCGCCAAGTTTCAGATATGACCTGTATACCCATCTCAGATCTAGCGTGACTAAAATAAAAACATCCGAGTGACTAAATGCAAGACTAAGTGAAAGTCCCTTCCACCAGCATGAAGCCAAGTCTTACTGTAGTGCTGACACCTTTCAAACAAACCGTGCAAATTTTCCTTCAACAAGAGTAACAAAGACCACAGAGACAAGATGTGATAGATCATAATTTAATGCTGAAGATGAGCCCATACACTCGACTCCATTTGCTCTCACTTCAAGTCCATGAACTCAGTAGCTTTTTAATTTATGGCACAATATGGCACTCACACACACACACACACACACACACACACACACACACACACACGATATTATAATCCACAACTTTATACTGTTCAAGTCTATGTCACTAAGTTAAATATGTACACAATGATGAGGGTAGGGATGAGTACATTCTGTTATCCTTTCAAACGTTGATTTGACATTTGACATTTTGAAAAAAGTAACGTCAGTTCTGAAACGGATTGAACGTCGAGTTATTTCAACAGGAATCTACTTGTCAGCCTCCTGGGCTATTAATTCACAGCCTGAAATCATCTTTCACTGAAGCATTGCGGCTCATTTTCACCTCCCTTTAGCGTCTATGCTTCTCTAGGAATGGAGCATTTTGGTACAAGGCAGGTGCATCGTATCAACCAGTAGTATCAGATGGAGGTCTTACAGTAGATACCATCCTAGAGCATCCAACGGTCCTGAGAAAGTACATGTAGTTGAAAGTGACACCGCTCTGAATCCAGTGACTCCTTCACAAGACGCACTGCAGTCTTGTAAGAGTGGCAAACGTGTGAAGGACAAGAGGGGAATAAATATACAGTCTTGGTCCCACCCCTCTTCATTACCCACGCTGCATCTTTTTTTTTTTTTTTTTTACAGCAGGACTCATCCGGCTGCGTTCTCTGTGTTCAGGAGGTCACGTCCTGGCCGCTCACGAAACCGCGGTCGTGTTCCATCCTTTGTTTCTAGGGATGTGGGAGGTTCATTCGGTCCTCTATTAGCGTGTTTTCAGAACCCTGTGCTTCCAGACACTGCTTGACAGTAGCTATGACTCCAGACAGACGTCTGTCCAGTGCTGCCAGGTGTGGCTCTGCCAGGACGGGGTGGATGGGATCAAATCCCAGCGCCTGCTGCATGGCTGAACTCAGAGCTCCACTCCTCAGCAGGTTCAATCTGTTCCACGTGGAGACACGAATCCTAACCGGGACAGAAAACATGTGTATAAAGAAAGTACGATAGTGGCTACATACAGTATGCTCATCAAACACTGAGATGTGTGTCCTTACATGCAGCATTGATAGAGCGGGGCAAGGATACTTCGCTCATCCAGAGCTGCGTTCCCAAAGCTGCAAGAAAAAAGAAAAAAAAAAGAAGAAGTAAAAAACTAAATGATAAAGCTGGAAGCCTGTCTGCACCGCGGTCAACAGAACCCACACTCTAACAGCTATGACACACACACACACACACAGCAGGGGAGAGTTCCTGCGTCCCAGACTGCGGGTATGGGATTAGTGGTTGTTGTTCCCTTGTTACCTGTTGTGCTCCTCCAAGACGAGTTCCCATTGAAAATTAACGTGATAAACATTAGAGGAGAGCCCCGATGACCAATCAGAGTCATCCTGGGACAAACTGAACGCACAACAGTTCACCAGAAACAAAAAAAACAACAAATGTCATTATTTAGTTTATTTCCAGTTGTTTTGAATCTTAAAAACTAAAATCAATCTCAAAATCTTCACGACTGCAGTTTAATTCTGTCACATGAGGCTTTTCAGTTAGTTCAAGTGAAGACACGTTCATTTTGGTTGGGTTTTTTTCCCAGGTGGTTGCCGATGATGCAATTAATTGTTGCAATTTCCTCTCAACCTTTACTTCTTTTTAACATTATTTACCTTTAATGTTGTTTTGTTCTGTATTCAACACAATACGGTTGAGAGGAAAGGGCATCAAACTGCAGAGACACACGTTGGATTCTTGGTTCTACCAGCGGTTCCTCGTCTGCGCTCACAAAGATAGACGGCGGTTCTGTTTCAGTCTGACTGGACGCTGTGTAGGTATCTGTGATCTGTAGGTATATGCTGAAAACAGAACTTCCACATGTGTGTCGTCACACATTATGTGATATATAACACGTACTTGACGACATGTTTGCTCTGATACCGCATCATATTTAATATTAATGTTTACGTGTCCCAGCATCAGAGATGCAAAACACGCTCCAAAGTCAAATTCAAACTCTCACTATTCTTCATGTCAAATGGAGGACGATTGATCTGTGTGTTTATTATTATTGTGACTGAAATATGCTTCGAGAAACCAATGTGTTTTGTTAACACCCTCCAACACCTTTACACACCTCTTTGCGTTGTCAAGGAGGATGACCATGCTGGCACCACCATCATCCTGAAAGCTCTCGTAGTGATGACGATCCGCGTTTCCAATAAGGTAATCAAAGACGGCCGTGTCGATGATATCCAACAGCCTCGGTCCCGCATCGTATGGAGGCATTTTCTTCACCGCCTCGCAGTAACTCTCATCGTACTCCCATCTAGGCAGTTGACAAATACACACACACACACACTCAGAATTCGGAGTCTTTAGGGGAACTCTCCTAAAACATGTTTTGCATTTGGCAGAAGCTCCTGATCTGCAGTCCGGTTCTCTTTAAACGTTATGTGTTGATGAACGAACGCACAAAGTCTCTATTTGTTAATTTATAACCCTGAGCCGCTCTGCTCTTCATACACACTCAGCTTGGCCTCAGCGGGGTCTACTGAGTCTGAAGCAGAGTCAAGTTTGAAGTGAAATTCAGTCAAGCGTCGGTTATTCTCGCAAGTTTTCCTTCAGATTTCGTGGCCACTGATGGATAATAAGGATCAAGAAAAGACCTCGCTGATGATGTCAGTGTAACGCTTTCATGAACCGGTGGACATCCAAAAAACAAGTCAATCAGATGACCTTCTGTGTGCTGGCTGATGTTTGGTAGGGTTAGGAGGTTAGGGTTAAGATTTGGAGGTTCCTCCTGCAACTTACACCAACATTTGATAGAATTCATTTATTTACTAGCTTTTCCCTTCAAACTAAAACATTCTTATCCTGACAACTGAAAGAACCTGACTGTAGGCCTGGGAAACAAATCTCTCATCAACATTCTTTTAATCTAAGCAATCCTACTCACAATCAGAATCAGAGAATCAGAGTCTTTATTTGTCATGCTGACACACGTTTTCATATGACAGTATGAAATATGTCTCTGAAGGTCCCAGTAAGCCCGGTTGACAAATAAGATAAATAAGTTAAATAAGTTAAGAAAAACAAGGGGAAAAAAAGGTTTAAAATTTAAGATAAATAAAGAGAACAGAGCAAAATTATCGAATGAAATGATCACATGGAATTTCTCGGGTTTTGATCTTTGATGAAGTGCAGACATCTTCTCAGACGAGCTTCCGAACAAATGTTTACAGATATCAACTCGAAACAGACGGGTAGACGACGTGGCACATGCGAGATGAATGTTTTATGAATGTTTTATGTCTTTACAAGTAACCATGAAAACTGGGAATAACTGACTCATGCAGATGCAGATTCATTTGTAATGTTATTTTTACACAGTGTGGACAACGCACATTGAATTATTTTTTCTTGTGTGCAGTTCATGTTATTTTTGCTTATTTCATTTCTCTGTCATATAAATTAATCAAATTTAATCACTATTTGATAACTGAAGCAGCAACAGGCTTGTTTAGAACTAGAACACTTTCATGAGTCAAGTCATGGGATCCCCCCCACCCCCGAGTTAGAAAACTGATGATACGATTACATGGAACTCAACACCCACCTGGCCAGTTTCCCCTCTCTGTACGTGCGTCCCCAGGGATGTCGGTGTCTCTGCAGCGGCCAGACGTCCGGTAGCCACAGGGTCACAGACCCCTCGATGATCTCTCCCTCGGCACAGGCCGGCTCATTCTCCCGACAGTAATAACACTTTCCATAGAAGCACGTATTATTACCTAAAGGGAGAGGAAAAAACAGTACCCATGAGAATGAATCAGGATGCGTAAACGACCGTGTTCCTCTCAGATCTCTGAGTGAGACAAGTCAGAGTTAGAAGAAAGACTTGTGGGGAAAATGCAACGCGATTCTTTTATTCTCCTGCACAAAAAGGCTAACTCTTCAAATCAGGCAGCCTGTGTAGGTCCTGAAGGAAATACTCCAGAAAATCATTTTCAGCCTGGAGGCTGTTTTTAAAAGGCCATCCAGTGTGATCTGGATGGCCTGGAATAGACAATGATATATTTTGATAAATATATCATTTTATCTTAAGAGTGAAGCAGAAAGAATTTGCTGTTGGTCAAAGATATCGTTGATCCCACCTCAACAACAGCCTGTTGAAAACCGAGTCTTACACCGTCTCACGACATCCAGCGCGAGCCTCACTAATGAAGACACGCGTCACGGCTCGACACGTGTAACAATGAGTCTCTTATATCAAGAGAACGGGGATTTCTTTGACAACTTAATGACGTGTGTCGACTAATAAGAACATCACGTTGTGGTTTGTCAGGTTGAACCGGCCAAGAACGCTAAATTTACGTTTAACAGGAATCCTTTACTGTCATGTTGACATCACTGCATACCAACTAGAACGACTACGGCAGAGAGCAGCTCTATTCCAGAGCACTCTGTAATTTCCGGGGGTCATCATCAAAATGTGGGATTCGTCTGATCAGCAGTTCGAACCTCAAAATGATGGTAAAACGCAGAAGCAGCCGATCCTCAGAGGGTAGTCGTCAAACGAGTAATTAAAGAAAGACTGATTGAACACAGTTTTATTATTAGACTAGTGATTAAACAGCTCGCTTTGGAACCCTTTATTATCCTTCTCTACGTGTCTCTGTGGACAAGCTGCCGTGCCTGTGCTGCTGCATACATTTTCACTGCAGAGATCAATAAAGGCTTATCTTAATTGATTTATGTACTAATCATTAACACCAGGGATTCACCAACACTGCTGTTTGTCACATTAAGTACAAGTATAAGTACTCAGATTTCAGTTTTCACCACAACCAAGCACTGTCACATGATCTTAAAAGTAACTTTAAAGTTTGGTTCGAGTCACGATACACTTATTGTAAAAGTAGCTTTAAACAGTAACATTAATTTGGAGCAGCATTTACATTTTGTATAAATATTTCAAGTCTGTCATTAAATACAAATTACAGTCATCAAATAAATGTAATGGATTACAGTTGCCTACAAAAATTAGTGAAGTAGAAGTACTCAAATACTTGTTGGCTTCCACTGGTTCTAAACTTCTCCAGAGAGTGTTATTAGTAGTGCAAATATTTGCCTTCGTGTCTAATTATCTGGATCGTGTTGAAGGAACCACATCATCATTTTATCTTTAAGTAAACCATCTGTGATAAGAAAATGTCCATGCATTTCAAACATGCCCTATTTTAGTTTCTGTGGAGTCAAATATGAGATAAACGCTCCCCTATGACATCGTGGTAATTTCCTGGACCTCTAAAAAAGCCACGTAAGATTAAAAAAAACAACACCTACTGTTTGTTGGTTTAGCCTTACTCCTCTGGATGGTAAATAACCTTTAAGTGTAAAACTGCAGGAGTTCCCCTTCAGTAGGGGTCATACTTTTAGCACAGCTACTGCTTTAATCCTGGGTTTCAGTATACTTTCAACCATCCAGCGCAAGAAATGTACAAAAATATGTCAACCATCAGTTAAATAAAATGCAAACAAGTTCCTCTTAAGTCAACATTTTTATCTTACTTCAACTTTGCAGTATCACCCTCTAACCAAACAGGAGTTCGTAGCAGCTGATCGAGCTGATACTCCAGAAAGTAAAAGAGAGGAAGATAAGAAACGGACGTGAGTCCAGAATAGAACATCTTACGATTAAAACCGGGAAACAAAGTGTACTGAGATAAAAGACATGAAAATCACAGACGGCCAGTCTCATGATGGGATGTCCAAAACACACACACTTTAACCTGAGAGTTATTAGAGAAAACCAAAGCGTGGAGAAAAACCGACCCTGCATGAGGAAGGTGTTCTGTAGCTGGTCGGTGGCCACGGGTTTGATCTCCGTCCGCAGGTTGACGTGCCTCCCCACCACTAGGGGAGCTCTCCTGAAGCCCAGGATCCTGAGCAGAGGGCAGATGGACGGTTATCACACACAGCAGCAGAGATCAACGTCACACGCTCCAATAATGCCCATTAGGCACCTGTCCAGGTGGAACGCGGCGACCTCTGCGTTGTGTCTGTCGTAGCCGGCGTACGGCTCGCCTTCGATCACGTAGTCCCGGTTATATCTGGGGGGAGGGCGGGGAGGACAGAATTTAAAAAAAAATACAAGGGATTCTTGCATAAAATTAATGCGGGATCTCATTCACTGATCTCAGATCTCACCGTTTGGGTTTGAACACGACTTTCTGTCCCCCGTCCAGCACCAGCAGGGCTTTGAGCTGGGTGCCCTTGTAGCCCACGTCAGCCCGTTGTATCCGGGCCGAGCTGAGCGAGGTGAGCACGGCAGCCAGCTCCGGGGTCTCCTCGGGGTAGACTTCTCGCGGGCCCACCCACTGGCTCGCTATCTCCCAGGGAGACTGCAGGGTGTGGGTGAGGCGAGCTCCACGGGACAGAGAGAGGCTGGCTTCCATCTGTTAGAAGCAGGTGATCAGAAAACTGAGATTATAATCGACTCGCATTCGTGCCTTGTGCTCGCCAGCGCTGCCAAGTTCGACTGGAGCTCAAGTCTAACAGGATTCTTACGAATCAGCCCAAATACAGCGATGTTTGTTCTTTAAACGAAGCGCACTGACCTTGCGAAATGCTCTGAGGTCCCGTCGGCTGGCGGCGGAGCCTTCGCCTCCATCCAGCAGGAAGATCTTGGCCAGGCCCAGCAGGAGGAGCACGGCACACAACACCACCATGCGCTGTTTGAGCTTCATCTCCACACCGACCGGCCCCGATCCCCTCCTCCCCTGATGTCGAGCAACGTCCCCCACGGCGATCCTCCCTCACCCCTGACGCATGGTCCTCAGAACTCCGTGCTGTTCGGTTCGGGAGCGTCGCTGCCTCTCTCTGGGAACGACAGTCAGTCAGGAGGTAGCAACAGGAATGAGAGCTGGCTGGGAGTGAAGAGGAGGAGTTACGATAAGAGGAAAGTAGCAAAGGGAGGTGAGCAGGATGCCAAATGTACAGTCAATAATGTGTGGAAAGAAACGGACTGATCTGCTGCCTCTCTCCCCCACATTCCCCTTCAGGGCAGCCGATGACCCGGTGCTGGGACAGAACCGTCCTGCCCAGCAGATGTAATTACATCAGGAGCACACAGGCCATCAGTGCTGCTGGGTCATTTTACTGAGGATTCTTTGGGTGTGTCCCTGAATCTAATAACATAATATTACTGACAGATTAGCCTGCTTCTCTCTCTCTTTGTCTAGTTCTGAATGGAGCTCTGCTACTCTGATGATGATGATGTGGTCAATCCGGTTACAGCCGACATCACTGACATCAGCAGAGAATGGAGAGGAAATCATGGTTGAACCTAGATATCAGAGTCACACCCCGCCAGAGGAAAGTTTAGCCGTCACATCATCACACCTAAAAGCAGCAGAAACACGACGTAACATCTCGACTGTCATGTTTTTATTAACTCACTGATTCTTGAAAACGCGTCAGATTCGACAGACACTGAATCCGTGAAGATTTCAGCAGCAATTTGATCTGACCTAACGTGTGTATCGTTACTGGTTATCTAACACAAGTGAGGCCTATCAATTGAAATATTCTGGATTAGTACGTGGATTCTGATGTGAATCTCAAAAGATACGTCATTTGTCAATTAAACAGCTTTGTCTCTGAATTTTGAAGATAAAAACTGTCTAACTGTCCCACAATGAGAAAGGATGTTAAAACAGTTCTGGGTCCCAATGCTGAGGCCACACTCAAACAATAATCCCAGGGTACTATTACTGGTATTTCCACCACCACTGAGGGTTAATCTCATGTCCTGTAGCAGAAGGACCTCTGGCACAGATGGGTGTGTGCACCATGTTCAGCAGTGACTGGTGAACGTGTAAACTGGGTGTGTTTGCAGGCTGGTTTATAGCTGATGGGTCAGGTTCACAGGAGTCCAGGTTCCCCGTTCCTCCAGGCTCTGCCTCCTCCCCTCAGCCCAGGAAGCAAACCGGTGAGTCTGGCGGGGAACCGAACCCCTGGTCCCGGTTCGGTTCGGCGGCTGATGGAGAAGCAGACCTGCTGCGGTGGGGTCAGAACCGTCCTCTGTGGACGATCTAAACTCTCCGATCATGAACAAACCGTGCTTTGTTTACAAAGCCTCACGTCTGCCGTGAACACACGGACAACACGTCACGGTGAGGACTCCTGTGGACGCCGAGGTCTGCCACGTCTGCCCGGCGGTTGACGGACCCACCGGCCGCCGCCGCTTCCACACAATCGCCCCTTTCATGATGTCTCCGTGGACGCGGTTCCCACCACACACTCCCCGCTATGCCACGTTAGAGGGCATTTCAGTTGACATAGCTGCTGCGCAGCTTTGACGGGTGACATTGGACGTCACGACACGGTGACATCTCTCCCCCCGGTGTGACGCCGCTGTGCCGGCCGTTCTCACCGAGCTACCCGCGTTAGCCGCATCGGCTAGCTGCGTCGTGTTGTTCTAACGAGCCGTCCATTAAGATCACTTACCTCAAGGCAGCGCGTCGTTCATCGCACACAAAGTTGTTGAAAGTGAAGATAAAGTCCGTCTATTTTGAAGATAACGGATACAAAAAGGCACCTCTGCTACAAATCACGATGATTTACCATTTTCTCAATCACCTCGATAGTTCCTCCCCTCCGCCTCCTGCCGTCATTCCTCCTCTGGCCTCCTTGCGCCTGCGGCTCCGGCCCACCAGGTGGCGCTGTGGGGCCGCGGGGGCTCATTTAAACGGCCGGAGAACAACCGGAGAACAACCGGTCAAGAGGTTCATCATTCCCTCCACACTTCATGCCTCCAGCTCCCGTCATCTAGCTTTGACCACTGCAGCAAACACTCATTCCTGGGTGATTTTTTTGAAGTACTTCGTTTTAAAAATCCACTTGCACCCTGAAAACGTAAACTTAACTTAAAACCAAAACTAAATTTTCTCTATTATGTGTATTTACAAACAAAAAAGTACATGAGTGATTTAAAAAAACACTTTTTAGTCGCAATTTTTCTGGGTAGTTCATGTTGTATTCTGTTTCTTATGAACTTAAAATGACTAATTAATCCGTCACCAAACAAGCGTAACAGACAAAAGACGTACCATCACTTTGACACAAATAGATTAAATATTTTCCACAATCAGTAACTCCATCAGTATCCCCTCTGTGTGCACTGACAGCCTGTGGATGATGTCAACCTGTGGATAGCGGCCCACTCTGCACTGGGTTCACAGGGTTTCGGTCGAGGCTCATTCCACCACTCCAGTAGTGGAATTCTTGCAGATGGATTTTTGCCATCGTCTGGGTGCCTTTTCTTCTGGAACAGGTTGGTTTATTCGTTTTGAGATTGTATTGGTATAAGCATTGTGGTTGTTGCCCTAAAAATGTGTTTTCAGACAGAAGATTCACTAAAATCAGAGAGGCTGCATCAAACCCTGCCCTACAATTAAGCACAACCAAGTTTGAAATTGAGAAACAATTTCCTCTGATTGGGCCAAAAAATAAGTGGTATGTTATTAAATCCTTAGTGAACATACTCATACATGTGCCAAAAATCTGATATTTCATGCTTTGTTTTACTGACTCCTCTTTGGAAATAAACAGCAATAAATTTTGTTAGTAGTGTACTAAACTTCTACAGATATGGACCTTGATGAACCAGACTATACAATTTCTATACTTGTGGAGCAATGCTTTAATTAGATAATTTATTGACTAAAACTAAACCAATATAACTAGTCATTTTAACCTTTGTAATCTATTCCTTTTGTATTTACTCAGACATTTCTTAAAATTTACGCTGAGTCATAAGCAAAGATAATTATTAATAGCTTCAAAAACTCAACCATAATAATTTTAGGCACGTAGTACAACCATTGAGACAAGATATATGAGCACAGAGCCGCCAGCCATCCCTCGTACCCTCTGATAAAAAGTTTTCAACAGAACAAGAGACAGAGGTGTGGAGTAAAAAAGGCCAGAGTGTTTATTGGTTCTCAGTCTTCACACCAGGCAGCACATCACTCAGCAATGAGGTCACAGCGCTCGCCACGATCATGACACAGGCAGAGACAAACACACAGAGCCAGGTAAAAGGTGAGGGTCAAAGGTCATTTAAAGATCATTCTTGTCACATTGAGTGACTTAAATGAAGATCGTCGTTGTTGGTAAACAGTGAATGACACCCACCCAAATGTTTGGGGGGCACAAATTCATATTGATTCAATTCCAACCGTCATCACCCTTTAACAGAATGAGTTCAGAAAGAAGATTCAGTCAGACAGCTGACAGGGAAACTTGTGCATATGGAAACAGCATCATCAATTTAAAGGAAACACAGCAACATTTTCAAGCCAATTTCTCGACGATGACCGAAAATTGTCTGAAATGAGGAGAACCCCCCTGCCATTTTGATTCTCCTACTTTAAAAGAAAAAAGATAATAGGGGTCATCTTATTTTAGCAGTGATCTAACTGGAATCGAAGAAATTAGTTCAGGAAAGACAACTTCCAACAAGTTTCCCTTAATTTGACCATACACTGTCTACAAATTACAACTGAATAAAAATAATCATGTATATTTTAATTGGAGAAACAATCCTCGTAAAAAAAAAGTCATCATTAACTACATTTTTCTGGAGGGAAAGATTGTTAAACCCAAACGGATTCAAATAAAGATTTCAAAATTCCCCTCAAGAAATGAATTGAAATTTTAACCCAGGAATCAACATTTCATGACTTTTGCTTGCATTGCAAACAGAACAAAGCGAAATACGGATGTTACTTGGTCTACAGCGGAGATCCTCTCCATCAGTTCTGTTGTATGTTCTATATTAATCTAAATATGTATGTGAAGAGATAAACACCATCTGTGGATGAACACAGGTAAACATACAGGTAAACCACATCTCAAATTGTTTCTCACATTTCATGTCATTCATTTGCAGACCCTAACCCCCCATCTGACTCAGACACCTGTGAGGACAGGCATCTACAGTATTTTCAGCTCATTGATTTTGATACTTCATCAAGTCTGTAAATGTGTGGAGACATATGAGCACAGTCCACACTGCATCTGCTAATGAGTCCTCCTTTTTCTCATGCTTCCAATAGAACATACTTCAGAAGTGAAGTCGTGGCATGAGCTGGTGGACGGTCACGGGACCCGGGGAGCTCCTCACTCCCCCTCTGACAGCGATGGCAGCTTTGACTGCCTGTCTGGCATGAATTAAATGTCATATAAAAATACAGTGTGCACAAGCACACCAACGAACACACGTACTCAGAGGAACGACCACATTCCACATGGCTGTCTTTGGATTCCTCAGTCATTCTTCACCCATGATCACCTCTCCTTCAGGACTGGACATCCCATCGTGGCCATGGAATTGTATTTTGTCTCTGATTACTTTTATTTGTGTGACTTAAAAATCTGAATAGTGGATTTGCATATTGGTTTTGAGGACAGTGTGCTTGTTTGGACTGGATTTCATTAGTTTGGTAAAGCGGGTTGATTGAAGCACATGCCGTTCAAAGTGATTGAATATGCTCACCTCTACATGCCTTGACCACTTTTTCCATCAATTATGGGCTTTGTTTCTACCTACTTCAATAAGTCTCATATGGAGGAGCAAGTTGATTGTGATTTTGGCTAAAATATTTTGCAAAGACAGGAACTCAAATCATTTAAAAAGAGTAGACCTTGATGAATATTGCAGGGTGAGAAAGTGTCCAACATCCTGTTGTTGGTTAACTTGGATTCAACTTATCCCAAACAGAAACAGTGTCATGGCACCCTGATGCACGTCAGCAAAAATTTGACATCTCTCAATGCAAACATGAACTAGATTTGATTTCAGTGGAGCTCTGTCTGCCCCAAAGCTTCATCAGTCTGATGAAAAACAGCAACATTACATCACTTGGCACTCATCATAACCAAGATGCTTCTGCTATTCCACATCACATGTAATACGGTATTGGCTGAAATTGAACTGTGTCCTCGAGGATAAGGGGCAAAAAAAAATAAAAAAATTCACATGTTCACGAAACATTCAAAATAACTACTCCAAAACAATGGAGAGAAACACAACAATGGAACATTCAAATGTAACAGACAAAACTACATCGATGTGCAATCATCTACTACTTGATAATACTGTGAAATGCACCATCCCTCCCAAGAAATTAAAAAAAACAACCAAAAAAACAAAACACAAAACAATACAAACACACAAGATTTAAAATAGTCTCTGCTGGGCTCCAGGTAGCTTCGAATGTCTGCTCCGGAACAGAGGCTCGAATCATGTTAAGGAGCAAAATTAAGGGAAGTTAAAATCATATATCATGAGTTCTCCGTGCTCTCTCTTGGACTGTTTCACAGTTTCAAGTCTTTAATGTTTAGTGTGTGTGTGTGTGTGTGTGTGTGTGTGTGTGTGTGTGTGTGTGTGTGTGTGTGTGTGTACGCAAGCGCCTCGCCTTTCTGAGAGCAGGTAACACTGGAGTGTGAAAAACAAGGGTTTGTAAAAGGGTTGGATTTCATTTTTCTGATCATAAACACATCTTATCTTAGGTTCTGTGATTATCGTACCGAGGTGAAACCTGGACTAGATTCTTATCCGTTATGCAAATATTTGCCTTCCCACTGCTGCCCGTCCTCACCCAATGCAGTTAATGCAAACTAACCTACACACTGTCCGCACAGAACACAGAAATATACAACAAAAAAGAACTAAGTTCTGTCAAAAAACTGGGCACAATGAAGAAATGGAATTCTTCCTGCTTGAGAATCAGAGCCCTTATGTTAACAACGATATGCTTAAACAGGACGTGTGTGTGTGTGTGTTTCATGTAAATAATCCTACAACTCCAAGACAACTCAAGTGAGTGAAGTGAATCTGAAGTGTGATTAGAATAACTAAAAGAAGTGTTTTTAAACTCTCCAAAGACCCACAATTTAGACCGACGCAAGTGTGCACGCTACAAATTTGTGCCCAGGAGATTTAAAAATGTAGGGATTCTCATCGTCCAGCATGAGATGACCATAAAAGGAGTAAACCATCAAAAAAAAAAATCTGAGAACAGAGAGGAAAGAGAAGCCTGAAGTTCTGCTGAATGATGTAACACTAAACACACTGAGGGCAACGGGAGACAACAGCATGGTGCAGGTCCTTGTTCAGTAGTCAGGACATCCAACACACACACTCACAAACACGCAAAGGGCACTCGGGTACTCTGGTCAAGGCAGTGGTGGCAGGCGAGGCTGCAGTGAGGGCGGGGCTAAAACTGGAGAAGTGGCGGTCAGGGCTCGTGGCAGTGAAAGCTCCCATTACTGAGTCAATACTTCTCATCCTCCAACATCCGCATCTTCTTCGCTCTCTTTTCCACAGTCACACTTATCAGCATCGTCACTCGAATGACATCAGATTGGCTGGCACCTGGGGACAAGCACACGGTGTGAAATGCAAAGAAGAGAAAAGAGCGTGTGTTGTAGGTCTGGGTGTTTACGGGGTCACACACCTGCTGTTTATTGCTCTGACAGGCAGCACTCAGGTGTTTGAACCAGAGCAAAGCATTGGCTCTGTTCCCTGCTTGGTACTTGTAGGTATTACCTGGGCAACAGACAAAGAACTTGAGATGCCAAGACACTTGGCTTTCCTAACACTTTAGAGAGAGGTGTGTGTGTGTGTGTGTGTGTGTGTGTGTGTGTGTGTGTGTGTGTGTGTGTGTGTGTGTGTGTGTGTGTGTGTGTGTGTGTGTGTGTGTAAATTTATACATATAGTTGAGATTGAAGGGTTCACCAATTATACAAAATGTTATGGACAGGGAGCTTTTTTGTTACCACAATTGTTCAACATTTTGTTCTGTATGTCTGTGTCTCACCATGCTCTGAGTCTGTAAGCAAGAAGACGTCAGGATGCTCGGGATCGTCAGCCATCATTGCCATTAGACCGACCACACACACAGTCTTACTGGAGGTTGACTTAAACTGGAGGGAGGACAAGCAGAAGTCAAGTTTTTTCCTTCATACCGACCCTGAAGTGCTTGTGTGTGTGTGTGTGTGTATGTGTGTGTGCGAGTATGTCCATGAGCAAGTCAGCGAACCTGCGCTCCGCTCCACAAGGTACTCATTACCTTGTGAGCGACACACAGCACAGCAGTGATGTCACCAGTCTCATTATTCAGTGAGTGCTACCATCTGTCTGCTGTCTCAATGTTCCAGACCCCAGAGCTCTTCACCCCCACCTCCACCCCCACCCCATGTGTCAAAAGTGCAAGAAACAAGTGTAAAGATTTATCATTTTACATTTTTGCCTAAGATTTTCCTGTTGGCCATACAAGCATAAAAAGATCATGAGGAGGAATCATTCAAGGGTTCATTTTGTGATCACACTCGATAATATTAGAATTTTTAATGGTCTTCACACGTCACTAACTGTCAGCCATGCGTCAATACACTCTGTATTGTAAGATAACTTGGTCCATTTACTACCATTGCAGTCCACATTTAAGACCTTCCAACATCACGGTGGAGTTGATGAGCCATCTTTTATTGCCCCCACCTGCCTTAACAAACAACCATATTAAAACCTCCAAATTATATGAGCCTCAGCAAAAATGCACGGCATGAACCTGCCTTCTGACTGTTAAACAGACGAGGTTGATAATCACTCTGTGCTTGTTTGACTTACATGTTTCCTTTCGGTGGCCTTCAGCGACTTGGCAGGGTAGTAGTAAAGCTGGGTTCCACACAGAGCCACCCAGTATTTGGTCCACGATGCCACCTGGAGAATAACAGACAAACCCAAGCGTCAATTCCACATCTGCATAGCTGAGGTATTTAGATGCTACTGTATCGCTATTGTTTTTTGTTTTGTTTGTTGAATCAAATGAGTGATGATTTCCTGATTCAGAAAGCCTCGACGGGGACAGATGAGAAGCAATCACAAAGCAGACAGAGAGAAAAATCCTAATAGAATAATGGACGGTTTGCAGAACTTAACATCTGCTCAGAGGAATGAAGAAATAAAAATAACTTTGTTCTACAATCACTGAAAGATTTAAAAGAAACTTAAGAGAATCAAGTGTTCATCAATAAACGAAAAGCATGTTGAAGATAAAGGGACCAGGTGAACTGGTAACTCATGTGTGCATTGCATGGAACATTTTCCTCTGACTGCACAGCCAGACTGAAGCATTTTTTAGACAACATCAAAGAATATCATAAATCTCCAGCGCTACCTATGAGAGTTCAACACTATTTCCATTGCATGGAGATTTGTTTCCAGCCAGACCAGTGGAGGATAACCTCAGTGCAAAGACATAAATGGCTTAAGAGTTACAAGACAAACAAAAGCAGTGGAACAAATATGAAAGCACAGTCAGAGAATAACAATCCAGCTGAAATAGTGACGATCTGCACATTGAGGAGCCTCTGAGGTCCTATCTGCGCTCTGCAGAAACCATTTATTTACTGCCTACCCCACTATAGGTGCAGGTAGATATATGAGTGTGAGCAGCAATTGGACATGTATATACGTGAGTGTGTGTGGTGCTCACTGTTGGTTTCTTGCCCTCCTTGAGCACAGTCTTCCGCCTCAACACCCCCTGCACCGTGACTGCACCAGGATACAAGTGAACCGCAAGCTCCTCTGACTCCGCTGAGCTAAAACAGAACATTATAAACTATATACACAAAAACAGAGGAAAACATGTCGTCATGCATGCACGCATAGATACACCAAGAGACAGGAAGAAAAAAAAGACAATCTGCAAAGCCACTTTGGACATTTTGTTTTTTGACTTCTCTGAGTGAATTTCACAGATAACAATCTTGACAATGAACTCTGTAGAAAGAGAGTGGCGTGCAGATTGTGTGTCTGGAGGATCAGAGCAGGAAGCCCAGTGCAGGGGCCCAGTGAAGCCTGGTGGAAAGAGAAAGAGAGCCAGAGAGAGAAACAAACAGACACCATCCCTCCTGAAAGCAAGGGACACATAATATGTAACGTCCACTGGAATTGTCTTTAATAAACCTGAAGAGTCCGTTCCTCTCTACCTCAGGAATGAGGATGTAGTAGTTTATTTCCACTAACGTGTGGAGCTAAGTGTGACTGTGGAAACTTGTTTTTACCTCCAGGCTGTGAAATAACTTGGAAACCTATCACAAAAATAGGTCCACGTTAAGGTGTGTGTGTGTGTGTGTGTGTGTGACAGAAGATAAAAGGAGGGGCAGAATGTTTGAGAAAGCAAAAGATTATAGATTGATGGTATGCAGCAAAAGGTGGAGAATAACCCAAAACCCATCATTTGCTCTACACCTGATTTGTGATTTTTCTCACACACACACACACACACACACACACACACACACACACACACACACACACACACACACACACACACACACACACACACACACACACACACACACACACACACACACACACACACACACACACACACACACACACACACAGTCCCTGCCAGGGACTGAGGGGTATGAAGTGAGGATCAGAGAGGGTTTGGTTGAGGTTAACTTGGTTCCGGTCAGGGCGCGTGTACCTGCTGGGCCTCAGGACTCCTCTGTAGGGGATGCGGGCCACACGGGTCACTGGGCCCAGAGAGTGATAGAACCGAGTCCTGTTCAGAATGGGATAAGATAGGATAGGATGGGGTATGATAGGGGAGAGTGTTAAGGTTGTGTGTTTATTTTAATTGTTTTTCCTCCTCCTTTCTCCATTGTTAGGGAGAAATTTATGGATGTGTGTTTATAGGTCCATTGCGCTTTGGAAAGAAGTTCTTAACGCTTGTCGAGTCAGGTGACTCTTGAGTCCTGAGTGGTTATTTCAGAAGCGGTCAGTAATACTTGTTGTTTGGGGGGTTTCCAGGTCAGTACTTTATGATGCTGTATTTTGGCTGTAGGAGGAGCTTCTGAGAGCAGCTGTGATGGATGACACCTGGTGGGCCTCTGAGCTCTGTGGCCAAGAGAAAGGCTGGACATGATTTTAGCGGGTGGGTTTTATTGGCCTATTATTTACAAAAGGTGTGTCTTGAGGTCAGAGTTTTGAAAATGATAGTTGTATCAGGGATGAGGGTGTTTTTATGATCTTTGAAGAGGATTTGATGAGAAAGCACAGCAGACAGACTTTCTAACTTTACCTCTCAAATGTCGGCCAAGACACCTCCTCACTGAGCTCAGAGCCCTCGCTGCTGCCTGCATACAGAAAAGCCATGAGCCAAATCAACACGTGAAGAAACTTTAACTGGATCTTGGTTGAAAGAACACTTAGATGTGTCTTACCAAGTGAAATACCGCTGGATAGAGTTGAGCTCTCGGCTTGTCGGCGGGATGGACTGTGGCTCTCCATAACGCTGTCGTCCAAAAGGTGGCGGGAACCAGCGTTGGGGAACGTGGCGCTTTTAAACTCTGCAGCATTCATCTTATGAATAAAACTACAGATACAGAACACAGCAGTGATGGAGAGATCAAGAATGAAAGACCAAAAAAAAGTCTCTTTGGATGAAGACATTTTACACAATAACTGACTTGTATCCCAGGCTGTGGCACTTCCTGTGTCCGTATGGCAGGAGGGTCCTGGGGGAGGGAGGTGTGGCCGGGACTTTGGTTCCTTCGGCTGCTATAGCACATTTACGGCCACAAAGGGGAGACGCTGATGCCTCCTGGCCTGAGGGTGAAAGCGATGGAGAGATTGATAGATCAACAACAGAAAGCGAACACTGTGACACTAGAGGTTACAGTTTTCCCTTAACCAGTCTGACATACTGGCGAGGTCCTCCTTGGAGGCGTTTGCTCGTGGTGTGCTGGTGCCTGGCTCAATCTTCTGTGACAACCTGAATAAAACAATAATGTGTAAAAAAAAAAGGATGTATCTATCCGCAAACAACAATAAGAATTTTTTCTGTCTTCCTCACAGGAAAATTCACTAAAATTATGAAGCAAAAAACCCTGGTCTCCATCCGAGTTGTCAACACATGGGTTTTTATCCATATTTTTTACACAGTGCATTGTATTTCTTACTTGTAATTGTCGTCCTCCACAAACTTCTGCAGCTCTTCGATATACCTGACTGAGTTGAGATACTTCTGGACATGAGGCAACACTGGTATATCTAAAACAGGAGACATAACGACAGTCCTCAGCAACACGACAGACATGGTATCTAGGATAAAAAGTGAGTCTGGAATGAGGGTAAAATTTTGCTAAAACCCACGTGAGAATTGATAATCGATCGACATTCTTTAAATGGAAACACAAAATTAACTGACCAAACATCTTGTGCACTTTTATCAATGCGTTTATGGAGAACAACGTTTGTGTTATTTGTTGCTGGATGCAATCCTACCTCCTACCTACTTGCTTCACTTTCAACACTAACTTCTATTCCATAAATGTGTGTGTGTTCACACTCGTACCATAGTTACAGGATCTCTGCAGGTCTGATATGATTCTCAGAATGTTGTTCATCCGGTTTGATCTTGGTTCGTTCTCCAGTATGCTTCCCTTGGAGGGATAGGCAGAGTCTATATATGTCAGATCGGATAGGTACATCCCTGAAATAAAGCACAGAGAAAAAAAATGTCAGGTCACATCATCATCTCTGATGTAAATGAGTCGAGGGGCCCAGTGAGAGCCAAACAAGGACGTCTCTCTGTTGGAGGTGTTACATTTGACACCAGCAGGGAAGGCGAGTATTTTCGTTCCCACTGATTAGAAATCCAACGCAGTCACAAACAGGGCCAGATTTCACTGTGCACAGTGGAGCTGGAACTTACTGATGCAAAGGCTCTACACAAAATCTCGTATTTACATAAAACTTTCTCCAGTTTTCAAATTGTTTTTTTTTTCTTCCTCATCTATTCCCTGTGGATGAATGCTTTAAGAGGATGACTGATCATCTCTCTGGCCTTTCCAACTCCTGGCCATTCCTCTTTCACTCCCGTTTCCTCTGTCCTTGGATCTTTTTAGCAGACTTGAAGTAGAGTACTGATCTTAGTCTCTTATTACGTAAATATTAACATTAAGAGACAAGGACTAAAAGTGTTTCCCACCATTCTAAAAATGGAGATTAACAAGCTTAAGAAATGAACCAATGAGGTGACACTCAGTCCGTTCTCCCATTTCACTCAGTTTTGCTTTCACACACCAATAAAATTAGAGCCACGGAGTCATCAGGTATCTAAAAGGCCCACCCCAACATCTTCCTCTTACTTGGTAAAGGTGTTGGTGCAAACAGATTATAGATGCACATGTAATAACAGAACAAGAGAAAAAATAACCAAGTGGTAAAAGGAAAAAGGCACTAGAAAAGTTTGTCACACTACCATGTAATTTGGAATCACAGAGATTGAGACTTATAGATTAGAAGCATAATAAGAGACTCAGCTCAGAGAAGGGAGTGAAAGATGGGGAGAAAAGGAGGAAGATGGGGATCCTGAAGGCTTAACCACTGTAGCTGCTCTTAGGGAGCTTTTCAGGGATAACTGCACCTAGTCATGCACAAATCCGTATGGCCCGGAACACACACACGCACACACAAGCCAGCTCAGGGGACATGTGGTTAGGATACACAGAGGCTTTGTATGTGTTTATATGTGGTAAAAGCTGTATAAAAGGAGGATTAAGTTTGAAACCAGATGGCACGCAGGAAGACATACGGTCACCAAGTACGGATTTCTTAGCGAGGTATCTAAGAAATCATTAATTTCATCAGTACATATCTGCCCACTTCTTGTACACCTCAATGACCCGAAATAAATGAGAAAAGCAAACGACAAGATGAACTAAACAACATCATCATCTGTGGGACTTAGCTTCACTAATAAATCACTTTTATTTGCCTTCTTTGTTCTGTAGCTCTTGCAGAGGAAGCATTACAGGAAGCTGTTCAGAAACCTCAGCAGCATTATAATCAGTTTTTCCTGCTGCTAAGACAGAGAACATAAAGGGAGGGGAACTGTGGGCTGTAATCAAAGAAGGGGTCAAAGCAGCTCATGTCTGAGCCCCACACTCAGAAAAAGCACTTTATTCTTACTCTCTATTCTGTTCCATTCCAACAACCATCATGATGCTTGATGAGGATGGGAAAGTCACTGATACAGCTCCTATTCTCTTTCTGACTTTTTTTTTTTAAAATTAGTGACATCACAGGTAGGCTGGGCCACTCAAAAAAACCCAGGATAAAAAAAAGGCAATCTCTAACTCCCATACCCTAATCTACCTCTCCTCCCCTCTCTTCCTCCTTCCCCTCCCTCTTTCCCGTCTCTCCTATCCTTTGTGAAAAACTCAGGTCATCAGTTAAAAGAGCTCAGTCTGTTGAAGCAGCCGGCCCTTCAACCATGCTAGACCCTGAGCCCCGGGACTGAGTCCGCTGGGAGGAGTACTTCTCTGGAGAAGCAGGCCTTGGCAGGAAAGGAAAAAAACCCCCCAAAAACCTTAAATTGTGATTTTCAGTTGCAGGACAGACGGAGTAAGTGGAGGAGAGTACTTCAGAGGACTGGGACAAAAAAAAGAGATGAGTCCTGAGCGCTGCAGCTCAGGGAAGACACAATACAATACACAGGTGAAACTATAACTGCAGGAAAACAAAGCCCAACAAATAAGGTAAATGTTAACCCAAGTTACTCCTTCCAAATTGTGTGTGTGTGTGTGTGTGTGTGTGTGTGTGTGTGTTGGCATGACAGTGTGCATTGAGCTGAATGCTTGAGTGTAACAGCAGCTGTGGGAGCTCTGGTCGAGAGCTTTGAAAGGTTAGAACAGTTGGCTGGCTGGAGGCTCCGGCTGCAGACAGAAACATGTAGCATACATCTTGGGCTTTGAGGCCTGGGACATCCAGCCTACAGGGAAATTTAACATGTATGCACATTAAACACCAACTACTTGTCCTTTACTGTCTGGCCTACTCTGAGACCCACTGAAAGATGTTGACAGTGTGTATGTAGGGACAATACAGGGACCAATTGAAACAGGGTGTCTGGGAGTTCTGTTTCGTTCTGCTGTGGAGAGAGTGCGTTTAACATAACAAAATATAGAAAATCATTTGAATTTTAAGCCAGTTTTCTTCTGGATTTAACAGAAAGAGATAACCACAAATAGTTATCAAAAACTGTAAGAGAAACTGAATGCCTGAGAGAGAAAAAACTGAGGAGAAAGAAAACATAGGGCATTCCAGCTAAACACTTGAGGGAGGGTGAGCTGATCAGATGAAGCGATTTGAACTCTGGTGCCAGACTTGTTTATTTTTTCTTGCCTTTTAGTTTCCTAATGCAGCACCACTCCAGCCTAGCTGAAAGGCGGGGGGGGGGGGGGGGCAGGGATGACGTGGAGTTGACCCGGTGGCATTGGCTGTTATGTAAATAACATTACACCTAATGAGGTGGTAACATGATTCCCCTTGTAACATGTGGAGGTTGTGTGATCACATATTGAGATACACAAAAAATGCCATTTCTGAGTGAAGTCCTTTACACGAGATCATGTAGTGAACGGATCAACATCATCCATCAAATACTCCCCCTTCGACAAACTTTGAACTCTAACAACACCAATTTGGTCATGATTACAGCTATCTTCAAATGTTTTCATTTAAATCCTGGTCTCTTGGTGAGATGAGTGGAAAATATTCTGTTCCCTACAAATACGCATCAGTGAATGCTGTAAAAATCCTGCAAAGAGGACACAACTGAGCAGGCAAATAAAACACTTTTTTTGCCATTTCCTCATTTTTTCCTTTTTCTTCAGACTTCAAAAAACATAAATTTGCTCATTTTTCCTGTAGCATAATAAATCATCATAATACCATCAATAAATCAGCCTGTAATAGACAGTGTTCAGACTTCAGATAAAGACAGAAATGGAGCAGCTGTCAGAGTAATATCCAGAACATTCCGTGCTAGCAGGGCAGTGCTCGGCCCTTTGGTTCGCCTGATCCTCAGGTGTGTGGACGCTGGTCTGGAGAGGGTCAACCAAACAACCCAATGAGCTCACCCTCACACTGGACCAAACACGGCAGCTCGACTTCTTTTGAAGCCCTTCCGATTCCACATTCACTAAACAATACTTTGTGGTTTAGATAAAGCAAACCAGGATACCTGAGTCGGTTGGCTGCTGCCCTATCCCACCCAACCCATCACAGGCTGTCCTGTAACGCAACAGGAGACTGAGAGCATACTCAGAAAGACAACAGCCAACATATTTTCTTTATTTTTGTGGGTGATGTGCAGGCTAATGAGTAGTTTAGCTGATCTTATCAGGAAAACACAAGAAGCAGACGCACTGATTCACATACTGAACGCAGGCATACAAAATAGGATGCTATTCCACCGTGGTTAAATTTAACCACAACAGAACAAGCCAAGCGCTTTTTTTTTTCATAAAACCTGCACTATGAGCTACGAGGTTAACTGTAGTGGTGTTGGATTTGGATAAGTCTCAAACTGCAGTGCAAAGCTCAATTAAAATCGCCCTAATGAGAGCTTAGACACAGTTCAACAAACAGGTCACCATAGGGAGGAAGAGGTCAGCCAGGATGTCAGGAAAGCAAACAAGAGTAGTGGAAGCATGTAACTAAGTAGTAACCAGCAGACAGAGGCTGTGTGTTTGTGTGAGTGAGAGTTCTTCATTGTTGATCCCACTAATAGAAGGTCTGTGCAGGTTATTGTATATGCTTAAGGTGAGGTGTGAAAAGCTCAACACTGATGATTCACACCATTTGAGCAGAGAAACATTCATATAAATTCTACTTCCTCCTCATGTTTCTTGTATTCTGATTCTTCTCCAGCTGCTTATTAGAGCCCCAGAGTTCTTGGTCAGGAAAGCTTCATTTAATCAAAATTCACGAATAAACAAGGCAACAGTTTATCTTCCAGTATGAATGACAAATGACACAGATATTGAATAATATAAGATAATGTCAATTTCTGCGTTTTTGTTTTTTGTGTTATTTAAAGATGAATAATAAGTCTGTTTATGTCTAAGTTTATTCTGCCATGGGGGGAGCTAAAAGAATGAGTGTCATGGAACGACTGCAGGAGGGCATTGGAAGGTTGAAAGTCCTTATCTTGACAAAGTATGACAGAAGGAGAAGGATGTCCTTGTTTGAACTCTGTCCCCCCAGGATACCCTGGCACAAGGGTGGTGTATTTGTGCATTTATATGTTTTGTGCAAAACAGAAACAAGGGGGAAACAGTTTTTGCACAAAAGCCAATTGATTTCAGGGATTGTTGGAGGAATGGGTGTGGGGTGGCTGAGTAAAGGAAGGGTGGGGCTGTACCTTAATCCCACATATAGACCTCTGACCCCAGCATCAGCCCTTGTGTTTAGAATTTCATTAAGGAAGAAGGAAAACAGATGGGGAGCCGTTGGGCCTCAGGGAGTCTTTGGGGGCTCCCTCATCAGTAACACAGCGTCATGAAAGTACACAATTCCGTAGAAAGATAGAACCACAAGCCGCTGCTGGGCTTTTAGAGTGTGTTGTGTTCTAACCAAATGGTAATTCTTTCCTAAAGAGGATCACTTAATCCAACACAGTGTCTTAATTTTTCCACCTCAGTCACGAGTTTGGTTTCAAACTGTAGTCAACATTCTTTTCTAAACCTTTATACCTGTCTGGATTTTCCAATTAATATGCCATTTAAGTACCAGTACAGAACCAAAGTGTCTCGGAATCCAGTAGTCTTTAGGTTTTACAGCCTTGACCCTAAAGCCAACTGTTTTAGCAAGCTCATCACATTGTTGAACCAGAATAACTCACTATAGGAAATGGACAATGAGCCAGATCCCATCTGGATGATGGATCTGGCGGGATGGATCTTAACTTCTCACCATCATGGGCTCCAGTTCATAATTCCTATTTGACATATGCAAGAACAGTTCAGTGCACTCAAGTAACTGTACTAGAATGTTATCAATCTCATGCTGAAGACACCTTATGTGATGCACTTAGTGTTTGAGTCTATTGTGCATTGTGGAGAATGGGCTCTAAGGCCCCAAAGGTGAGATTTCCTGCATGACTGTTAAACTTGACTGTGTCTTGATTTTAGTTGTTAGTTTTTGGCTGTACATCTTGAACAAAGTAGTGTGACAGACAAGTTTAATAAATACTGTAGTATAGTGACGTTAATGGGATTGATAATATAGTTTGCCAACATTCTGTAGAGTTTATACCAGTTGTCTTTTTATGTAGGTTAACTTGGATTGGAACTCAGAATAATGTTTCACAAAGGTGTTTGCCAATACGGTAGACACTGAGGAACCCAAAGCCACTAGTGTGACATAAAGTTGTCTCTCTGAGGACATGACCTACATCCATTATGCTGTTCAATCAATGAGACAAAACAAACATGTCCGGCCTTTCAACAACGCACACAATCGTCATGCTCCACAAGTAGGTGACACTTTTCCCTGACGACGTGCAAAAAAATAGTTATTCGTGCACAGCAATAGTAACCATTCATGTACAACACTGGCCAATGAACAGAACAAGTGATATTAACAACGAGCATTTACAGTACAGGAAGACAGTTTGATCAATGGGCTGAAGCAATGAAATGATTATGTCTAAAGTGAATATGATTCCCAGTTGAACTAGATATGTGGTGAGAATGGAGCACAGGAAGTCGGATACGTAAAAATGCAGTAAACTCAGACAGAAATAGGGAAAGACTGAGGATAATGTCAAACAATTAGAATGCCAAAGTCAAATGGCTGCTGAATTCTAATAAGCATTAGTGGGGTGAGATCCCAGCAGTGCACCCAGAAAGACTTATGGAGCTCACCACTGTTTACTAAACACAAAGCAAACACAGTTAGAGGCCTTCTACTAATCCTCCGTTACACGTGATAAAACACACGAGCTGTTTCTCAGTACAGTTGGGCCAAAAAGAAATGAATCCTGTTTATATAGAGAACTAAATTAGTTTTAATTATAATCATTAGCTGTACTGCTTGCAATTGTTTATTGTTTTCATGTTTGTGCAATCTGGGACTTAAGTGATTCCGCTGTAACCTAAAGACCGGGAGAGAAAACAAGGAACAAGAAAAAGTCATTAGATGGAATGAAAAGGGTATAGAAAAGAGTCCAGAGCTGTGAAAACTACAGACAAGATGTAATAAGTTTTATTTATGATACCAGATTAGGTCAGGAAAAAGAGCCATGACCTCTTTTCTGTTAGTTCCTTGTAAATTTGAACCACTGCCAGTATCTGTTCATTGTTGCAGATTTTTTTAAATTTATTTTGTGACCTGAAGCAATGTGTCAATGCCTTTGTACCAAATGAAATCACGTTTAAATTCAAGAGTGCAAATTTTGTTCATTCCCGGAAAGTGCTGGGAACTAAAAGTCTACTCATAAGGTGAGCTAAATAGAATAATGTATATTAATATAGGTTTTATTGTCCATAAAAAATGAGTCAGAGCAGCCAAAACACCATTTTTCTAGGTAATCTATTTCTATTTCTCTGAAGTTGAGTGCATTGAAGGGCTGTTAGAATGAAGAAGGTATTGTCTGATGATTGTGTGCATCATAAACTGGAACAGACAGACTGCCCACAGTCATGCTCTCACATAGGCTTTCTATCGAGTGTGTAAAATGGACAACGTAGATTGATTCTGCAGGCAGTTCTTTAAAGAGGTCAACACCTCCTTAAGCTGAAGAGGCGAGACATCACAGAGCGAGAGGAGAGGGCGAGCGATGCCAAAGAGTTCAGCAGCTGTCTGCGGAGGCGTTTGAACTCAAATGTGTTTTCCGCTCAATAACAACTATGTCTCTTGAGTACTTCAGTGGCATTAAGCTTTGGTCTATCGGGGTTTTAAAAACGAGTCGCTCTGCTTGTTCTGAGACACACTGTCAACCTTTTACCTTCACGACACACTGGTGAACATGTTCCCTGGAATGTCTTTCATATGCTGTGGTTCAATGAAAGATACAAAGCCCCTCATACTCAGAGCTCCCACCATCACCACAGGAGGAAATCAGGCACCAGGAGACAGGAAAGAGAGAGGAAAGAAAGGCAGAGAAGAAAACTTGCGTCAAGAATGAGGCGTAAGTTTTCTCTACATGAAGGGGGTGATGGAGGATGGATGAGCTGCAGTATTACTAGGTATTACTGTAGGTGACACTGAACATGAACATTTTATTACAGTGGTAGAATTTTGCTCAAGTGGCAGAATGTCAGATTTCCTGCACAAGTAAAATGACATCGCACTGGAGACATACAATGCCTGAGTTCCAGAGAGTTCAAATGAAAAGGTGTGCGCTTCCCTGTATGAGCACTGTATTTTTTAGGTTTATGCATGGATAAACAAAACCAGAAAACAGCAGGGATGAGAGAAAGGCGAGGGAGTACCAGCAGTCGGTGCTCAACTTGATAAAGCTTTGGACAGCTCTGGTCAATCTGCTTTCCTGCCTTCATCCCACACCTCTTTCAAGTGAAACACAAATACTAGCTCAAACTAAACATTCATGTTGTATGGAGCCATATGGAGCAGTGAGCATATTTAACCAGTCTCACAGGAAACTGACTGGACCCAGGGGGCTATGTGTTTTACTGAAGAGGGGCAACTGTGCAAGTCGGCAAGACTGTTTTAGGCCACATTAAGCTCAGAGCTCTCGCGAGGGAAGGTTTTTAACCCTTTCAGAGACTTTTTGAAAAAATCCATTTATGAGTATTGATAAAGACATAAAAATGGAAGTATTTTAGAGGCTACGTTTAGATTGAATGTTTCCTTTTACTGATCCACTTAGTACATTTTGTCTTGTGCTTTATTCACAAGTTTAATCATCCATGGTTTCAAGTCTTCATTTCTCTTTTATTCAGTAAGCTGGCCTGTTCTGCTTGTGTTCATGTCTGTCAATCAGAACTTTGTCACATTGGTATTAATAACTACACCAAAAAATGTAATTGTTACTATATTATTAAGTGTGAAGATAAACCAAACTTCAGGTAACAAATGAGACAAGTGCTTATCACGTAACATTACACGATGCTAAGATAATAAATGAATAATTGTTGAAACGAAGCAGAGGATTAAGGGAGATAGAAAATCAATGCCACAAATAGTCAAAAAATGTGAAAGCGGTTCAATTAAACCATGTTATTAAAAAATAAACCGGCTTACACCAAACACCTTATTCATTGTTAGCCAGTCCTGTAGGCTGCAAGTTGTTTACATGAAAATATTTCCATACTTGACCCAATATTGAAACTAGTGATATACTCTATTTGCTCTACATGAGCTGTAACCTGAGTTCGGGAAATAAATCATCCATTTGGCTCTTCTCAGTTATTAGACCATCTGCCTGTGTTTACTAAGGGGCAGTACGGTTTAGGTGCAAAAACTAAAGTATGATTTAGAAACTATAAATCAAAATATATTCTAATGGTCAAAACTCTGAATAGTTCCTGGATTTGTGAGACATTTGTAACAAGGTCTTTAGAATTATTCATGCATTTAAAAAAGATCATTTGGGCACATACAAGCCAGCAGAGTATGGATTTGTTAGGGAAAAAATAAAGTCATACCTCAAGTAATAAAGACAAAGTAAGAGTAAGGGCAGATACCAAAAATAAAGCAGAGCTCTTTGCAGGGGGGAAACCAACAGGACCCTGGAAAATGGAGTGTCTGTCAGCAGGAGAACAGACAGAAAGCAGATCTTATCCCTTGGGCTACAAAGCAAATATGTTCCCTGTATCAATCTTTTGAAACAAACAATCCTATGTGAAATAATGAACTGACAACACCACTACTGCATATGTGGAGAACAGATTGTGAATATTTTGGGGGAAAAATGTCAAGGAAGTAGGTTCCTTTGTTTTGAAAAAGCATACAGTAGTTTTCTTGCCATTAACATCTCAAATCTTAAGATGTTTAATTTTTGCAGGGAAGCCTGTGGGAATTGGAAGGGGCTGCCAGTAGCTGTTCATCCACTCGTCTAACCAGCTAGCAGCAATGCAGGGGTTTCTATGGAGCCTGTGCACTCTGCTTTCCCTCTCCCTCTGGGAGGAAAGCTACTGCAGGAGCTCCAGGGAAGCCCAGAGGACCAAACAGACTCCAGTCTACAGAAGTAAAAGAGCCCCCCTCAACCACGATGGCAAAAAATGTTCCTACACCTTTCTTGTACCAGAGCAGAGAATCACAGGTTTGAATTATATGGCTGCATTAAAATAACCAGAAAAAAAACCCTACATTGTGAAAAACTCAAATAACTCATGTCTGTCACCAGGTCCAATCTGTGCCAGCACCAAAGGCCCTGAACCAGACAAGGACAGAGTGACCCGTATGGATATTGCAGATGTACGGGATGTTCTCAGTAAACAGAGGCGAGAGATTGACATGCTCCAGATGGTGGTCGATGTCGATGGTAATTTGGTAAATGAGATGAAACTGCTGCGAAAGGAGAGCAGAAACATGAACTCTAGGGTGACCCAGCTCTATATGCAGCTGCTGCATGAGATCATCAGGAAAAGAGACAACACTCTGGAGATGGCCCAGCTGGAGAACAGAGTCCTCAATGTGACCTCTGAGATGATGCGACTGGCTTCAAGGTACAAGGACCTGGAGGCTCGGTTCGCCACCATGGCTGGGGTTGTCAACAACCAGTCCGTTCTCATCTCTGCACTGGAGGAGCAGTGTCTGAGAACGCTGGGACGCAGTGAGCTTCCTGTCGTCCCCCCGCTGGTACAGGTGGTACCACAGAATTTACCAGTGAACAACCGTTTCACCAACGAGATACAGAGGGACAATAACAACAGGGGATTTTCAAGAGGATCCCGGATGAACGTCCCTACGGCAAGTCCGTTTGGAATTCATCCTCCACCACAGGGAACACTTACATCAGATGGTATGTACCAATTTTAAAGCAGCGGGTTGATGAGAAAATGAATGGCCAATGCTGTTGTCTCCAATGACCCAATGAGTTTTTAGGAGGAAGTTAAGCACAAACAATATGTTCTTTTACGTAACTAAGACTGAAGTGAAATTACCCCAGGCCTGTAATTATAATGTGATCTCAACGGTCTTTTGCTGAGGCACAGTTGGCTCAAAACTGGCATGCTGCAGAGGCAATGAAATCATAAATTCTTGCGATTCCCTCTTGGCTGTCTGTACTGGATGCACTGCAGTGAACATATGTGATAAATTAGAAGACTGCAGATTTGGCTTATTTAAATGGCATTAGAAGGACTTCAGAGAGCAGGAATATGTATGTGTACTGCAAGGCATTTTTTTCTCCCTGTAAGATTTACATCCAGTCTATGAAAGAAATAAAGGAAGAGTCAAATGCAAGAAAACTGGCCACGCTAATAAACCCACATAAAACCAGAAAATCAGAACATGCTCTTTGCAAGTTTTTCACTAATTCTGACATCAAATGGAAATCTCTGCAAAATGAAGTCTAATTCAGAATAGTTAAGTGCCGTTATATTTTGACTGACAAGGGTCGTCCAAACACATGTTGAAATGGATGAAATCATTTATAATATCCTTCTGACCTGAGTTAGAGAAAATGGGAACAAAATGACATTAATGAAATGTGACCAGTGATTTTGTAGAATAAGGCTCATATTGAACAGGTGAAGTGTTTAACACTTTTCATCTGGTTTAAAAGGTTTAGTTTAGTCATTAAAATCATGCTATTTGCCATGACAGAAAACTGGATCAATCATCTAATAAGCATGTCAGATTTAGCTCTTAATTCATGCAATTTACAGTTAAACATCAGCTAGCAGTTCATAAGTTAATTAAATATTACTACAAAACAAAAGTTAACGTTAAAGTTTGGAATGTCTTCAAAACTGCAATATTTCTTTCACGTTTTATCTGCAGTTATTACATACAGTGATGTGAAGTACATACTCATTTCAAAATATCTATTGCTTTGTTTTTTGTGTTACGTATGTTAAAATCAACTTATTCTTAGTAGCTGCATCACAGAATAAATTCTTTAGTCTATTATTGAAACATCTCTCTAAGATCCTTTTGTTTTAATAGCTAATATCATTCTTTCGCAGAACATTTTCTGATCTTCATGAGACATTTGTGGCAAATTTCTGGTGATAACTTCCGAGTTATCCTGTGAATAATTTAAACAAGATTTGATTTCATTTTCATTTAAACTGTCATTATGAAATATACGTGGATGTATGTGTGCATTTCTCCAGAGCAGTATCTGTCAAAATCTGGACGAAAAACGAGTGATACTCAGTAGAATGCATATCTGTGTCAAGGTTGAATAAACTGGTATATGTTTATGTTCCCTGGCCTATGACCAACAATTTAAACTTTTTGCAAATCAGTTCAGTATGCCCCATCTCACACTGCTAGAGGGTTGGAAAGAGTAACACTGGGCCCATGCCTAGCTATCAAAAAATCCTGCTGACAAGCAAACCGAACAATAGACACAATGAGTAACCCTTCCGTCAACTACCAAGTAAGCAATGGCTGTTTCGGTGTAGGTTCAATACTACGATAAATACACATTGCCTGCCTACATTTTGATATAGTCAAGCCCTACAAAACATGGTTTAAAGATCTGATTTTTAACGTCATTTCTTTGGCACTGTTATAAGAAAGTAACAAGAATATGACAAATGAAATGAGGGGAATGAGTTAGAGATCCTCTTTACCGTATACTCTGATGAATAACTTCACGAGTTGGACTGGGGTAATTTAGAGATCTCTGCTGCACCATTACTCTGAGTTCCTATGTGTGTGTCAACTCACCTGAGAAAACCTTCCATAGACCTTAAACCCTGGAGGCCCTTACAGAATGCTGGTGTTCTCATTAGTTTAATATACATTCTCTCCAGGGAGACTGAGAAAATAATGCTGGAATTTTACCTTTTAGCGCAGTACTACCACAAGGCTCCATTTGATAAATAGAGGTTAAAATTCAAATAACTTAAGCATGCATATGCATGTTTCTGCGACTTCAGACAGTGAGATATTTGGATGCTCTGAGCAAAAGGACATATTTTCCGAAGTATGTCTCCATGGGGAAGAGATTCTTTTCCTACTCTCTCTCTCTCTACTTTTCACTTATACGGTGTTGAGAGTTTCAGGACTGATGGTGATGGCTTTAGCATATGCGTGAAACAAAAACGCAGTTTTAAACTGCAGTATTTGGTATTTATTCATGGTTCTACAACAAGGATGAATTAATAGGAATCAACAGTATGTTAAATGGTTAAAGAGTAATTATAAAAATAGCTCTGTCATCCCAAACAAAAATGGTATCAGATTCAGCACCTCCAGATAAACCGGTAAATATATGTGTACGCTGGATTATTCTTCCTGCCGCAGACCAGCTAAATTTTACTTCCGCTTGGCTACAATGGCAAACTTGAAAACACTCTCGGATGCTAACAGTTTAGCTGCCATACCTCTTCACCAATAACCAAACAAAAAACAAAACTGAGGTGGGCCACAGACACTCTTTTTGAGGTCAGAATGTGACAGCTCTCCAAAAGCAGCAAAATTTGTTGTAGTAAATATTTTGGTTGACTGACTTTGCTCTTTCATGTTTTTTAACACCTTGTTGCTCCAAGGTTTAGTGGAACCATTATTGTGGGTGTATAATGTAATCACAATGATCAAATATTATACCCCAAACACTGCTGCACATCAATATTGATATGAAATGGATATATGGCTATTGAATGTGAACAATACCACTGGAAGCTTTTGAAAAAAAGAACATCAAATCAGAATTACCAACCCAATAATAATAATCCACCTTTAATAGTCCACACAATGGGGAAATTATGTTTTCCTCTCCAGTTTTCTGTACATGCATATATACATATGTGTTAGTCGGCATACACACACAAACATTGTACACAGGCCCCTGAACACAACACACACTAGGGGCCTGTAGGCATGCAGTTAATAACAAGGAGTACAGGGAGGTGGAGGGACGGGTCGCAACTTCGGGGGTACGCCCCAATGAGCAGCTTGTAGGGGGGGCGGCGCCTTGCTCAAGGGCGCCTCGGCAGTGGCTGGGAGGTGAGCGACACCTCCCACTGTCAGCTCACACTCCGAAGATGTCTGGCTGGAGCGGGAATCGAACCGCCGATGGCTAGGCGCTGTCTGGTTCCAAGACGTCCGCTCTACCGCTGAGCCACTGCCGCCCCATTACTCAATCATTACTCATTTAATTTTTTTCTCCTCGTTTTCAACCACAGGCCCCTTCAGGGACTGTTACCAAGTGCGACGGGCAGGCCACACCACGAGTGGGATGTACCTGCTCAAGACTGACGGCAGCGATCGCTTGATCCAAGCCTGGTGTGAACACGGCCTTGACAATGGAGGATGGACGGTTTTGCAAAGGAGGAAAGATGGCTCTGTTAACTTCTTCCGAAACTGGGAGAATTACAAGGTATGAGGGAACTCATTCATTAAGACAAACACTGCTCATACCTCTGGTGGTTTAGTGTTATTAATGGATTCTTGCAAATGGAATTAGGAGCACTAGATGGGGCTATAGTAGTCTGTTTTTTCCAAAGATGTTTTATGTGGTGGATCATTTCAAGGACATAGTGACAATTTCAGAATGACAGAAGACTGTATATGACAAAAGCTTGTAAAAAAGTTACATACTGAAGCGAAAACCTGAGACCAAACGTTTATATCTGTTAGTTCAAGGAAACACATTAAGCAGGAGATATAACAATATTTGAAGCTCTCTTTTTCCACTTCCTCTGAAACCTGTCTCAGCAGTTCATTTTGGAGTCACTCTACAAACACTTGTTCAGCTTAGCTGTGAATTTCCTAGCTCCATATTGACAGCCAAGAGCTGTAGCCAGGAATCTACAGACACATATACACAATCAAATCTGCATTGGGCTGAGAAGGAAAAATAGATCCCTTCAGACTTTTTCTGAAGGGAGAATTGAGACGTGATCCAAGTTCTGACAGAGCAAAGACAGGACAGGGATGAAGGGACATTATTTTTGGAAACAAAAAAGAAAATCTGTAAGAGAATTCTAACAGAATACACTGGTGCTTGTCCCTTACAGAGAGGCTTTGGAAACATAGATGGTGAACACTGGCTTGGACTGGACAACATCTACAACCTGGGGAAACAAGGTGACTATAGGCTGATGATAGAGCTGGAGGACTGGACGGGAAAAAAGGTGTATGCCGAATACAGCAGCTTCCGCTTGGAGTCAGAGAGTGAGGGCTACCGTCTCAGGTTGGGCACCTACCAGGGCAACGCAGGCAACTCCTTCATCAGTCACAATGGCAAACAATTCACCACACTCGATCGTGACAAGGACGCGTTCTCAGGTAGGGGCCATGTTAGATGAAACCCAAATGCTTTCTGACCTACAATATTAGAAGTCTAACGACAACTTTCCATCTTTCCACATTGCCCCATGATGTATCCCTCTCCCTTAGGTAACTGTGCCCACTTCCATAAGGGTGGCTGGTGGTACAATGCTTGCGGACAGACCAACCTGAATGGTGTATGGTACAGTGGGGGCATCTATCGCAGCAAATTCCAGGATGGAATCTTTTGGGCAGACTATGGAGGTGGTTTCTACTCCCTCAAGACAGTCCGCCTCATGATCCGACCAATTGACTAAAACCTCATATTGTGACGCCCTTCCTCATCTTTACCTTTCCATAAACAAATACTGAAAAGGCAGAGCCTGGGTCCCTGCTATCGTACAACAGTACCGTGTAAAGTACAAAGGAGAAAGAGAGGGTGGCATTTGTTTATGGCCAGACAATTGAGATTCAGACAGTCTGAACACTGACACAAGTTCATTTAATCTGATGCCATTAACCCTCCTCGAGTGACTGCTCTCCTCAGCCTTTCCATCTGGAAAGTAATGGTCCTAAGAGTTCTCTGGAACCATTTCATATTATTAGTGTCCTATCTTACTCATGCTGAAACTGCATATGTAATAAAGGGAAATGGTCATTTAAGACAAGCATGAAAATCCCTCTGAGCAGCTAACAGACTTGTTGAAAAGGATGTTGTCCGTACCAAAGGATTCTGGATGTACTGGAATGTTTGAAACAATACAGTATAAAGACATATTGACAGAATATGTGAGAAAATTTAGATGACATGGTTGTTAAACAGTCTGCTTGTTTCCGGATTTTTTCGTCTGGATTTCTGGGGGTTACTTCATCCACAGGAAATGAATTCATGCACCAATGTATTTGTCCGAGGAGCCCGTGGCTGAGCTGGCTTTGCTATGTAAATATCTCTGCCTTTATTTGTGAAAGGTAATTTAAAAGGTGTGATTTTACTCAGGCCAAATGTTCATGTTGTCTCCATTATTTGTTATTTATCATTGTATTTATAGCAACATTAGGCTTGACCAATTTATGTCTGCCTTGTAATGACAGAAACCCTAATATGTTTATCCCATGTAGAGATACAATTAACACTTGAACAAAAGAATACAAATCCAGAGTGGATGTCTGACTTGGGAATGGAGAAAATGTGACATGCACAAACTGTTTTTATCCAAGTCAAATTAAATTCTTTTGTAAACATTTTCCTTGTCACCCAGCTCACTTTAATGACATTATGGCAATGCAAATCTTGAAATATTAGTCGTAAAGGAAAGGAAGCCACACGTTAATGCATTTGGTTCAAAAGCAATAACACTATTTATCATGGCTGAATTGAAAATGTTACTATTTAAGCTTTAAGGAAGTTGGCCGAATAAAAATTAGCAGTGACCCTATTGAGCAAACATTAAAAATCACATTTTGGATATAAAAGAAAGTGAATACAGTGGTACCTCTACTTATAAAATTAATTGGTTCCGGAAGAAATTATGTAAGTAGAAAATTATGTAACTAGAGTTTGTGTAGAGTAGTGTTTTCCATGCAAATGCCCTAATCCGTTCCAAGCCCACAAAAATTCCAACATAAATGTTTTATAAAGCATAAAAATGCATCAAAACATGTAACAAATACATGTTACGATTAGATTATTGCACAATAAATGAGAGTTTGTGCAAAACGTAAAAAAAACAAAGAATTGAGTAAAGAATAATAATGACGGTCATTTCCCTTTTAACAGCTGTCCTCATTGTTTTTTTGCCCTCTTTGGTTCATGCGCTCCTATCTCACGATGCCGAACAACAGAGTGAATTCCAGTCCTCCTTTTGAACTTCTCCAACCACCCATGCAATGCCTTAAACTCCTTAAACTTCCTTTTGTTTTAATAACGTGGCGATTGTAGATTTTTGCCCATATTCTTTGACGAGATCAACCAAAACGATCCCTTTCTCATGCTTTCTATGATCTCTTACTTTGTTTGTACGGACAAAAAAAACTCTTTTCTCCGTCACTTTCTTGGGGTCCATAGCGAATACATACTGACAAAGTTATTATATTTGCGCAAAACTATCAGACTACCTCATGGGTCGAGTGCCGAATGCCGAGACACTCCATAAACACCGTTCTAGTTCCACACAGAGTTTGAGTGGCATCCCTCTTAGCCAATGGAATGCCAGGAAGATATGTAATAGGTAATAGCCAATGGCAGAGCAGCTATGAGAATGTTGCATTCACGAACCTGTGGGAGATTCGACTATCAGCGGATACTGTGTTTTTATTCGAGTATCAGCCAATACTGTGTTTTTACATTACATAAGACGAAATTTCTTTCGTAAGTAGAGGTAATATTTTCCTGCTGAGAAATTTCGTAAGTAGAAAATTTTGTAAGTAGAGACATTCGTAAGTAGAGGTATCACTGTACAGAAATTAGATTAAAACAAATGATATAAAAGTGAAAGCTTCACAGAAGGTGAGGACAGATATGAAAACAGGGAGGACAAAAATGCCGCTGCTGTGGAAAATATAGATTAAAATGAAAGACTTAAGGAGACTAAGACCAGATAAAAAGACAAAGACAGTCAGGGTTGAGGAGGAGGGGAACATTCCTTCCACATAAAACCATTTGAGATTTTCTTTCCCTAAAATACAATCATATTTTGAAATCACGCCTTCCCTCTGGACCTTTCCCTTTGAGCAACTGTAAGTCAGAACAGACGGGAGCAGTCTGACACAAACGCTGGAGGGGCTCAGACACATGCAGTCGACAGTTTAGCTCACAGACAGTGAAGTAACAAAACCGCCGGGTAAGCGTGCTGTCAACCATCTAAGATATTTTACATGTATGCAGACCAGGAGCCCATAATGGCTGCAGCCCCTTGACTGTAGCCATTAGAAAATGAAACCTCAGTTGACTGGACTAATTTGTTGAACATGTATCACACTTAATGCTTTCCATTACACTGGTTATTGCAAAAGATATTGGAAGAGAAATCCCAACATACAGAAATGACATGCTGGAGCAAAAGGTTCAAAAGCTGGTTTCTTATTCTACGTACAATTCGTCTGTATTTCGAGAGACAAAGGTTACGGTAGATCCTGACGTCAATGCTATAAATATCAAGATGTTTAGAGAAAAGTCATGTTAAAACCCCAACAAGGGACCCATTTCAACTACACCTTTCACTCTTCTGTCTGATAGATTACTGTCCTATTAAACTAATGCCTTTGTTATGCTTTAAATAGTTTGTCCTTTACCAAATATACCTTCATGATAGTGTTAACACACACCTGCAAGCAGAGAGCATGGCTGAACTGATACATTGGCGTGAAGAAGTGACCCCATCCTTTGAACTTTTTCACATTTTGTCACGTTGCAAATATATTTTATTGGAATTTTATGTGAAAAAAGTGGCACACCATTGCGAAATACAAAATATACATGCTTTTAGTTATTTTTTAACAAGTAAAAAAACCTGAAAAGTGCTGTGTACAAAAGTTTTCAGTGCCTCCCAGTCAATACTTCGTGGATCTGCCTGTTGCCTTAGTAGGTTTGCCGTTGTGCCGTACGCTTTCCAATTCCGGCTGATGGATTGAACAGTGCTCCCTGAGCTGTTCAAACCTTTGGTTTTATAGTTTAACCCTGGTTTAAACTTTTTCCCTGACCTTTAACCCTGATCTGACCTTGTACTTCATGAGGCTGTTTGCTACCCGATATTCTCTGAACAAACCTCGGAGGCCATCACAGAACAGCTGGATTTGTACTGAGATTAGACCTCACACAGATGAACTCTATACTTTTGCACAGCATATTTTCAGCTTATTTAAAATATGTATAATTTTCATTGTACTTCACACTTGTGCGTCACTTTGTGTTGGTCTTTCACATAAAATTCTAATATATTTATGTTTTACACAGGGCAAAATGTGGAAAGGTTCAATGGGTCTGTTTACAGCAAGCCACTGTATCCGTCAGTGATGGACGACTGTTACTGGCCGCTGCTGTGTCACTTCTGCTATGTGGATTGACAACAATTTGGAGAAACATTTTAAAGCGAGTGGGGGTTGTCAGTCAAGCTATACATCACTATGGAGCCCAGGTCCTTGCATGACTGGTCAGAGAACAAGAACATCTCATTTGAGCACTTAAGCAAGCCTAGTCAGGAGAGCAGTGTAGACAGGACAGGGCTGTGTCTGTCAAACCTAATAGCAGGTCAGAGATCGGCAGTCATTCGTGAGCACACACACACACACAAGCACAAACGTATGACTGTGTTGAAACCAGATTCGTGCACCTCAATAGCAGACACAGGGCTCTTTCTCCAGCTTTGTCAAAGCTGAAGATAGGCATCACACCTAGAAATACTTAAATCACACAAAAATACAACTAAAATGACACACTGGCACATTTTGTAGAAGTCAACATGCACATGGTGATTTTAGCTTCTGCTGTGGACATCAGTACAAACTGCATGACTGGTCAGAGAACCGGAACATCTCATCTGAGCATTTAGCAGTCTAGCTAGCACTTGGTTTGGTGTTCAGGGAGGAAAACTTGCCCACAAATACATCAAGAGAACCCCTCCGACCCAAATTCACACCACACAGTTTACGTTGTGAGTTATACTCTGGAACAAGCACTGTTGCTTTGAGTCAGTTTTGTTTAATTATCAGTCACCCGCCCCCTCAGTGAAAGTTGATGGATTTATGATGAAGGACAACATCTGTGAACAAAGAGTAGCCACTCTTTCCTTCCCGAGTGCCAACTTGGCTGGGTCCAGCCCTGAGGACAGCCAGCTGGTCACACATCGCACATCTGCATGCATCACTGACAGACTCCGACTGTGGAGAAACATTGTCTGACTCACAAGAACATGACTTGCGACACAAAGAGACCCCACCCTGAAAACAACAGTTACTCATCAATGAGATTTCTACCAATTACCAAGTGGATGGAAAGTCTCTCCTAATTCTCACACACGCACACAAACAAATGAGCAAATAGGGGACATTTCGCATGATTGCATTTGTCTCATAGTTTGTTTTATCCATACAGCGCCATCATGGAATTAATGACATGTTTTTAAGTGTCCTTAACTACAAACAGACCCTAGGAGTGTTTGTGCTTGTGTCGGTATTTGCTTGCATGCACTTGAAAATGTAAGATGAATCACACACCCTGATGGGAAGAGAGGCAGTGCAAAATAGCACTGAAATAAGACCACACACGTGTTCCCTTATTTATCATATTCAGTATTAACATCACAGTGACTGCGTTCTCCACCGATGTTATGTTGTGCAGCCAAGGACAGAAGGAGAAGCTGTATCCTTATGCCACTCATCATGAGTGCTTGGTACTTTCGAACTCACATTATTGGAGAACCAGAATAAGACAGACTCACAGGAAGAGACAATCAGACAATGTCTAATGATATATGATACCTGATGGGCTGTGAGATAATAACACCAGACACAAATAGAACCTTTTCCTCGGATAAAACTTTGACCATAAAACAGCCTAATAAAGTCGCAGTTAGCAAAGACATTCTCCAAAGATCAAACCTTTTAGTGTTAAGTGTGTGTGTTTATTACCTAGGTATGGCATGCATGAGACCATACTCTGGCTGCTTGTGAAGTCCCTCAGACGTTTATAGTTGTCTTCTTTGGACATCAGGTAGTCGAGCCGCTCAAATGTGGCCTTGTCCTTCCGACTCAGTAGCTGCATGGTGAAGAGAATAAAACTGAATACAGAATTGACTATATCCTGCCACATTTACGAATAAATGGATTCTTCTGTAATATCTGATGAAGGGCTGTAAAAACTGTCTGCGTTTAAAAAAAACACTGAGCTGATCAGCTGGGGAGTTAGAGATCCACACAACAAACTTTATGTAAACTCTGTATTTGTCGTGAGGACAGAAACAGGCTGGATGCTGTCGTGCTTTTTTGAATGGATATTGATATCGGATTCAAAGCATTGAATTGTCTGCAATTGAAGAATGTGCTCAAAAACAAAATCTCATAAAACTTGAGTGAAGATGGACTGTCATGTTTGAAAACCTCACAAATGGTTGATGGGTTGTCCAATTATTACTTCATAACATGAGCTTAAGCAAAAACAAGCGTTTCTATTTGTATTCACTGACCTCCATCGTACATCTTATCATGTCGCTTGTGTGCTAGTTTGAATTTGTGTCTGTGTTCAGACCTTTTTTAGAGATCTGGGGATATCCCACTTTTACTGACAGCATTCTGATCATAATCCAGACATTTCTTCAAAGAAGATAAAATAACTCACCGCCCATGTTTTGGTTAGTCTGAAGATGGGAGCACTTTGTAACGCTGACACCACGGCCATGACCGCATGAAGGTTGTTCATGTCACACAGTTTCTATGAAAAGTTGCATTATATAAAGCATACATTAACTCAGGCTTACACTGTAAACATTCATATAGATAGAACAATGTCATGCTGTGTACCTTGGCAGTGCGAATGTACATGCTCAGCACTTCAGCTCTGATCTTCAAAGTTTGTGCAAGAAGGATCTCCCGTACCACCCAGAAACTTGTCTGGGAAAAAAAAAATCCACAGAGATTACAGTACCAAGCAACACTTGCAAATCTTGATGAAAACAGAACTGGGATACAGCAAAACTGATGACACAGAAAGATTTATTTCCGTTACGTTACATTTTTCAAAGCGCAAAGAAAACTTCAAGTACGTACAAAGTAAGACAGGAAGTTCAGCTTTATGAAATCTCTAATGTTTCAGAGCCGTGATCTGGAGAATAGTCACAGAACTTGGTGCTGAAACCAGTTTAAAACGCAGCAGGGAAGCCAAACTGTTCATGGAAATGCTCCATTTGAGATGATTATAAAATAGCTCGAGCAAAAAAAAAAAAAAAAGTCCAACTAATTCCAACTGATTACACAATAGACACGTACCATAACTAATGTGTCAAATCAGACAAGAATGAAGTCACAAATCTGCCTCTTTCGAGAGAAGAGCGGTAATAAGTACACAGACAAGTCAATGAATCAGTCAGGGGTTCAGGGGGGAAGAGGGAATGGAAAGAGGAACAGGAGGAAAGTAAGAATAGATCAAGTAATTGAAGGAGACATTTTCTTCAACACCACAGGGCTCTGTGGAGAATTCGAGGCCCACAGCTGTCTGCACATTGCCTTTAGGATAAGACCGCCGCCCCCTCGCCGAACTTTGACCATCTTCACTTTTTCTTCTAATGCAGAATCATTTCTCTTTTTCTGAATCGTTCTCTCATTTTGCTCCAAACCAATTCTTCTCTCCGGCTAAACTTTAGTGATTGCTGATAGAGCTGACATTGGGGTCAACATTCCTCCATTCAAGCCACAAACCTCTTGGTGTGTTTAAATAAACACAAAACGTATGTTCGCTCCTTGGTGGATTTCGACATTCTTCCTGTGTGCAAATTAACCTACAGCTGACTTTGCCTGCATTTTCCTGGAAACGACCCAATGGTTTGTTTGTTTCAGAGATGAGGTGAAGAGCTGAGGGGTGAAGAGATGAAGTCCAGCTTCACTCTCTCTCTCTCCCCCCCAATCTCTTCTCTTAAGAACAAAAGATACAGTCATTAAACTCAGTGCGGTCTATGGAAGGTCTGTATTACCACGACACAGACAGATGTGTTCAATTTTCATCAGGAGACGTTTCAAAGGCAAAGAGGGAGTAGTGAAGGTGGAGAGATTAATAAGTAGTCGACTTCCACTGGCTTCTATTTTTTAAATTTGAGTCTTGAATGTTAAATGTCTTCCTTTTACCTATAGCTAACAGCACAGTGGAGTTTTAGTATCTGAGAAATGTCATTCTATTCAACTTCCTCAGTGGTGCTGAGGATGTCTAGACTAAGTATGTGTCTAAAAATCACCATCCCACCAGGGGATCAGTACGTACTTGTCTGCCTGTTCCTCTCAAACTGCATAGTGATGACATCACTCAGACTGCAGTTCCCTACACACACAGATTCAAGTGTGTATATGAGACGGAGCGGGGGCATTTGGGAGTTGTGCAGACAAAGTCCTGTCTGAACAGATCTCATGTTACAACCTGAAGCAAAGATCATGTCTTTGGCGCTACATTTATCAACAAGTCTTGAACTCCAGATGAAGCTGTGTGGCCCCAGCAGTCCATCAATCACAAGTAGTCAAAGGTAGAGAGATGAGCAACAAGAGTCTAGTTCTAGCAAAGATGGCGGCTACTGACAAACAAGCTGATGACAGTGGGATTTGATCTCTACAGTGGGAGAAAATGAATTTAGACACCTGACCAGACACTATTGCTCCATCAGCCATAAACAAGTAAGGTTGGATAAGTTTGCAATTATTAAGACTTTATTTTTGCATTTAAAAAAAGCTGCACATGGAATGTAATTGTGACTTCTTTCACACCTAAAGTTGGACAGGATACAGCACGCAGTATTTTCCAGCCATTGAAATTCGATGAATTTTTGTAGCTTTTTTTGTCGATTGAAGTGACAATTTACTCCAATGTACAAATCCAACTCTTTCTGTGACTCACTGGTAGAGCAGACATCCAGCTGCTCAGTGGTTCAATCCACTGTCCCTCTACATCTTGAAGTGCAACCCAAATCGCCCCCAGTGGCCGTTCCACCCGTGTCACTAGTTCCAGCTTTTAATGAAGTGGAGCCTGCAGTGGTACAAATGCTGCAGCTGTGTGAAGTGAATGGGTTAATGCTGGCTTGCTTTGTAAAGCGTTTTGCATGCAGACTAGAAATTACAGCCCATTTACCATTTGTTGAAATTCTAGTGACTTATGAAAGAAGTTTTTTTTTTCTTTTACTATTGTGTAAGTGTCTGGTTTATCTTTGTACAAAACCCAGTAAGATAGTGTGGTTTGACCATAATAGGCTCTGAATTACTTTCTCCTTGCTGTCTTTTTTACAAAGCCACGTTCTCATCTGCTTCACTTGTTCCAACAGTGCAATGCCAACAAACTGAGGACTGAAGAAAGAATAATATGGCTTTGGCTCACGCTGAGGACCTTTCTGGGGTTCTCTGCGGTTTCAATCCAAGTCCCACTATCCAAGAAGCTATTTTTCCAACAGTTGATGTGTTCAGCTAGCATTGTGAATCCCAGTTTCCATAGCAACAAACTCCTGTTACATCATCTCATACTTATATTGAGGAAGTGAAGTGGAAATTAAAGAAAACTGGCAAATGCACGAGAAATAGAACTTCATAGAGTCAAGTACATTAAAGCCATCATGAACACAAACTGCTGCCCGTAGATTTCACCTAGGGATAATTTTTTATCTACATGATATGTAGGGAGGAGAAGATGAGGAGCTGGCCTCAAAAGCAACCAGCCCTGATGATTCAGGAAAGAGGGAAATGATACATTGGAAAGAGGAGCTGTAATCCTGCACGAGAGACCATCTGTGGGACCACCTCTGCTCTTCGGACCCGGCAATCCGAGGCACTCATCATTATCACCAGTGACTTTAATCACGTCACTTTGGACTCATCTCTCCCCACAACAGAACCATCGATCTGTTCTACACTAATGCTAAGGAGGCATACACCGCCACCCCCCTCCCTCCACTAGGTAAATCAGACCATAACCTAGTGTACCTACAGCCCACCTACATTCCGCTGGTCAAACAGCTGCCAGCAACAACACGGCGGGTCAGGAGGTGGTCCCCGGAAGCAGAGGAGATGCTAAGGGACTGCTTCCAGACCACCAACTGGTATGTTATTGTGGGCACACATGGGGAGGACATTGAGGGGGCAGGCTCAGTGTTTTACAGATTACTTGAACTTCTGTGTGGAGACTGTGGCCCCTGTCAGGACAGTCAGGTGTTACCCCAACAACAAACCCTGGGTAACAAAGGAAGTCAAGGCCGCCTGAACAGGAAGAAGCGGGCGTTCAGGAGCAAGAACCAGGAGGAGATGAGTAAGGCCCAGCAGGAAGTGAGACTCTGCCTGAGGGAGGCCAAGGAGGCGTACAGGAGGAAGCTGGACAAGCAGCTGGGGTGCAACCAGGTGCGGGAGGTCTGGAATGGGATGAGAACCATCACCGGACAAGGGAAAGGGCGCAGCACTGTAGAGGGGAATATTGAATGAGCGAATGAACTAAACTGCTTTTTCAATCGGTTCAGCTCCCCCGCCACTCCCAGCTCCTCGTCCCAGGCCTCTCCTGGCCCTGCATACCGCTCCACTGATCCTCCCTCCTCCTGTGCTTCCTCTTCTTCCACCCCTGCCACTTCTCCCGAGCCTACTCCAAGAACTGCGAAGCTTTACGGCCCCTCCTCAACCACTCTACTTCCAACCTCACCACGTCCTCCTGCTCCCACCACGACTGAGACCGTCATCACTGTAGACCTGATGACAAACAACGTTGATGAGGTCTGTCCCTGTAAGGCGGCTGGACCGGATAAGGTCTCCCCAAGACTCCTCTGAGCCTGTGCTTCGGAACTGGGAACAATCCCCAAGTACGTCCGTATGGGGATTGTTAGTCTTCTATGGTGACCAGCAGCACTGGGGCGCCACAGGGCACGGGTCTCTCCCCCGTTCTTTTCACCCTCTACACATCGGTCTTCAAGCACAACTCGGATACCTGCCACATACAGAAGTACTCCGATGACACTGCGATAGTGGCATGTATCCGGGAGGGTGATGAGGGGGCGTACAGGGCATTGGTGGCTGACTTCGTGGAGTGGTGCCAACAGAACCAGCTCCAGCAAAACGTCTCCAAGACGAAGGAGATGGTGCTGGATTTCCGGCGGGCACCTCCCTCTCCACAACCAGTGATCATCGAGGGCAGAGAGGTGGAGGTGGTAGAAAACTATAAGTACCTGGGACTGCAGCTAGACAGCAGACTGGACTGGTCACTCAACTCGGACTGTGTGCACAAGAAGGGGCAGAGCAGGATGTACTTCCTGAGGAGGCTGGCCTCCTTCAACCAGGGCTTTGAACCAGAATTTTTTGCCAATCGGTTCATTCTGAACAGAAATGGAATTATAACGATTCTGGTTTTGCTTTCCACCCATAAACTGACGTTCCCGAACCGGTTAGAACAAAAAACTAAAGTTCCTGAACTGATTAATAACGTTCCTTGTAAATATAAATATGTAGGTGCCGTATTTTGCACACATAAGACACGCTTAAAAGCCTTAAAATTTCTCAAAAATCAGCGCTGCGCCTTTAAACATTAAGCGTCTTATGTGTACACCGAGTTCCAAAATCTGTAAAAATGTTTTTGTGTGACTTTAGTCTGCGATCCGCCAGATCGGCCATTGTCCACCGACATAGGACGTATTACGTCACTATGTACGACGGCAGCGATACACCAATTAGAGAACATGACGCAAGGCTACGTCTGGCACACTCCCGGTAGGTACCGGTATCAGTATACGCCGGTACTGTACTGCAGGTATGCTGTTGACCACATTTGTTTGGCTACAGACCCCCGACGATGACGTCAGCGAAGAGACACGCTTACGACGCAACATGTAAACTCCAGGCTATCAGTTACGGTTCACGTAAAGAGACCGGGTGGCTTTTTTCACACTTTGCCATCTCTCTTGATCTGTGACTCAATGCATGCCCACACCACCGCGTCAGTCAAAAACCTCGTCAAGCGGCTGAATTCGGAGCTTGCCATCATCCCGGAGGATTAACGAAAGAACTCCAACCGCTGGACATCGCTGTAAACAGAGCCTTTAAAGTTAAGCTGCGTGTGTGGTAGGAGTGATGGGAAACACGCTTACCAGGACTGGAGGCAGTGCAGAGCGAGTTACACCCCCACAATATGGATTGCGGATGCCTGGACTAACGTGTCTGCTTCAACTTTTGTCCGATGTTTCGCTAAAGCCGGCATCATTACCAGACAGCCCCCGGGAAACCAGACGGTCAGCAATAGAGAAATTGCCGAGCTATTCAATGCAGACCGAAGATGAGGACTTCGAAGGATTTAGCACAGATTTATCAAAAAATAAGGAAATAAAAACATTTAAAAAATGTCGGTGTATTTTTTTGAAATTTAAATACGTAGTACAACACAGTTCAACTACAGTCACTTTTTTGCTTCCGTTAGCAACCATGCACCAAATAATGTCCGTTATTTAGACTGCGCCTCTTTGTACAATGAGCCGAATGGTGCGCAACTTAAGGACTTTTAATTTGCAACTAAGGCAATTACTTTATATACTATAGACTATAATTACAGATATATCCCTACCCTACAGTAAACAGTACCACAGCACTACACCACTGCTTTATGCAAGTTATATCACTGTAGTTAAGGCTTATGCCTCCTACTTAGACACTACATGAAATAAGACAAGAATAACTTCCACCATGTCATATATTGCTGAACAACAGATCTTCAATTATGCTTCTCCCATAGCTCAATATTACTACAAAGCGTTGGCAGTACGGGGGCACACTGCTCGGAAAATGACTGCAGCCAATGAGTTGATGTCTAAATCATACATTTTTAAGATTGACATACTGCAGTGTTTACCTGTTATGATTAAATAGTGACTGGGAGACCTCCCTTTTCTTAACTGCTGCTGATAGCCGCTACTTCTCTGTGCTCTCATCCCGCGTCCAGTGAATGACAAGAAGTGAAACATGAGGTCAATACTTTTTTCAATGAACGAAAAAAACCCGGTATTAACTAGTTTACAATTATTTTCTGTTCCAATTCTGTTCCGGAACATAAAAAAATATTGGTTTTTGTTTTCGTTCCATGAACCGATTGAAAGCCCTGCCTTCAACATCTGTCCTAAGCTCCTTCTGATGTTCTATCAGTCCGTAGTCTCCACTGTGCTATCATATGCCATTGTGTGTTGGGGTGGGGGGCCAGGAAAAGAGATATGGACCGTCTGAACAGACTCATCCACAGAGCGGGCTCAGTGGTCGGGCTGAGTCTGGACTGTGGATACACTTCTGGAGAGCAGGACCAGGTCTAAAGTTAAGGCTATCGTGAACAACACCAGCCACCCCCTGCACACCACCTTCTCCCAGCAGAGAAGCACCTTCAGTGGCAGACTGCTGTCACACAAAGCCCCCACAGAGAGGTTGAGGTCCTCCTTCGTGCCCCGTGCCATCAGGGGGTACAATGACTCTCTCAGGAGGAGCGAGGGGGAGGTGGCGAGGTCAGCACACGGTTGAATGGATTTAATTTAATTTTATGCTGTTTATATTTTAATTTTATGCTGTTTATATTTTAATTTTATACTGTCCATATTTTAATTTTATACTGTTTATATTTTAGTTATAGTTTAGTTAATATGTCCTGTTAGTGCTGCATGTGTCTGTTAGTGTAGTGTATGCCTTGTGGTATGTCCTGTGATGTCAGTGTTTCTTTTTCTCCTGGTGTTTAATCCAGTATTTATTCGTGATGTAATGCCTGAGCAGTGGATATGTACAATTTCCTCCGGGATTAATAAAGTATCTATCTACCTATCTAATCCCACCTCCTGGACCAAGATTCATAAATCTTTTAAAATTAAAAATTGTCGAAAGGCCTATTTTCTCCTATCTTTCAGTGAATGAGTACTGAATGTTGACATTGCATACACGCCTCACCTGGTTGAACCTGCGAGTGAAGGCTACGACGTTCGGAGCCAAGCTGTGCTTCTCCTTCTTGTTCCAGCCACAACTCGACAGCTCCTGGAAACAAAAACAAAGAAGACAGAGAGCTTCACATCATATCCTGAAGCACTTATTTTCATTGAATACAGATTATTATACTTCATGCACTCCGTCAGAGGTCAGTCAGTCATAAGTGGAAATGAAGCATAAAAAAAGTGACTGAAGAGAGAGAAAACCGATTGATGACAAGATCGGTCAAAGATGAAATTAATCAATGACTGCAAAAACAGATAACACTATCCAGGAAAAGGTCTTCTCAGCACTCAGTCCTCGTTTTAATTAGTCCAGTGTCAAGTGAGTGGGAATGTGAAAAAAAAATTCATCATCAAAAATGATTTGACTCAGTTGTTTAAAGTAGTCTGTTTATGGCTGGACCACCAGTGGCTCTGCTGAAGACTGCTTTAACTAATCCAAGTGTTATTTTATCTGCACATCTACAAAACCAAAGATGTACCTGATGTAAATAATTTAGTTCTTGTTTGTTACTTGTGGCCTGAAACACACACACCGAAATGTAACGAAGCAAAGCATTAATATTCACATGATGGAGGCATAATGTGCAGCAGGAAGCACAGGCGAACCAATAGTACATCTGCAGCAGGTGGTGCTGGTAGGAACATATACAATTATATAGAATGTAACTATGTCTAGACTGTCCTACTAAAATACAAGTCCCCCAATAAACAATGGGAGTAATCTAACTTGATTTAAAATATTTTGAAGGCTTTTTGTAGGGAGATATATTCATCAATTATTTCTAAATCACAAGAAGAATCAAGAAAACACTTGCATAAAATGTCAAACACAAATTCTAGTCAGGGGATGTCACCTCATTGCAGTGTTGAGTTTATGTGTTTTGTAAATGGATTGACAATATAGTACGTGTTCAATAATTGAAAGTGTCTTATTTACTTTTCTTAACTGTAATGAATAATGTAAGCACTCAGCAGCTGTGGAAGCGACAGTGTCTATAATTATTTCAGTTCACTAAGGGGAAGTCGGCAGCTTTGGATCCTGAACGCAGACAAATCTTTTCAACATATCGAGCTGGTTTCCGTCTGGCCTCGGCTGCTGACCTCAGTGATGAGGTGAAGATGTGGACCACACAGACGTTCCAAGGGGATCCCAGACCCTCAGTTGACCCTGCAGCCTGCACATGGGACATGTACGCTGACGTAACGGTAAGGAAAATGTTGTGCCAGCTCTCCTCCTAAGCCCTTCAGTCCAGCCAATTTGGACAATAATATTAACACAAGCATGCACGTGCGCGCGCACACACACTGTATTACACACACACACACACACACACACCCTCTACCAAACAGCTCCCGATTCCAGGCTGAGCTGGATCACAACCAGACAGCGTCAGGAGAAGCTGACCTCAGTCAGGAGAGAATCAGGCAGCCAGCAGCGGTAAAAGAAGCATTGTGTTGAATAAGGGTGTTTATTATTCCTACAAGGGCAAGCTGAGGCTTCTGAGCCTGTTTCTGGAGTCAGGTGAAGGAGAACAGTGAGTGATACTGTTAAGACTAGAAAAGAAAACCTAGTAAAGTATGATGGCATCATCTGACAGGGTTTAAGTCTGTGGGGCCTCCTAAGAGTTGGTGCATGTTGTGTCCATCACTGGAAGGAGTTAAATCATGGTTTACTAAACATCTGTCCTTTTAAAATAAGCCATTCCATATGTGTCAATCGTTCTCTACTCAATACACATATAACAGTATTGATGGTTCATGAATAAAGAGGTCCACAGTCGGTGGGAGGTGGGTGTGTTTGTGTGTGGAAGTTGACCAACCACCTGACCACCCAGGTAGGAGGTACACCCACACCCAGCTACATTACAGCAACCTGTGCAAACCCTCCTATACTGGACCAAATGGGATGGTCTCCTAATCGTTTAGTACAACTAACTAGAGTCCAAAGTCATTGAGACAATGTTTAACTTTTAGCTGTTGTGTGAAAATGTTTCTTCGAGCTTACATTATCACATTTTTCTCATGTTGAATCACAATCCAAAACAGTATTCTAAAAAAATCTGACAACACAAGTTTAAGTATCAGCCTAAGGGGACGGCTTAAATGTTGAACAAAAGGGCGCAGTAAAAAAACACGTGTGCTTTGCAAAACGACCAAACCTCAAACGGCCACTCTTTTCCACATTCTGGTCTGCCTGAGCAGCATTTTTATTAAAACACGGTCTTATGGGGGCTGCTGAGAACTGACTACACCTGCACTGTAGGGTTCATAAAGCTAACGTGTTAAAAAACCGTCATCAACACTGGCAGAGTATTATTATATAAATTAGCTTACTAATTTGCAGCAACAACTTATGGGCATTTTCGTTTCAGAGCCAGTCAAAGACGTTAAGAGAGATTAAATTCCTCCCAGGAATTAATGATCAGAAACCAAATCAAAACATCTCCAAACTTAAAATGTCCATTTCCATTTCTAATTATCCACTACCTCAGTTTTCTATTACAAGCACATTGAGAAACCTCTTATGTAAACAGTGGTACAGGCTGAATAAGATAACCAGATACAGCTGAGCCACTAATTGTGATTACTTCATGTAATCCACACCACAACAATTCTTCTTGCTTTGTCCTCAGCGTGAATGGAAAACCGAAGCATTGTGATCGTAGAGCATTTGAAGGGAGGCCACAGGCCAAGACATGAAGATAAAGGATGCAAAAGAAAAGGAGGAGGAGGTGAGTTTGACAAGAGAGGAGAGTAATATACTGTACTAAAGATGACAAGAAGTAACACAGCCGAGTGCAATAGTTGTACCTGTTGCTGGTTTTTACTTCAGCTTGTATTGTGAAGAAAACTGCATGCCAGGTTATTCCAGATTTATGATACTACTGCGATCCCTTATAGATTTTTTTTAAAAAGCAAGACTTAAGTAGAAACAAATGGAAATGGAGTGAAAAAAAGGGAAAATGCACAGTGTCTCAGTCAGGCAGTGAAAACTATAGGCTGTGGTAGGCTGCGCTCACTTTGGATATAATTACTTTTCCAGGAGCTCTTTTCGAACATTTTGTACCATTTAAATAGCAATACAGGTCACCATGTTCCAACATGATGGCTGCATTATTTAAACTAAACATAATCAAAAAAGCTGTAAGCATAAGAAAAATCAATAGAAATATAGGTTTGACATTTAATGTATTTTGATCTCATCTCAGTGTTTTTATCAGTATCTTAAAAAGAATTTGACAAAAGCCTCACTGACAAAAGCCACCATGGACTTTCTACACTATTTTCTCCACATTATGTTGACAATCATGCTGACATTACCCTTCCCTTCAGTGTTCACTGGGCAGATCTCCACCAGAACACAAGTATGGGCTGTAAAGCTCAACAAAGTGTGTGTAGCATTATATTCATGTGTCAGAAAGAGCTGCCATTGCATAACATATTGGGAGTACCGTATTTTCCGCACTATAAGGCGCACCTAAAAGCCTAAAATTTTCTCATAAACTTATTTAGTTTAACTTATTAGTAACATATTAGTCTGTGGAAACACACGGAAAAACTGGCATAAAGGTGAAAGACCCTCAAAGCTGAACTTCCAGCCTTTTCTGAAATTTCAAGAGCAGAGTCACAGCTAGACAAAGGTGCCAACGGGTGTGCTGGATTGATTTACAAATGTAGTTGATAGCTCTGGGCTGGCGGCGGAGGGGCGCATTCAGGCTTGTGTATTCTTGTCTGCAGCGACGTGCTGTGAGATTCACGGCGGTGAGACACCGACGTTAAAGTCAGTTCTAGGAGTAAAACAGCGTCATATTTGGCAGTAAATTAGCAGCCTGACATTAAAAACTAGTCAAAAAATTGTTTAGGACACACAGCAGCAAATAGCTGCACCTCACCTCCGACTGGACTACCGATCGATCGAAACAATATTTAATTAATAAACGAAGACGAACGTCAGAGCTTAAATATCCGTTTCGAACTTCAGATCAGGAAATAATCTGCTCTGTTCACACTGACTGCACTCCTAATGAATTTAACCAGTTTTTAATGTCAGGTTTTTTAATATGCGTGTTGACTTCTTTCTAAGATGGCAAAGTGATCAAGTGATCAGGTTTCCTTGATGAGGCTCAGAATTACTTATTGACATAACAATAGGGGCCATTCAAAGGTAGTCAGGAAGTCATGAATGCAATCATGACTGCCTGAGCAGCGCGGCTCTATCTAAAGGACGGATTGCGCAACTACAGCCACTGCAGTTTATCAAATAAATTTTATTTTTTATTGTGTGCGCCTTATAATCCGGTGCGCCTTATATGAAATAAATTACAAAAACAAATTATTGATGGTGCGCCTTATAGTCCAGTGCACCTATTAGTGCGGCAAATACTATAAATGTTTTTTGCGATCACAATCAGTGGTGGAAAATATGAAGCCTGCAATTAAGACCAGAGTTTGTGTGTAACATAAACTACCTCCAACATCAAATCATCACTATTTCACAAGAGACCTTCAATCAGTTCAGAGGACCATTGATGCTGGATACTCTGAAGAACTAACATGTTTCTCAGCGGTACGTAAAAAGCTACCTAATAGTTGTTACCTGGGAGCTGAAGAAAATACTTGGCTGATATTGAAAACAGCCATTTGTCTGACTATGAATTACCACGGAGTATTAAAATGGAGTGGAAGAAATAAAAAGCCTTGTTATTTCCATGTCTTTTCACTCATTATTTTACATTTGTCTGTTGACTGGTTCCATGCTGGAGTGCAGTTCACCTCCCATCATCCACCCTACGACCCATCTGGAATTACTGCTTTAAATTTTGATAAGAGAAAACGTGTTGCTTACATTCCCTGCATCCCTTCCCCTCATCTTCTCAAGATTTAGTCTCATTCCAGTGGCATTTTACTCAAACCAATAGCCAAAGAACACATCGGTACACAAAATGAGGGTTGTAGATTACAACCTGTGTAAGAGTGTTTTACAGTCAAAACAATATGGTGTTCTCATCAATACTATTTGTGCTGCAAATAGAACACAAGTCTCTGTTGATCCATTATGTGTAAATAAATAACATGAAGCTCATTCACAGTAATATCTTACGGAGCCTCTCCTGAACATTTGATGTGTTCAGATTTTATGTCTCCAGTGTCAGAACAACTTGTGTACAACTGAGCTGGTGAGGCCTTTCAAGTTACTGTGAAACACCAGCCTCTCCTGTACATTGGAGATAGAAAGAAAAGACGACATCCACTATATTTCCTATCCAGAGGGGTTTGTCAGACTCACCGTCTCTTCACAATGATATTAATGTGTCCACCCACAGTGGAAGCACTTTACTGATACTGTGTGTAACCAGTATCTGCCCCAGCTTGATAAAACCTGTGCTAAACATATCTTCTCTTTTTCAGCATGAATTAAGTTGGATGTATTCAGGCTATGCAAAGGATAACATTCGCACTATGCAAATAGAACTAAAGTGTAAGCTCATCAGCAGTCACCGGGTTGTGCTGGCACTCACTAAATCAGTTTTTAAATCCATACAACCACAAAACAGCAACACTTGGAGAACCTGGTGGAAAGTTTGATTGGTCTTTTGTTTTTCTGATACAGAACACAAAATGTCAACTCTAAAATACTGAAAATCATCTGGATATATCTAAGTCTGGTAATATTTTCTGAAGAATTCATATCCATGTGAAAAACTGCTTGATGACCTCAGAACTATTACTGCTATAAATCATCAACAAGGAACCTAGTAACACAACAGACACTCTCCTGGTATGCACACACAAGCACACACACACACACCTCTTTGCAGAGGGTCGATTGATTAACAAGGGTCAGAACTCGAGCTGAGATTTAGGTCAGTCAGAGCCGCGTACTTTTATACCCAGTGAGAGGCGGTAAGGCCTCTTGTCCATGGCGTCTGGTCACTGCACACCGTTCACACTGCTGCTTTTCTTCCAACAGACTGCAGCCATCAACGCCTTGTCAGCCCTCCCCCTCCATCAGGCCAGAGATTCCTCTACTATTGCTCACTCCTCTTACTGCATCTTCTATTACAGGTCTCCCCCCCCCAAAAAAAAATCACATCATCTTTGTGCAAAAATTTTTGATTCACCCACTTTTAACCATTTGCCTCCTGCACTGGACAGTAAAGAAGAGAGTTTCATAAAAGTGAGAGCAGATTGAGCACAGACGCATATTGGCATTCATAAACGCTTCAGGTTCGTAAAACAAAACTTGGCCCCCTGCAGTCGAGGCGATGGAGTTGGATTCCAGATGACTTTCTTCTGACTGAAGAACAGCATTCCAGCGATGAGGAGGAATAAAATCTACCTTCTTTCAAATATTTAGCCTTTACATTTCGTCAAACTGTCTCAAGACTCACATGCTATCATTTGAATCGAAATGGGGGTCTGAGAATCATTGTGTGTGTGTGTGTGTGCGTGTTTTTAGCGAGGACTGGAAAATTGTTATACATATGCAACATCTGGAATCACAATACACCTAGCTCCACATGGATGATCTATGACCTCTGTCATAAACGAACAACCAGAGAAGAGAGAAAGCAGCGTGTGAGACAAAGATACTCTTTTGTGTAATGGTGACATGTGGACCTTATCATAAATAAACGCAATTGTGTCAGTTGTGTTTTATCAGCCCACCTCTGGCTGGATAGCCTTGAACACGGGAGCATCCATGAGCGTGATCTGGCCCTAGAGGAGACAAACCACAACAAATGAATGAAAAATGACTGAAATAAAGAAATAATGATCAGATATTCACCAAAATCACAACCCCATATCTCATTAATTGAGAATGTCAAATGAAACTTCAATATACTACTAAGTCATTGATCAAAATAGTATTTTGGACAAAGTGGCTATGTTGTCTCAGAGGTCTTGTCTTCATGTTGTCAGGATTTGAAAGGAAGAAGATAAAGTGTACCCTCTTGTGGCTGAATGGGGCAGATCAAGTGATTACTATCAGGGTTCGAAGAGGAGGGCAGACATGTTATTACGCTTTGGTTTGTTTCATTATTGCAGTTACTCACAGCAAAGTCAGGCTGATTCAAAAGACATCTGACTTCTGCTTGTATGGCCAAATATGAATTATTTCTGACCAAAATTCTCATTCTCCTCTCCAAGGAACCATCACCTTATCGTGGTGGAGAGGTTTGTGTGCCCTAAGGATCCTGGGAGCTATGTTGTCGGGAGTCTTGTACTCCTGGTAGGGTCACCCAAGGCAAACAGGTCTCAGGTGAAGGGCCAGACAAAGAATGGTTCAGAAGATCCCATGACATTGAACCTGAATGGTCGATATTCAAAGCTTCCATTGCTGAAGCCGCAGCTGAGAGCTGTGGTCTCAAGGTCTTGGGTGCCTCAAGGGGCGGTAACCCTCGAACACCGTGGTGGACCCCGGTGGTCAGTGAAGCCGTTCGACTGAAGGAGGAGGCCTTCAGGGGCATGTTGTCACTGGGGACTCCAGAAGCAGTTGCAGGGTACTGACAGGCCAAAAGGACTGCAGCCTCGGTGGTTATAGAGGCAAAACAGAGGGTGTGGGAGGAGTTCGGAGAGGCCATGGAGAAGGACTATCGGACGGCACCAAAGTTGTTCTGGAGGACTGTCCGACACCTCAGGAGGGGAAAACGGGGGACCATCCAAGCTGTATAAAGCAAGGATGGGACACTGTTGACCTCGACTGAGGAGGTTGTCGGTCGGTGGAAGTAACACTTTGAGGAACTCCTGAATCCAACTACCCCAACTGATCCGTCCTCTGTTGCAGAGGGCAGAGCTGGAGGATGATGGGGGATCAGAGTCAATCTCTCGGGGCGAAGTCACCGAGGTAGTTAAACAACTTCACGGTGGCAAAGCCCCGGGTGTTGATGAGATTCACCCGGAAATGCTGAAGGCTCTGGGTGTTGAGGGGCTGTCATGGATGACACGCCTCTTTAACATTGCGTGGAAGTCTGGGACAGTGCCGAAAGAGTGGCAGACTGGGGTGGCGGTTCCTCTTTTTAAAAAGGGGGACCAGAGGGTGTGTGCCAACTACAGGGGCATCACACTCCTCAGCCTCCCTGGGAAAGTTTACTCCAAGGTGCTGGAAAGGAGGGTCCGGCCGATTGTCGATCCTCAGATTGAGGAGGAACAATGTGGGTTCCGTCCTGGTCGTGGAACAACGGACCAGCTTTTTACTCTCACAGGGATCCTAGAGGGAGCTTGGGAGTATGCCCATCCAGTCTACATGTGTTTTGTAGATTTGGAGAAGGCGTACGATCGAGTCCCCAGGGATATACTGTGAGAAGTACTTCGGGAGTATGGGGTGAGGGGGCCTCTCCTCAGGGCCATCCAATCCTTGTACGCCCAAAGTGAGAGCTGCGTTCGGGTTCTCGGCAGTAAGTCGGACTTGTTCCGAGTAGCTGTTAGCCTTCGCCAGGGCTGTGCTTTATCACCAATTCTGTTTGTGATTTTCATGGACAGGATATCGAGGTGTAGTCGTGGTGAGGAGGCTTTACAGTTTGGTGGCCTGAGGATTGCATCGCTGCTCTTTGCAGATGATGTGGTCCTGTTTGCGTCATCAGCCTGTGACCTGCAGCGCTCACTGGTTCGGTTTGCAGCCGAGTGTGAAGCGGCGGGGATGAGGATCAGCACCTCCAAATCTGAGACCATGGTCCTCAGCAGGAAACCGGTGGACTGCCTTCTCCGAGTGGGGAATGAGGTCCTTCCACAAGTGAAGGAGTTTAAGTATCTTGGGGTCCTGTTCACAAGTGAGGGAACAATGGAGCTTTTGGACGGAGAATTGGGGCAGCAGGAGCGGTATTGCAGTCGCTTTACCGCACTGTTGCCACAAAGAGAGAGCTAAGCCGAGAGGCGAAGCTCTCCATCTACTGTTCAATCTTCGTTCCTACCCTCACCTATGGTCATGAGCGATGGGTCATGACCGAAAGAACGAGATCGCGAATACAAGCGGCTGAAATGGGCTTTCTCAGGCGGATAGCTGGTGTCTCCCTTAGAGATAAGGTGAGAAACACTGCTGTTCGCGAGGGGCTCAAAGTAGAGCCGCTGCTCCTTCGCGTGGAGTTAGTTAAGGTGGTTTGGGCATCTGGTGTGGATGCCTCCGGGACGCCTCCCTAGGGAGGTGTTTCTGGCACGTCCAGCTGGGAGGAGACTCCAGGACCAGGTGGAGGGATTATATCTCAACACTGGCCCGAGAATGCCTTGGGATCCCCCAGTCAGAGCTGGTGGATGTGGCCGGGGAAAGGGAAGTTTGGGGCTCCCTGTTGGAGCTGCTGCCCCTGCAACCCGACTACGGATAAGCGGTGGAAGATGGATGGATGGATTCTCATTCTGTTTCCTTCTCTATCATTCATTCCCCTCCTGCCTCAAAATAGCAAATCCCTATTTGCTCCCTAAAAATGCAGTTTCTCCAAGATGCATGTTGAGTAGTCGAGGACAAAGTCACAGAAAGATGACACACTACTTACTGCATATTCTTCTGGGGTAACCTTCAGCACATCAAACACCACGGCATCAAAACTCTTTTTCAGAGCTGAAGAACCCTTGTCAATGAGAGATTCTGAGCTGCTGCTCTTCTAAGAGAAGGACGGATGGACACAGAGCGTACACACACACACACACACACACACACACACACACACACACACACACACACACACACACACACACACACAAACACAAACACACACACACACTAAATTGAATAGCAATGGTAGCTGTGCTTTAAAAAAAAAAGTACATCTAGCGGAGAAGGGGTGAGGCACACAGGGTTAAAATCTTAATTTAAGCATACTCTGTAAAATATTAGGCAAGAACACACAAAATTAATTTCGGAGAAGCAAGGGTGGGGGTCTCCCGAGTGGGTGGGGCCTCACCTCAGAGAGGGTTGCAGCAGTGGTGGTAATGCCTGATTGACCATTTGGGAGGTCCATCACTCCACACCTATCAGCACCAGCGCAGGAGATCATTCGTCATTGTCAGCAAAGCCTACTCGGCCTTCTGAACAACACACATACACACACACACACACACACACACACACACACACACACACAGATTAGTGTGTACATTTTGCTCCACAACTTGGCCATCGTTACCAGTAAGTGTTCATAACAACCCACTGAGCTCATGTCAGCAGCACCACCTACTGACTATAAGGTGTCGCTTCAGACAAATTCAAAATGAAAATGAACTGAGCCGTGTCCAGCCTCAGAAAAGTTGTGACTGACTGAAATTAAGATGGTAATGAAAGTGTCGGCAGGTTTAGCAATTGTTTCAATAGATTACTGCATGCCATATGGATGGGTTGACTCACACCTGCTATTTACTAAACACAGGAGAGGACAGGACAGAAGGAGCTTAATCCCAGCATTAGGAAGAGATCCTCTGTGAAAGGAAGAAAGCCGCTGTCAGGTAGAGCCACAAAACTAACCAGCTTACACCAGACATTAGTCAGTTACCCACAGTCCCTCAGCGAAGTCTATCATGTTTCTGCACAAAGCAGAAACATGAAGGACTTCTTAATGTGTGTGTGTCTGTGTGTGTGTGATCTGCTATCACAGCAGAATGTTAATTACATTCTTAAGTCTTCAGAAATCCATTAATCATTGTTGGTTTGATTTATCAATAAAGAGTTCATAACAGAGCCTTAATATGCAGACTTTCTCCTCATGTTTGAACTGATGTTTGTTGTCCAGCACCTGCTCTGTACAGTTTTAGGATGTGTTTTAAGACTATGCATTGTTCGTTCTAAAATCTACAGAACGCTAATGGCAGCAGGAATAGACTAAACAAGTTTCTTCACGTCTTGGTTTTTACGGTCTTCTCAAAACCTGAATGTCAAGAATAAAAGTAGATCAGCACAAGCCATTAGAGGCTCTATGGGGAAGACCAAAGACGACATAATGAAAATTACAATGGTCTTCTGCCGTTTAGAATGATCTACATAACTAAAACACAGTTTGAAAACAGATTCAGTTAGTGTGAACCATGTCAGTAAACACTTTAACACGAGTCTCAATTACTGAATGTTGCAAAGATTAATTTTCTGTGATTTATTCAATCATGTTACCTGAAGGATAACTTGAATTTGCATGTGTCTCTTATTTTAACTTTAAACCTTCCTACGTGAAAACATAGTGAGACATTACAAGTTCAGGATATCTTCTTTCCAGCCAGTGACTGACTGGCAACTTTGTGTGCGTGTGTGTGTGTGTGTGTGTGTGTGTGTGTGTGTGAGAGTGTGTATATTGGCTGGCTTAGGGCTAAAGCTGACGACGTCTGAAGTCTGGAGCCATTAGCTGCATTCGACAGCATTCTGCCAAGCCAGGAGTCAACAGCACTGCATCAAGTCAGCTCTCATGCACTGTTTGTGACAGCAGTGCTTTAATATCACAGGAGGCAACAGGCAGTCTTCGCAGGTCCCAGTCTGCCTGTTGTCATGCAGCTCTATGTATTTGTCTTTTTGTTTGAGTGTCACTCCAGACTCCAGGCTGTGTGTTTATAGTGACCCTATAAACACACAGCCTTTTAAAGCAAATGTCTCGATGAAAGGGAAAATAAACTATGTGCCTCTGAATTACTTGTTACTATTGTTTTGTGAGGAATCAGATTGGATACATATTTCTTAAAAGTCTTCAATTTGAAACAGTTTACAATCCTTTATGTTCACTCCTGCTTCCACAACACAATAAAGCTCATGAAGCACAAAACTTTACTATCTGAATGTGGGCAACAGTCAAGATGCGCTACAGACATTAAAACACATCAGCTAGCATGTAGACACTCTTCTAAAAAAGTAAGGCTCTACTAACCAGGCGTATGTCAGATGTACATGGTGATGGATGTGAGGTGAGCCTGTTCTGTCTTCATCTATCGTGTCTCGTCTCTCTGTGAGGCAGGCAGCAGCTGTCTGTGTGAAAAACAAAAAGTGACATTACACACAGAGATCGGTTAAAAAAAAAAAGATGCAGGTGAGTTTTCTCAACATGAGGAAGACAACACCCATGGCAAATTAGGCCCTAAATCAAATAGTGAACAGACTAGATCTGTGGTGGCCATACATGTACCAGCTGTAGTGCATCTTTACATATATCGATTTTACAGTACTGATTTTGGCAATTAGGAGAGCACCTTCACAGTATCTTGCAATACTGTTGGCAAGGCAATACACACTCATGTGCCAGTGTGTGTGTTTGTGTGTGTGTGTGTGTGGGGGGGGTTGTGTGTTAATGACACAGTTATATTGTGTAAAAAAAAGGTTGACAACAAATATAAAATGTGGTACCACACGAGATTATCATGATGTTCTGATGTTTCTACTTAACAGTTTGACAGAAGTAACTATAAGAGGAATTCAGAGCGAGTTTTCCATCACAGATATGACCATTGGAGAATCTGTAAATTTCAGCTGCAACACAAAGAAATGGTGCAAAAATAACATAAGGGATTACTCCAGTACATTGTCCCAAATTGCAGTCATCAAATTCTATTATGTGTCTGTGTAGCATCTACAGCCCACCAACGACCACTGCAACCACCAATCAGAACACACAAATTATTTGAAGCCTGAAACCACGTCTGGAGTTGCAGGAAAGTCCGTCACTTAATCAGAAAATACTTTTCTCAATTAGTCCATTACTGTCTTGTTTGAGGTTGTACAGTCCAGACGGTGCACAGCAGACGTCACAGAGGATGAAGTGTAAATCCCATCACTGCCTCTGGATTATTTCTCTGACGTGACACAGCTCACACCAGCCAGTAGGTGCCTCACTCCTCAAAGGGACAGAGTCCTGTATGTGGATTTCTATGGATTCTTCTTGGATGAGGACGGAATGCTGCATGCTGGCAGACAGTGAGGGGTTGGCCTTTATCCATCAGGTAGAGGGCTGAGTTCTCCTTTGAGCGTTGTTATCGTGCTGGACGTTGGTACAAAGCTCACAGGCAGAACAAAAACTGGATTGAGATGTCGACGATTCAAAGTAAACTTTAAACCTTTGCCAACATTTGCTTGTACACCTCTTCAAAGACCACATCTGAACAAGACTTCACCATTTCAGGGCTTCAGTTCTACTAAGTCTTACAGCAATCCCGACAGGTAGGGAAATTTTGTGCCACGAATATAGAAATAACATCTCTGCTGTGAACAAATTTGACAAGCCATGTACACTCATCCCTTGATAGCATTTGTCTCAAAAAACAATAAACACCTCACAGCTAAAAAAAAAAAAAGCTCCTCTATGCATGTCTGCAGTCAGTTTGGCCTGTCTGAACTTCCTAACCCTCACAATCCCAACTGGAATAGTTTACATCTCATGACTTTATAGCCTGTTACCCAAACACCCAAATCTGTGCTAGCTCAAGAAAACAGTGTTTCCTTCAGAGTCCCTTCCCTCTCTATCCAATTAAAGTCTTCTACTCTTAGCATCCTCCATGCAGCAACCCAGTTCAAACATGTCTAGTTGACACGCGGGAAGTGGTTCAGCCAGCCTGGTTGAACGACTGAGGTTCAGGTTATGCTTGCTGTGCAGAAGGAAGATTGTCAGAATAGTGTTAAGGTGTTTGTGTGTATTTGGAATGTCAGGATGGGCTGATGAAATTTCAACATCCCTAGAATAGGACTTCAAGAGGACATTGTGGGGATTAGAGGAGGAAATAGAGAACAGAAGGAGAGCGACAGTGAGTGGAATTATTCATGTTGGAGCTCATCATGGAGGATGTGTCATTTTTAAGCTATAGGTGACTCATTCAACTAGATGGCAGGTGCTGTAGAATTCATGACTCCCAGAATCCATCGCCTCCCCCTCTCAGTCTTGTCAATCTGATTTTTGACATTCCCGTACAAACTGCAGCGAAAAAACAAAAGAGCCGGCAGCCCGACAGGCCTCATTACCGAGGGACACGATGTTAAGTGTTTTCATGCATCATCACACACATGTCGTATATTTTATACAAATGTAATTTCCCCTAGGGGATCAATAAAGTGTATCTTCTTCTTCTTCTTCTTCTTCTATTTGTGCATGTGACAATGCATTCCACACCCTGCACTAACCTTTTAGATTCTTGTCTCCACGGCACTGAAAACAGGTCTCCGTCACCTCCATCTGTCGTACCTTAAAGCTTCTCCTCGCCGGTACAATTCCTCCTGAAATCAATCTCACCGCCTGATTTTCTTTGCTATACGTGAGGTCATTAGCTAAATATGTCATCACTCTGCCTTCTAAAATAATCATCTTCTCTTAAAATTATACGGTAGTCAACTGAATGACTTTCCTCTTCTGGTAATATAAAATATTGTTAAAAATGTCCCATTATTTTAGGTTTATAATGTTTTAATTGCCAAATTAATTAACCAATGACCTCAATACCCCATTTCCCTCAAATACTACAACATTAAAAACATCCACAAAACTTAATTCATAAATGAGAGTTTGTCGTCATTAGTTGAGTATTAATTACATACAAGTAATGTTTTTTGATGTATCATACAGTAGTAAAATGCATTCGGAAAAATGTATTTGTCTTGACCAAAATTTGTGATAACAACTGCACAAGTGGCATCATGTTTATACAGTATATGTGGATTTCTCAGTTTGGGATCAATAATGTATATCTATGTCAGATAACACTGTAACACATAAACAAGCATGGGGGGAAAAATGGAGCCGACAGTAGGTGTCACAAGACCATGGTATCACAGTCATCGTCTCAGCGCGACTATGACGGTCAGAAAATGTGAAGCTTTGAATAAATGATCTGTGTAACGTCCGGTGTGAACAGTGTCATGTGACTTGAACTGCTTTGACAGCTCCTGCCTGCAGCTCTGTAGGTCTGTCTGACACTCAGCAGTCCTGCATACCTTTCTTCTCAATCTACTCCCCCTGTGTGTAAGACCACTACCAATGCCCTTCACTTTAAGCTGGGAGTAAGACTGAGAAAGGTCATGGTGATGAACAGAATACACCAGTCCTGACCTTTTCACAGTACAAAACTCTAAAAAAAGGCGCACACCCCCATTCTGTTGCTATCTGTGTAATACATGTACAGTACACACGCTCCCTGCTTTGCTTTGCCAAGCAGAGACTTGATGCATTTGAAATTCATGCTGCAGATGCACCAATGTCATGGAGCCAAAGTAGGTCAGTGTGTTGAAGTGAGCAGTGAGGGAAGTGACAGCCCATTAAGCTGTGCTCTCCCTTTCTTCTCTTTATTACACACTGTACACATACAATCAGGGCATTCGCACTGGGAGCTGAAGGCCTTTCAAGGTAAAGCCGTTAACTTTCAGGCAAACTATTTCATATTGTAGTCAGCATCATTGTCACATTTAGGGGACACTGTTAACAAAGTCGAACTTGCTTTACTATTTTTCCACATTTCACAACAGATTCAGTATTTATGGAAGTGTGCATAAGTAAAGATCAACCTTTGTGTTTTGCGGAGCCTCAGCCACAGAGTGGGTCTGTGGTGTTTCTGAAAAGCTATGGTGGTGAACACTGGAACTAGGCTCTTGCTTTCCCTGAGCTCCTGCTGAGCCTCCTGGGCAGGCCACCACTGATCTTGAGCTGGGAGGGGCCAGACAGATCATGCACACTCTCCACCAACCTGCATGCACACATCACAGACAGCACGCGGTGGCTCGATCGACACCTCTTTCACCCAGCAGGCTGGTGGCTCCATCTCCACAGGGGTGGGTGTGTTTGTGCGTCTGTGTGACTTGCTGTGACTAACAGCCCCTTCACACCATCAATTCACATTTGTCCATGTTCAGATCTTATGGGAGGAAATAAAGGGTGGCAAGCAGTTCCTTACATGGGTGCAATTGCAGAAATTGTTATGTACTTATTTTTTTAAGTTATCGTTTTAAGTAAATGGGCAATGATGACAACCCTTTTTCCATTTGAAAGTACAGTAGTACCTTGGGATATGAGTTTAATTTTGTCCGTCACTGAGCTTGTAAACCAATCTGCTTTGCATCTCAAACGAACTTTTGTCATTTAAAGTAACTAAAATAATTACATCCCGCCTCAAAGCGGTGATGTATTGTAATAGTCAGTGTTCGTCCGTTCGTATGTCCACCAAATATCTTTGAAACTGTTGCAGATAGAAAGATGAGACAAAAAGCACATTACTCGTGCAGCAGGGGGGGAGAAAATGAGATGATGACCTTGACCTTGAGTAAACTAGGTCAAGGTCAAATTTAAACTTTTGTGCACTCAGGAACTGAATAAGAGAAAGACAAGGGGGCCAGCGTAAGACCATAGATCAAAGCTAGTGCATAGCTTTGACCTACCCTGAAAGGTCAAAGCGATGCACTTGTCAGGTACTAGTTTTAGGGCACCCTTGACCTACCCTTCACGGGATGTTGCAGTCTCTGACTGCCTTGGTTCTTGTTTTAATCTGTTCCTGCCCTGTAAAACCCCCAAACCCATAAGTAATGAAAAAATTATCAACCAAAGGAAATGCATATTTACCTGTGCATAACTGATTAAATATAAGTTGGGTAAACAATGACAAAATTCCACGGTACACTGGCAATGCGCCCAGAGTGTCCTCTGCATCTCGCCCGTAGTGCAGTGGGATAGACTCCAGCAACCCCTGTGGCCAGCACGATGGAACAAGCAGAAGAAAATGGATGGATGATGGACAGATGATCAAGTATGAAAAAACATCTTTACACCACAGACAACACATGAGAAAGAACGAGATGCAGTCTCAGCTGATGCATCCATCCGCCAACTAGCAGAGGTGTCCCAAAACACGGCTTTAAACCCATCGACAAAAAATATGGACAGAGCAACGGCTCGTACCTCAAAAACCTTGTATATGTCGAGTCGCTCGAATCTCAAGGTAATACTGTATTACCTTGAGATTATTTTTTTACAAAAAGGACATGGGCAATGACGCCAATGACAACCCAATTGTGTCTTACCCTTTTTTCATTTGAAAGTACATGTAAGGCCACATAGAGCATATATTTAAATATTTAATTTCCAATTTTAATTTCCGTTGGAACTTCACTGCAGAGAATTATTATGTCACGTCTGATATGTCGCTCAAAAGTATCCAAAAATATTGTCCTGTGTGTAGGTTTTAAAAAAACCAAATGTAAAAAAAATGTCTGAAGAATAGTAGGATTTAGGGAGAATACCTGGAAAAACAAAGGAAAATCTTCTGACATTGACGACAATCACACACTTAACTAAAGTGGTGAAACTCAAAGTAGGACAATTAAATTTAAAGTATCAAATAAATTCAACTGGTCGTTCTTATCACTTCACTGTGCTGTGAAATAAAATGGGTTTTTTGTGAAGTTACTTTTTGTTGAAACAAGCCTGTTGATTTCCAGCAGCTTGATTGTAATCACTTCAGTTTTTAGTCCTGATATGACGATTCTCTTCTGTATGAAAATGAAATTAAGTGCTCCCAGATCTGTCAGCTGGATGAACATCATACAAAGTAAAAGTCAGCTGGTTGTTCATCTGATCAGATGACGACAGACAACATACGAAAGAGTGGCAAGTGCATGCATCACTGAGAAAGGTCCACTCACAACCAAACTGTTTAGCTAAATTCACCTCACCACTCAGTAAAATTCCACTCGCTCTATGTTGGTGTTGTAGCAGCAGCCTGCACTGTGGGGTATGATTAGTCTTTATTTAGATACGCTTGTGCTCCTTCTCCCTTCTTCCTCCCCTTCTCTCTCTCTTCGTAATGCATGTCTTCAAAAACCCAACACAGTGGCATAAATATATAATTAAAAATTAAAAATACAAAAAGGCACAACTGTTCTTGATAACTGGTTACCCATCAAATGAACCAAAGAGAGGCCACCATGCCAGGCTCTTGTGCAGTGGCATGTGGCCGGGCCCCAGAGCAGCATGGTGTCGCATGTCAGCGGAGCGATGGCCCAGAGTCAGTGGGGATGTCTGTGACTGTGTGTTTGCTGGCTTTAGTCTGATTTGTGGCCAAAATGAGAGCATGAAAGCAGCGCGGCCTGAGTTCAACTCTCCTGCTGGAGACCGGAGCGTAGCTGCGGATGAGTCTGGGGAATCATGGGAGGGAGGGGGTTGGGTGGGAGGAGGAAGCGTTGAAAGTGGGGACCTGGCAGCGGCACTGATGTCTGTGCTCATTCCCTGCACGGACTATTAACAAGGAAAGGGTACGCTAACAATACAAGGCAACAGAGCGGTCAGTCAGCAGTAATATTTAGAGGAAACTGATATGATCTCTATGTCTTCCTCTATAAGTCTCTGAGGGTTAGCACCAGACAAACCCGCAACAGTAAAACCTCTTCACTAAGACTGTGCAAACACCAATTCAGGCTGAGAGAGACACTGTATGTCGGATATATTGACAAACTCATTAAAATGTGAGACGGGACAGGATATGAGAGCAGAGCAGAACTCCTGCAGAGTAGGCTGGCACTACCCAGACCAACAGGGAGCTGTAATCATCCAACAAGAACTGAAAAAGAAATGTTCAAAACACTCACACTTTGTTTCTCTGTGTCCTCTTGTGGCTACATTTGTTTCGCTATAGTGGCTGAAATGTAAAATCATGATGTGTCTTCCAATCTGGTTGCCTTTACTGGTGAGATGTTGGAGCTACAAACTGATTGGATGTTGCGTGGGTAGTTTGTAGCCCTGAACCAATCAGATGGATGAAATCCAAATAATTTTTACATTGCCCAATTGTTCACTGACTTAATAGACGAATAAAGTAAAGAATACACAGAAGACTGATGACAGTATAGACTTAACTCTATATTTTACAGAGGAATCTATTCTTTTACCATTTCTGGATGTATTCTACATTCACAATGCCATGGAGTAGAATAATTTGCAGCTATGTATTTTACTGAATTAGTCAAAAACTGTTATTATATCTGGTTACATATCTTTAACCTGCTACTTATGTACTTCGTCAGTGGCATGCAGGCATTAAGAAAAGTTTGCAGCTTCAACAGGGTAGATTCACATCCGTAACAGAATGGCAATTGTAATGTTTCCTCATTCTCAAGACGAAATGCTTTCTCTGCATTCATCTTTTTGGTTGACAGCTGACCATTTAAAAAGAGATTGTGGTTATTCATAAGAATGCATATGATGCTGATTCTGTGTGTTTATGATACGATTATTGTGTGATCCGGTTACTCATATGTTCTTTATCTTTTGTATCCCTGCTGTACAATAGAAATCTTCATACATCAGAAGGAATGGATGAAAAGACCTTCAGTATATTTTCTTTAACATGTTGTGAAGCTTTTCCCTTCGAGCTATTGCTCATCGTCTCATCTCTCCTGTTCCATCGACACGATGAACAACATGCTTGTGAACATTTTTCAAAACAACCAAAGTAAAGCTGTTAAGTGAACTATTGAGTCCAACTGTGGTTGGCTCTACTCAGTCTTTAGTAACTTCACACATTCAACAGGTCCCAGTATTCCATGCCATTCAAATGTGTGTTCTTTGTCTCTACTAGTACATTCAGTTGAAAACATTCCAAAACCTGAAGTAAATCTACAACAACATGTCAACAGAAACACCGTTTGCATTCATACCGTGTCCAATGGTGGTTCCCCAAAGGAAATCACGTAGCATTCTCAAGGACTGGGTCCACGGGGGCCCTTGGGGCTTTAGAACAAGACACAGACTTACAGACCTGGCATGCTGCTACCTGACATTACATTCAATTATGTGAGAGCACACACCCAGGAAATGGGTCCAACGATACCTTCTTTGCAGACAGGACACACTTTACACAATCATGCACCATAAAGTGGTTAAGGTAAATAAAGACTGAGCCGTGGGCCAGGAAGAATCAAGGTCTTTGTCCAGAAATCACTTGGTTTGATCCATGCTGAGGGGCTCTCGTCAGAAAACCATTTGTCTCACCAATCATTCGACCAAACGTGGACTGAAATACGATTTAAGGTGTGTGTATATGAGAAGGAAAGGGACTAGGAAAGGTGAGAAAGCAACTCTGCTGATGAAACAGAAAAGCATGCTTCTTGTTCCCTTATATCATATAAGTATAATAGCATAAAAGCATCCACTCCCCACATTCAAAAGAAAATCTGCATTACAAAACACTGAACTCAACCACCTCCAAACGGTTATTCTCTCCACTCAGATCTGATGGGATGCTTGATCCGAAAGAGACGAGCTGTACTGAAGCACAATCTACAGTGTCCCTCACATTAAACTTACTATAGGCAGGCTATTGTCAGTCCAATATCCTGTGAGGCTGTTCTGCACAGCCAAGATTTCCATGGGACAAACACAGAAGCTTAAGTTAAGAAAACACCCGTCTCTTGCAAATATTGGCAATCCTATCTTTTTTTGTTTGTCTTTTGTGAAGATTATCTGTAAGATAATTTTTAAAATAAAATCTAAAATCTTTATCCAGAATTCAAGACACTTTAAGACTGGGATCACAAGAGGCCAAAACATTTACTGTGAACAGACTCAGTTTTCCAAGAATAGTTTTACATAATTAAATGTTAATAATTTTATATTCAAATGACCTGCGTGTGCAGCACTTGTTTAAAAAAAACACTTCAATTTAGTCCAGATGATCTGTATTCACCTCAGATACTCTGTGTGGATTCTGGTTAAAAAAAAAACAAACTCTTACAAATATTTAGACTGGTCATTCCACATTAAAATTATTCTTTACTTTTACCTCACATCTCCATGTAACAACAACAGGCAGTGAGGTGGGGAACAGCCTGGGCGTAGGATGGCTCATAACTGGAAGGGGTTACAATGTAACTTAGATTACTGTAGTTACAGAATTAAAGACTGGACTTGTTTTGGCCAGTTCAGGAGCGCCACTTCTGTGGGAGAGAAGAACTCCCTTTGGTGTGAACTGTGGGCTTGGAACTTGGCAGATGTTTTACATGCACAAAACACCCATAAAACACACTTAAGGAAAGGGGAAAACCCACAAGCATAATAGGTCCCCTTTCTGACATGCTCCCACAACACTGGATGCGCTGGATGCATGACTTTCCCTGACATGACATTTTTCTGTCCTGATAAAAACAGCTAATTACATCGCAAAAACACAGACAAGAGCACGGGCGAGAGGAACGACAGAATATCTTGAGGAAGAAGAAGAAGAACAGTCCATTTATGCTCAACTTCTAAGATGTTGATGGATATGGACAGAGCCTCCCAGTCATAAACACTTCAAACAAAGCATGACAAATGTGTACGGACACAACAAAGACGAAGCGAGTGAGGTGAAAATGCTCTCTGTCCACATTCAGTGGTGGATTTAATGCATCATTAATACCGCTTTTGAGTCACTAGCACATTACTACAACCTCCTCTGCCACTGCCGTTATTATTAAAACTTTGTCGTTTTACTGTGAATGGATCGACGCCTCAGTAAAACACCCAAGGAAATATGCCGATATCTAAGGATATGCTATTCAAAACAGACACATTTGTGTTTTTAAGTGTGTTAAATACATATATTTGTGTTCAACATGGGGCGAGTAATGACAACTAAAACCGATCCAAGCTGTAACCTAAAACTGGTCAAGGAGGGATATGAAGTCTGACTACAGATACATAGTTGTTGCTCTGAGAGTTCACAACACCACAAGTGACGGGGAGGGATAAAGTAGAACGCTCATGGGGAGAAAAGGACGTCAGAGAAAATGAAACAGTCAATCTAACATCAGAAACAGGAACTGAGAGGCAGAAAAAGCAACAATAGACATGAAGAGCAAAAGAGAAACAACAATGAAATGTTCTGAAAACAGACAGATTTCTCCTAATCTGGCCATGGCTGCTCTGTGAGTAGTTATAATTCCCATTTGATAGAAGCTATGAAAGACTGATTCTTTCATCTTTCTCACATGATGCAGAACACTGTTGCAGTGTGTGCTTTCCAGTTAGACTAGGGGGAGGAGGGGGTAAGAGTGGGAAAGTGAGCCTGAGTCTAATGGAAGAGGAGCAACAGCTGAGACAAACAGCTGTATCTCCTCAGTGCCAGCGCTGTTCCCCTCCCCTTCTCCCAATAGGAGTGCCTTCCTCCCTTTCCACAGAGCAGCTCCATCAGGAGCTCCACTCAACAGACAAAAATATGTACCTGACTTAGACAACACTGGCTGAACATAAGGTTTCCACTGAGATGAGCACCAACAGGATGCGTGGAAAACAGGAAAGACGCGTTTCCAGCAGTAATGTCGCCCTGATGTTCCTCATCAAGATCTCTTCCAACATCCCTTCTTTATCAGATTCAACAGTGATATTAATATAAGCAACACATCCAGTTAATACATTCATAGATAAATTGAGGCCTGTACATCAAACTGGTACATCTACCAATTACTACTAAGACAGACCTACTACATTGGCTACTATGCTTTATTGCCATTGTCACGCTGGAGGGATAAAATATTAATAGGTGATCTATTGGCCATACCATACATTACATGTATATAACAATAACAAATTGTTTTCAGCTGTTCCTCTATGGGCTCAGTTTTCAGACCACGGGTGGGGGCAGAGGAGATGTTTATTTTCCTCCCAGGCAGACGCTCGCTCTTTCACATTTCCAGCAGTTGGGAAAGAGAGGAAGTTCGCTTCAGCCTTGACTTGAGAAGCAGAAGCTTTTTACTGCCAAACTGTAACCTGTCCCATTCATTTACGACCAAAGTGACAGATAATTCTTCTCCTGCTCCCCTGCATCCGCAGACCTCCCTGCCATTACTTACTCATGGCCAACATTTACGACTGCTTCTCCTGACCTAGTGTTATATTTACTGTTTTTTGTACGGTCAAATTAAAATCATGCTAGACTGCAAAGGTGTGAATGTAACGAATAGACACCTAGCATGACAGTTGGCGAAGCCTGTTGGTGCAAGTCACCATCTGCAAGTCAAGACTGGATCTGTGGGAAACTTGACAAAGGAGTCAGGAAGCAAATTGTCTCAGTAATACAAACATAAACTGATCACTGGAGATAGAAAGGATGACATCTGCATCAAGTGCATCATCGCTATTCAATCAACGATAAAAGAGGCAGGCCCCTAAAAAAGGACGTAGAAGAGCAGAGCAGGTGCGTAGGAAGTGGCTTCTTATTTATGCAACATGTTGTACAGCTTGAAAGGCCCTTGGTAAGGACAGAAAGAAAAGAGAAGAACCAAAGGAGAGGGAAGAAAAGAGCAGCGGAATCATGTTTGTCTGCATCTGATCTATTGTCTTTAGCAGAGTTCAGGACCAAGTTCACGAGTTTCCATGACATAGCCATGGCTCGGCTCTCAGTTGATCTCTGGAGCCAAAGCACTCAGGGTTTAGGCGGATAGATGAGGCTCTGCTGTGAGAAGACATATCCTCGTCTCCAGCTCGCTCTCTGGTTCACAGTGCTGGATCCACACAATGAGCAGGGGAAGGGTGCAGCATCGCTGTGTTTACACAGGGCCAGCGGGGGGTTATTCTCTATTAGTAGAATAAAACATGACAAAAGTCCCGACATCACCCTTTACTCAATAAAACTGCTAACACACCCTGCTTCAGTGTTGGAAGGGCTACAAACATATTCTAAGCTTTAATAGTTGCCTACAAGTAGTAAAAAAAAAAGAACAGGAATATGTATTACATATGAACTCAACTCATGTCAAGGTCTTTTGTTCTACACTGACCTGACCCGTCGGGCTTAGATTCGGGCTTAAGATCTTACCTCTACTGTCATGATGGTCCGTCATCGGATTGCTTTCTTAATATTTTAATTCAGAGTAACTATGTTGGCCAAAAAGAGAAAGTGGTCGGATGAATATGTGCAACGTGAATTTACATGTACTGTATAATGGAACGTGATGGGAGTCAGTGTTCTGCATGATTTGCAATGTCAAGTTGAGCACCTGTAGTCTTGCACTGGCAAAAATAAAGGAACACTTCCTTAAACTGCTTAGAAAACAGCAGAAACAGACTTTGCTGTGAAAATGACATAAGAGTAACATTGCCAAGGTGAATCCACGTGTATCTTAACTGGTCTCTCAATAACAACAGCAGAAGTCACACTGATTTGCAGGTAGGTAATTTCATGTGAGTTCATGCACTGTCTTGGTTTTGTTCTTTGAAAACGGTGACATTAATCCACAATTCATTAAATACACCAGTAAAACATATACTTATGTCTTAAATTTGAAAAAAAACTTTTTTTTTACTAAAGAAGGGTTTGGTGAGTGAGCATATGCAACCGGCAGGGTTCGGTACCTCCAACAGGGTTAAGAACCACTGAACTAGAACCAAGGCAGTCACAGACTGCAACATCCCGAGACACCCCTGAATTCAAAATTTTACCATGACCTACTTGCATAGGGTCCAAGATCAAAGATAGTACTCTGACCTACTTTCATAGATCAAATCACTAGCTTTGATCTATGGTCTTACTCACACTGGCCTTCTCCCTCAACTTTCTATCTTCTCCAGTTCCTGATTGTGCAAAAGTTGCAATTTGACCTTGACCTAGTTTTTGCAAGGTCAAGGTTATCATCTCATTTTCATCCCCTTTGCCTACCGAGTAATGAGGTTTTTTATACTGTTTATATTTTAATTTTGTACTATTGATATTTTAATTTTGTACTGTTGATATTTTAATTTAATTTTATACTGTTATATTTTTAATTTTATACTGTTTATATTTTATAGTTTAGTATTTAAGTCCTGTTAGTGCTGCTTGTGTCTGTTAGTGTAGTGTATGTCTTGTGGTATGTCCTGTGATGTCAGTGTTTCTTTTTCTCTTGGTATTTATCCGGTCTTTATTTGGTATGTAATGCCTGAGCAGTGGATATGTACAATTTACTCCGGGCTTAATAAAGTATCTTTTTGTTTCATCTTTCTATCTGCAACGGTTGCAAACATTTGGTCGACAAACGTACAGACTAACACGAACACTGACAATTACAATACATCACTGCTTTGAAGCGGGATGTAATTATACATTGGGATATAATAGGACATGGGCCAACACTGGGTCAGTGTTCTATTTTTAGGTTAGAGAAGTTTTATCCAATCAGAATTCAGCTTGCTTGTGTTGCCAGGTTGAATGAAATCTGCCAAGGACCTTCAGAATCTAGAATGCAGGTCTCCCTGCCCTGTAAGTGAACGGGAACATATAGTTAATACACAGATGCAATAGCCAATCAGATGACAAGTAGGTCTTCTAAGACCTGCTAGCTAGCCAACATTGTACTGACATGTACGTGTCCTGCGATTGGATACTGACTTTGAGAAGGCAGCGCTATGCAGACGCACATTTAAAGAGAAGCTCTAGTGAGACGAGGGTCTGATCCCTGAAGTAGCTAACCTGTTCTAGCTAATCTGTTCTAGCTAACCTGTTCTAGCTAACCTGAACTAGCTAACGGAGTCTTCTTGAGGAAAAAAAGGAGAATGGATTTTGTGTTTAAATATATAAGCCGTAGTACAGGCATTTCCAAAATCTAAGTTTTCATATTTAATGTTCTTTTAATTCAATATCATTTATATCAAATCAATAATGAAATAAAATGAAATTTATACTAAAAATGAAAAAACAATTTTTGCTCTTCTGCAATGTGCATAAATAACGTGGTGCACTTGCGCAGCAGTGTGATTGTAGTGGAAATACAAAAAGAGACTTGTGTCCCTGCTGGAAAATAGCCTGTGTTATACATGATAGAGGTGATGCAACATTTAGTAGTATGTTAGTGTATGTCTGTATTTCGTTTCTCTAGCTGTGGTGTCATTAATGATAGTCATTTCAGTCTGTTTTGTTCTGTGACATAGTTGTGTGACATCTATAACAGGTGTGGCCGCAGGGTTCTTCTGTGTGAGTGACAAAAGGAGTGGGGCTGACGCTGGTTTTTGTCCCATTTGAGGTAAGTTATGAACACCTCAGTCTTGAATAGTACATTGGTGGCAGCGGTGGGAGCCGCTTACAGTATTATAGGATGTATTTATTCATGTTTGACTAAGGAGAACATCACTGTGTGTCGTGAAAGGCACGACGCACCACTGGCTAAATGTTTATTTACTGCACAGCTACCTGTCGGAGGGAGCAGGCACATCATAAAAGAAAGGAAATCAGAAATCACTGATCTCCATCCCCCCAAAAGAAGGTAAGATTGGTAACATGGCATTAACTTTTTTAGATGCTAAAAACCAACATGTATTAGTTCTTGGGGATGGGTCCCACTTGGGAAGAAATACAGTCCTAAAAGGAGGGAAACAGGGGAGAAACACATTGAGATAAACACACACGTATCTCAGTAGGAATATCTCAAGGCCTCAAACACTTAATATTACAAGTTTCTATGTAGGGAAAGCAAATGGTTGACTTCCCAACAGGATTTCATTTCATGACTCAACTAAAAACTGTTGTTTCCATCTATTTATTGACGGTAAAATGTGCCATCAAAATTTTATTCATCGCTAGAGTAATGTCTGCATTATATGTATTTTCAATGAGCCACACCTCAAAATAAATTCAGCTTTTTTTGTTGAACCATGTTTTGAACAATAAATTCCTTTTCTCTTAATTTCTTTTCAAACATGAGAAGTAAAAAAAAATCATAATTTCACTTGGAACAGCTTTGTAATTCCCATCACTATGATAAAGCTTCAAACAAAACAAATGTAGTTAGTATGTCTCTACACACAGACGTGCATTTTTAATCTTTCACTTGCAATAGCCATTTTAATCGGTACCCAAGGGTTAAGTGACATACCAGAGGTCAGCTGGCACAATGTTTAAGCAACCATTATGACATCAATCAAATCTTTCCTTCCATTTTTAAAGCCTTCTTGTTAAGTTTCACCAACAAAATACAGAAAACTATTTTTAAGTATCATCTCCTCGTATTCCTCATAGTCGTTAATTGGTCCTCAAACTCCACTTGTTGTGGCTGAGAATATTCTCAGTGTGCAGAGTCAGAGTTAAACAGAAGACAAAAATCTAGTCTGTCGGCGTCAGGTGTGAAGACTTTCGTAGTTGACACTCGCATTGCTTACGGAATGGGGATGGGGCATTTAACATAGTCCCGTCCTTGAACTCACCTTTGACCCATGACCCCAAACACACCACGCTAAGCTGTTGGTGAACAAGTAAAGATGGGCAAGAAATGCAAATACAATTCAAACAACATTTAAGTTTTTGTCCGATCAAACGTTGCTGATATGTTTGGAATCACTGGCTCGTTTTGTATTAAATTACCACCAGTTTCCTTTTAGATAGGAGAAAATACAAGGCAGTGTTTGTCAGAGATGCTGACAGTGTAGTATATTTCCATGTGAAGGGTACTGACTAATAATTGGATAAAAAAAAGTAGGTGGAGACGACAACTTCAGACATGACACCGCAAAAATAGCATCAGATTCCCCTCACTAGGAGAATGCCACCAGAGAAAAAACTGAATGCAAAGTAGCAGAGGAGAGTCTAGGAACTGGGGTAGTGCCGCAGTCCACTAGCTGCAAAGCCCTTCATGTGTGAGCCGCTCCCATCAGTGGTTAAATTTGGGTTCAAATCTTTTCAAAGCTCCAAACCTCCTGCAGCCACTCAGCCTATTGTGGTGTGCATTTAACTGGGTGTGTTTTATCTCTTCTGTGGGAGAGAAGCTGAACATGAACGCGTGTTTGCAGTCTTCAGCAGCTTCTTTGTCCGTGTCTGACAGCTCATAGGCCTCCACTTCTCCTTGAAACATGTGATTACAACACAGCAGGAAACACATGGTAAATACATACATACCCTTAACAAGCAGTTTTGCACAACTTCCTCAAATGTTGTGCTGCGTTCAACATTTGAAACAACACAAAAAGCTCATTGTGCAACTCGCCAAGTAGCATCAGCTTTCCTCTATAACTGCTGAACTGAAAGTAGGGGCATGCATTACCCTTGTATTTTATCATCATCTTACATAGTCAGGTGCTCACCAAGCTCACATCCACAACACCCACTTCACACATCTGCCAGCAACATTAGAAACACCTCATATATAAGTCTTTCAAACACACAACCGCTGCAGTGTTATTATCAGTGTTGCATGAGAACTTCTCAAACACAAGGATATTACATATCACTGCCAATGATGAAGAAAAGTCAGACAAATACAAGTCCTGATAAAAATTTGCCAAGAAACTGAGCACACTTGACTTGCTTTATATTTCTACTTGTCAAGCTGTATTTCTACAGCCCGCCAACGTGTGACATCGCAGTTCCATCTGTGCTGAATGAATGTGCCAGACACATGCACAGGTTTTCCCTGGCGACTGAGCAACAGCACAGTTTGGAGGTCGGAAACTGAAAAGGATTGATGCTAATCAAAAAAGCCTCTAGAACATGCGCAGCACTCAGACGGTCATAAGATGACTGCTTCATCACTCAGAATGAAAACAGTCGATTGTTGTCTATATATTGTTAGATATACTGTAGGTTGCAGTGACGTGCGGTGAGGTTCATGGCTGGTGAGGCACTGACTTCATCATAATCAGATGAAGATGTTCACAAACATATGAACCTATAGTGTAGCTTATTCATCATTTAATAAGAAACAGTGAGTGGGTTATTTTTAAAGTCTCATAGAATTATTTACACATACAAACTATAACACGGGCCGCACGGTGGAACAGAGGGTAGCGCTGTCGCCGCACAGCAAGGCAGTTCCGATTTTGAGCCCGCTCTGTGTGGAGTTAGCATGTTCTCTCCGTGTCTGCGTGGGTTCTCTCTGGCTTCCTCCCACATCCAAAAACATGCGCTTCAGGCTAATTGGCTGGTCCCAAATTGACCATAAGAATGAATGTGTGTGTGCGTTTTTGTGTGTCTGTGCGTCTGGAGTTTCCCCACCTCACGCCCCAAGATAGGATAGGATCCAGCTCCTGCGACCTACGCAAGAAGATGAAGCGGGTTGAGAAATGAAGGAAACTATAAACACACAAATAAGCATGTTTGATTAAAAAAAACTTGTTACCTACACGCTTTTTTATATGTTATGTTTACTTATAAATGAAGTCCACGGCAGCCTCGAAAAAATTTGAGTTTAGATATGTAATCCTTCATTTTTATAGTAAGGCAAGGCGAGCGGAAAAGGAATGGCTGCACTTGTCTCGCTGACTATAGATTGTAGTTTGCTGTCACCACTTCTATGGCCGAGGAAGAAGAATCTTCGGCCAAATCCCTGGGATCACCTGCGCCCCCTACCATGAGGCACGAGAACTGTGGGCCTCACTTCGTTCCATTTCCCAACAGTTTCAGGACTGCTCAACTCAAGAAAGAAGTTACTCACATGCAGTGGTTGACAAAAAAACACTGTATATTATATACATTAGCTAATGTATATAATGTACATTATCTATTTAATTCATAGAGCAAACGTGTTTGAACTTTTTAATAGCGACATATAGATAGCATTACGGTCTCACTGTATAGCATGCCAGCACTGCTAGTCGAGCCACCAGCCATCCGTGGGGAGGCTCGGCTGGCTCGTGCCTCACCGCAGGTCTCTTCTCAGTATTTCAGTGGGAAATGTGAAAATTCAGCCATTTTGAGTAAAAATAATGTAAAATTGGAAACATTAAAAGGAAAATAACTATAATACACGTCACTGGATAAATATAACCATTTAATTTGTCTCCCCCAATTGCCATTTTTTTCCTTTTATGATGGCAGGTGAGGCCGTGCCTCACCTGTCTCCCCTGACCGCACATCACTGGTAGGTTGCATCTCAGTTTCACGTTAACTCTGGGCTTGCGCTAGCCATTCGCCACTTCGCCATAGGCGAAGTAAATTCCAGATTGGCTACAAGGTTTTTAGACTGTGTAGCCACAGTGGCGTTCTTATTTTTATGGAAAAAAGGCTAAAACGTAATACTTTTCGCTCGCTAGCGCCACTATTTCCGCTAGCGCCGCTATTTCCGCTAACTCCGCTTGCTAGCGCCGCTATTTCTACATGCCGACGGAATTTAGCCTAAGCATGCCGACGGAAATAGCCGACGGAAATAGCCGAAGTAACCCGAATGCTCTCGATCATTAAATATGCACTCGGGTCATGACCTCCTCCCGTCCAATGAAAAACAAAAAGATTCTTTTTTTATAAGCTAAACCCGCGAATTGGCGTAAGACAAGGCGAGGTCGATCGATCAAAAGAAAATTAGAATAGAGTGTTTTATATTAGAGTTTGTGTTAAAATTCTAATTGAACAACAAATGGTGAATGCTGAGAGGGGGTAGGAGTGGTGACAGACCGATCAGAAGGTAAATGAAAGATATTACCAATACTTTTTTGTAGTCTTAGACTTTTGATACCTATGACTGGCAGGAATAACCAGCGATGCATGTAAATGTGTATTCATTTGCTATTTTATATGCCTTTTTAAATTGAAATGAAAAATCATATTATCGAATTTAAAAAAAAATTAAACTATGGCATACCAATGGTGTTGTCCAAGTCAAAGTTAAAATGTATTCTAGTCCAAGTAAAACTTGCAAGTAAACATTGACTAATATTTTGTATGACTATCTTCACATAGTGAATGCAAGTTTTCAATTATTGAATATCACATTTATACCTGCATAAAGTAGGACAGAAATAAAGATAGTTAAGCTTGAAATGTTGACTTTAGTGTATTTTTGTAGGTCAACTTAACAGAAGATTTTGCCCTCAGAATGCAGGAAAACAACCCCATTTTCTAAAAAGTTTCCCGGGGGGGCCCGATCCCCCATGCGGGGGGGGGTATCCCCCCACACCACCCTATGACAAGTGTGGTTTTACACCCCCCAACAACTGAAAACTTGCATTCACAATGTAAAGATACAGTCATACAAAACATTACTCAATGTTTACTTGTAAGTTTTACTTGGAATACAAGACATTTTGACTTTGACTTAGACACTTCGATTTTAATAAATTTGATTCTTGGTATTAGTCAATGTTTACTTGTAAGTTTTACTTGCTATTACAGCAAGCCGCCGTCTTGGACACAGAATGTGGCTTTTTGTGGCTTACTCAATTCTTTTACACTGAGCCACAGTGGCTTAGTCATATTACCTCCTAGTACAAGCCCAGAAACTGTAGTCAACATGATCTAATGCAGTCTGAAGAAACATAGCCAGAGAAAGACCAGAGATTGAACCTGATGACGCAGAAGTGCTTCGGAGTTTTAACCCTTTCTCTTGGAAACACACGCCTCTGATTTGGAGAGGGGAGTTTCGTTTCACACACACAGATGTAATCTCCAACTAATCACATTTGCAGGCCTTGGACAGGGTAGTTACACCGCAGTGCTGAACAGATGGGCCCACGTACAAAAGGCATCTCCAGGATTAGTTTTGACTAGAAGATTACCAAAGGACAGTTTCTAAAAAGTTACTAGTGCTCATTTGCACTAGTAAGCAGTTATACAAGCACAAGAACAAAGGAAAATAAAACTAATTTTCCCTTTGAAGTGATATTTTCTGTTCTACATAGAGCTGAATAGTTCTCTCTCTCTCTGATAGCAGCACATGTTTCAATTAAAAACTGTTGGCTGAAATCCCAACAAAAACAAAGCATTTTAGACACTGATAATTATGTGTTATGCAGAAACAACGATGCAACTGAAAATAACAACGGCACTCCAACTGCGTGTGCTTTGGCATATCCTCCAGGCACTCACACAAATCCTGTTGGCAAGCAATTGACATGCAATGTGATGCTCACAGGAAGAGGGACAAAGAACAGGATGAACCCAAAACACACACCATGATAATTCAATTCAGTGTTTCTGTACACTGTAGTGCAAATTGTTGTTTTTTAAAAGCATCAATTCAAATCACCACCCTGGAAAGTATACTGAAAGACCCACACTGTACTGGATTAAAAACAGCCTCATTACTAGGATGCCTTGGGTCAACATTTTAGATGCACCTTTTACACCCACTGACTGCTGTCTTTTTAGTGATGCTCTGCAAAAAACATGCAGCACTATCCCATCCTAATGTATGGAGGACTGAAGATTTAAATTATTATCTTCCATTTTACAACAAACCTTAATTATAGCACTCAAACAATGCTTTCATCAACCATAAATAAACAAGAGTGCTGCCAACATCAAATGAAATACATTCCATTTTTAGTGCCTACCTCGACACTACAGCAATGTAAAGGCATGCTAGTCATGAGCCTGAGCCAGCGACCTCTGGGTCATAAGTTAAGTGTGGAGGACAGGGGCTCCACACAGCCATACTAAATATCGATATGGAACATTCCTCACAGCCCTTTAAAACGGGTGGCGAAGGGGGCAAGCAGCAGCAATGTCACACAAAGAGTGTGTTAGATTAGACCAAAGGGAGGCTTTGTTTCACAAAATGACAGCCTGACAGTGAAAAAGACATTAATTCAGATTACAACTAATTCAGCTTGACAGCCAACAGACTTGGCAAACTTAGAGTGCACATCCCCATTGCAATGTACATGCTATATATGTGTGTGTGTGGGTGGGGGGGGGTATACCCCAACATACAATTTAGTGAATAAACGTAAATCATAAAGGTGTGGCTAAATAATGTAGCCGCAAGAGGACACAAGCCAGTGTCTTATTGTGCCGGTCCCAAGCCCGGATAAATACAGAGGGTTGCGTCAGGAAGGGCATCCGCCGTAAAACTTTTGCCAAATCAAAGATGCGAATCAAACCTATGACTTCCATACCGGATCGGTCGAGGCCCGGGTTAACAACGACCGCCATCGGCGCTGTTGACCTACAGGGCGCCGGTGGAAATTGGATTACTGTTGGCCGAAGAAGGAGGAAAGTGCGTTCGCTCGAAGAAAGAGAAGAGGAACACCAAGAGTATAGGACTAAGAGTAGGGACGTTCAATGTTGGAACTATGACAGGAAAAGGTAGAGAGTTGGTTGACATGATGCAGAGAAGGAAGGTAGACATACTGTGTGTACAGGAGACCAGGTGGAAAGGTAGCAAGGCTAGAAGTTTAGGAGCAGGGTTCAAGTTGTTCTATCATGGTATAGATGGGAAGAGAAATGGAGTAGGAGTTATCTTGAACGAGGAGTTTGTTAGGAATGTCCTGGAGGTAAAAAGAGTGTCGGATAGAGTGATGAGTCTGAAGCTAGAAATAGAAGGTGTGATGTTCAATGTTGTTAGCGGGTATGCTCCACAGGTAGGATGTGAGCTGGAGGAGAAGGACTTTGATGAAGTGATGCAGAGCATGCCTAGAAGTGAGAGAGTTGTCATTGGAGCAGACTTCAATGGACATGTTGGTGCAGGAAACAGAGGTGATGAGGATGTGATGGGCAGGTTTGGTATCCAGGAGAGGAACGCAGAAGGAAAGATGGTAGTTGACTTTGCAAAAAGGATAGAAATGGCTGTAGTGAATACTTTCTTCCAGAAGAGGCAGGAACATAGAGTGACCTATAAGAGTGGCGGTAGGAGCACACAGGTAGACTACATCTTGTGTAGTAGTGTAACCTGAAAGAGATCAGTGACTGCAAAGTAGTGGTAGGTGAGAGTGTAGCCAAACAGCATAGGATGGTGGTGTGTAGGATGACTCTGGTGGTGAGGAAGATCAAGAGGGCAAAGTCAGAGCAGAAGACGAAATGGTGGAGGCTGAAAAAGGAAGAGTGTTGCATGACTTTCAGGAGGGAGTTAAAACAGGCTCTGGGTGGTCAGGAGGTGCCTCCAGATGACTGGAAAACTACAGCTAATGTGATCAGGGAGACAGGTAAGAGAGTACTTGGTGTGTCATTTGGAAGGAAAGTAGATAAGGAGACTTGGTGGTGGAATGAGGAGGTACAGGAGTGTATACAGAGAAAGAGGTTAGCTAAGAAGAAGTGGGACACTGAGAGGACTGAGGAGAGTAGACAGGAGTACAGGGAGATGCAGCGTAAGGTGAAGGTAGAGGTAGCAAAGGCCAAACCAGAAGCTTATGATGACTTGTATGCTAGGTTGGACAGTAAGGAGGGAGAGACTGATCTATACCGGTTGGCAAGACAGATAGAGATGGGAAGGACGTGCAGCAGGTTAGGGTGATTAAGGATAGGGATGGAAGTCTATTGACAGGCGCCAGTAGTGTGATGGGAAGATGAAAAGAGTACTTTGAAGAGTTGATGAACGTGGAAAATGAGAGAACAAAGACTAGAAGAGGTGACTTGTTGTGGACCAGGATGTAGCAAAGATTAGTCAGAATGAAGTGAGGAGGGCATTGAAGAGGAGGAAGAGTGGAAAGGCAGTCGGCCCTGATGATATACCTGTAGAGGTATGGAAGTGTGTAGGAGAGGTGGCAGTAGAGTTTCTGACTGGGTTGTTCAACAGGATCTTAGATAGTGAGAAGATGCCTGAGGAATGGAGGAGAAGTGTGCTGGTGCCCATTTTTAAGAACAAGGGAGATGTGCAGAGTTGTGGCAACTACAGAGGAATAAAGCTGATGAGCCATACAATGAAGTTATGGGAAAGAGTAGTGGAAGCTAGACTAAGGGCAGAAGTGAACATTTGTGAGCAGCAGTATGGTTTCATGCCAAAAAAGAGTACTACAGATGCGGTATTTGCTTTGAGGATGTTGATAGAGAAGTACAGAGAAGGCCAGAGGGAGCTGCATTGTGTTTTTGTAGATCTGGAGAAAGCTTACGACAGGGTGCCCAGAGAGGAACTGTGGTATTGTATGAGGAAGTCTGGAGTGGCAGAGAAGTATGTTAGAGCAGTGCAGGACATGTATGAGGACTGTAAGACAGTGGTGAGGTGTGCTGTAGGTGTGACGGAGGAGTTCAAGGTGGAGGTGGGACTGCATCAGGGATCAGCTCTGAGCCCCTTCTTGTTCGCTATGGTGATGGACAGGCTGACAGACGAGCTTAGACAGGAATCTCCATGGACTATGATGTTTGCAGATGACATTGTGATCTGTAGTGAGAGCAGGGAACAGGTGGAGAAGAAGCTAGAGAGGTGGAGGTTTGTCCTGGAAAGGAGAGGAAAGAAGGTTAGCCGCAGTAAGACAGAGTACATGTGTGTGAATGAGAGGGACCCAACTGGAAGAGTGAGGTTACAGGGAGAAGAGATCAAGAAGGTGGAGGATTTGAAGTACTTAGGCTCAACAGTCCAGAGCAATGGAGAGTGTGGAAAAGAGGTGAAGAAGCGTGTACAGGCAGGATGGAACGGGTGGAGGAAAGTGTCAGGTGTGATGTGTGATAGAAGAGTTTCAGCTAAAATGAAAGGAAAGGTGTACAAAACTGTGGTGAGACCAGCAATGTTGTTTGGTCTAGAGACAGTGTCACTGAAGAAAAGACAGGAGACAGAGCTGGAGGTAGCAGAGATGAAGATGCTGAGGTTCTCTCTGGGAGTGACCAGGAAGGATAGGATCAGGAATGAGTACATCAGAGGGACAGCACATGTTAGAGGTTTTGGAGATAAAGTCAGAGAGGCCAGACTGAGATGGTTTGGACATGTCCAGAGGAGAGATAGTGAACATATTGGTAGAAGGATGCTGAGTTTTGAACTGCCAGGCAGGAGGCCTAGAGGAAGACCAAAGAGGAGGTTTATGGATGTAATGAGGGAAGACATGAAGGTAGTTGGTGCGAGAGAAGAGGATTCAAAGGACAGGGCTAGATGGAGGAAATTGATTCACTGTGGCGACCCCTGAAGGGAAAAGCCGAAAGGAAAAGAAGAAGAAGATAAAGGTGTGGCTAAATGGCTCTCAAAAAGTTTTAGCACAGCAGATTGTAAACAGGACATTTTACACTGATCTCCATCATCAGACTTCCATTGTCACAGGTTTATTTGTCATGAAAAAGGTTAATTTTCATTTCAATCTGTCATACAAACTCAAGTTTGATGTGTGGTTGTGGAAATGCATTCAGCATCTGGCACGGAGTTTAATGAAATTTATTTCTTAGTCTAGTCTATCAATCATTCTAAATATTATTGATCAACAAATTAAAATTAATGGACGCATACACTTAGCAGACACAGGTAGGACAGCCTGTTAGTCTGAGTTACTCTTCAGATGTGACCATTTGACAAACAGGCAGGTGATCTTGGTGGGATATTTATTCCACTGAAAATTACCCTGGTGTTAATAAATTCATGGCATCCACGGGGAGCTCGAATGGCCAGAAATATACCCTCATCACTTACCTATTGTGGACAATTCCAGGACCGAGATATACTTTGCTTAAGGGAAGATATCTATTTTCTCCCAGTATTGTTGGTGGGAGGACCATCGCCACACCCTAAGTACTCCCTGAGGGTCACCGCGCAGGGGGTTCGCTATCCGGAGCGGAGCGACTGGAGTTCATGTAGTTTTCTAATGAACTCAGCAAACGGGTCAGAATCAGCTCGGTTTTCCGAGAACTGAGCCAACTATCCGAAGGTTTAAGTGAACAAAAATAAAGCAACCATCATCTGAATCACAACTTGCTAAAACACTGGCTCCTCTTCTCCATGGCTTCCACATTAGCATGTCGCACATCTCGCTAGCTTGGTGAGCTAACTTGGTATGGAGAGCATGATTTATTATTAGCTTTATGTTGAAGTCCTCGGTGCTGCTTATCGGGGTATGCCGGGGTGGTAGCATCTCCACGTGGGTGGAGAAGAAGATGAAATCCGGGCTAAAATAAATCTCTCCACGCAAGTACAGCTAGTCTGTTGTACAAAAAAAACCATAACATGCCCCCACGTTCATCACGCCGCTTTTCTATCATCTTATCACTCGAGGACGTCGATTTATTGATAAGATAACCAGGTTCCACGCGTGACTGACACTAGTTCTGTTAAAAAAAAACCTCCAAGTGGGAAAGCTGTGCAACGTTTAAAACATTTCTATCAAAGACACTATGTGAACATTTTAACGTATGTTCAGGTAGCGCCAAACTAGCTACCTCGACGGCTGCGCAGGGATTTTTTTTTTTACTTGATATGAAACGATAACAAACTTTCCCACACCACACTGTGACTCACCGAAGCGCACCGTTTTCTTCTCCCTTCTTCAGATATTCCAGCGTGTACATCCGAGGCCGGCGGGTGACGGCAGCAGAGCGCTAGCAGCGTTCACAGGCTAACGCTCAGGACACGACGATGCGCCTCGCAACAGCTGTGTTGTGTTTAGAATGAGCACCGGGACGCGCGGCCAGTGGGCGGAGCTTCCATCCAGCATAAAGAACCAGCACCGCCCCTCGACGTCAACACACCGGCTTCGATTAGGTCTTAATATCGATGTGCTTTCTCAGTGTCTAAATTGTCTAATTTTTGCTGGAAAAGTGTCTTCCAAACATAGAGATGCGAGTCTCCTTCCTTCTTCCTGCGACATGTGATAAAACCGCCGTGAGATTGAAGAAGGGCTTCCATGTCTTTGAAGCGACCGCCCTCTAGTGGTCCAACCGTCGCTGTGCTCGCGTCACCTGCTGAGGTGACTCGAACGGAAATGTTTGTCCGATCGTCTCAACAATTAACAAATATTCTTAACATCAGAACGTTTTTCATTTTGATGAATGATTGAGTCAAATATTCCGCAGTACAGTATTCCCATTTTAATATTTAAATGTACCTGTTTGTTGTAAATTATGTAAAAATAAAAATCAGTTGTCGAGCATTAGCAGATATTAGTTAACATTGTCAAGATTTACTATTCAGATGATTTCTCACAATAAGTAAATCAGACATTTTAAATGCCTTGATAGAATAATAGTTCTATGTGTATTCCCAAATTATTAATAAAATTGACCTTTTACTGCTACTACAGTCTCCAGTTGATTCTATGTACTGTGTGAACCATCTTTTGTCCCTGATGACCTGCAACACGATGCAAAGCCACACACTTCCTCAGGTTGAATGATCCAGGACCTCTTCTGAGTTCAACCTTGGTTTGCATGGGATCAGTGAATTTTTGGACTGTATAATGCCCCCAAAGAGTCTTCTTCCTATCTGAAGTTAAGGTTCCTTCTGGGATTTCCTGTTACTTGAAGAAATCCATCTTCACAGCTAGATATTCAGGTTTCCAGTGGCTCATCACTGAGCAATCACCATGCTTCACTGTCAATGTTCTTTTCCATGTTACAATCTTACGCCTCAACACACAACACACACTGATTTATAGGCCTCAAAAGTTAGTTTTAATTTCTTTGATCCACAGGACAGTATTCAAAACTTGGTTGCGAGAACGCTGAAGCGGATGTAGGTCAGCTGTGGTTTATGTCTTGGAGATCAGGCACAGAGCCATAATGTAAAAGTAGCTCTTAACAGAAAAGTCTCCCATACCTTATCATGTCCAGGCTGTACAATAAATCATAGATTTCAAAATCATGCTTGAAGAGTACATGCTCTGCATAAAAAACTATTTTATTTCTATTACACAGTGGCATTACCTTACAGACATGTTATTTGCTCCATGAATGTTCCTGTCAACAGGCTGTAAATAAGGCTGATTAAACACCACTGAATCATTCTTTCCTCAACTTTGAACATCCAGAACAAGTGTTGCTTATAAATACATGAACTTGTTCTAAATACCAACTGGACGACTTGTGTTTGCAAACCAACAAATAAACCCTAAATGCCATTCATTCCCCAAACTTGAGTTGCCTTTCATGTAGTAAACCTTGCAGCTGCATCGCCCGATTCTTCAGCTCTGCTGCTTTCTTCTCATCCTTCTCCGTACCATCCCCAACCTTGTACATACGACTCGCATTGACGCAGCCCCACACATGTCCAAGCTCACAGGCCCTGTTAGCATACTTCAAAGCTTGCGTCATATCTTTGGGAAGTTCTTTGGAACTGCCCTCAATGAACAAAGCACTAAGGTTGAAGCAAGAAGGAGCAAAGCCATCCGCACAGGCCTTCTCATAGTATTGTCGAGCTCCTACAGGATCAGGTGCTCCTTCTGTAACTCGTCCATCATGGACCATCAGTCCAACACTATGACATGCATTCATTGATTTCTTTCCTCCACTGGTGCAGGAACGCATGAAGCAGGAGTAGGCTGTTTTCAGACACTCAGGCACTCCACCTGGTGATGAGAATTAATTATGGACTTAATGCTGGAAGACAGAAATTTGTGCAAATCCCCAATATCCCAAAAATCTCAAATAAAAAACACTGCAAATAAAGATGTCTCTAAGCTGCTTTTAGTCTGACCAAATGGTAAAATTCCAAGCTTTGATTTTTACAATAAAAACATAAACCTTGACATTTGGCAGTGTTAAAAATTGTATTTTCCAAATCTCATTATACCATGTATAGTGACAATAAAAGGCTTTCTATTTTAACCTAATCAAAATTTATTTCCAATCAATGCTTTTATGAGCCATGCACAACACAATGTTTTTGCAATATTTTACAGTTACTGAGTACTGCTGAGGATAAATGTCAGGTCCAAAATAAAACCAGATGTAATTTTTTTTTTTTTTTTTGCTTGCTTGTACATCATTTAATCGCAGTGACACTTCAAATCGTGACACATCCACAGTTCTCAGCTAAACCTTTATACCGAAATTTTCCAGACGTTTGTCCACGTTTGTGTCACACAAAATGAAATGCAGTAACACACACACACACACACACACACACACACACACACACACACACACACACACACACACACACACACACACACACACACACACACACACACACACAAGCAAGCGACGGTAAAGAATTAAAGCAATAAGCCACGCTGTGTTCTACCTTTGCCAGTAATATGGTAAGTTCCAAGTTTAAAGCAGCTGTCTCCATGTCCATTCGTTTCACAGTTATGTTGGAGAACACGTGCAGCGGAGTCGAAGTTTTTCTTCACCCCTTCCAAATACTCTGCAAGCCTCAGACAGCCTAGAATAATATACGTTATTATAAGCACTGCTTAAAAAGCAGACATTGCTAACCAGCATCCAATGTTGAAGCAGCACGGACAACAGAGTGTGGACTTTACCTTCAGGATCATTTTCTTTGTGACATTGATAGCTATACTCAATTCCCAAATTATCCAAAAACTCCTTCACTTCATTCTCGTCTTTAAAGTTTACAAGTCCAGCCATTTCTCAGCGCTCACGTAATTCAACTTGACTTTAACCTGTCGCTACATACAGCACAACGCTACTTGTGACCTTGGCCAAAGATAATTAGTAATTTCACGAAATTTTTCCTTTGCTGAAAAATGGAAATAGTTGTGGTAAAACGCAAAAGGTCCTGTGGAAAAAAAGCAAAAATAAATAATAAATAGTACACTACAAATTCCTCGGTGAATGAGGAGACATAGGTTGATACATGCCTCTATGTTTGCTCGCTTCCGGGTTTCGTAACACTTCCTCACCGGCTTCCGTAGGCCAGCCCCTTCGCTAATGTACTTCCAGTGTTGTGACCTTTGTTTACTGTCTGTCAAGTCAAAAATAGACCTCACCGCCGTGCAGGATAGATTTGCAGTCGGTTTCAAATATTAGACGGTTGGTCTCTACATTGACTAATCGATACCTTTTAAAACATGAAATCGGCCGCTCTGGACAGCTCTCAGCATTTCTGTATGGAGAGCGATTTTCCACTACGGAGGCAACAACAAGTGAGCTAGGTAGCTGCTCCCCTCGCGATCGCTCGTCCATCGGTCTCTGCTGCGGGTTTCCGAGCTGTCAGTCGGGGTTTCCTCACGGCAGACGAGCCAAACAGCTGTCCGTTTCTAGGTTTAGGAACGGAGCCTGCAGAGGGGCGGAAAACAAAGAGGCGATTTACCGTGGCGGATAATACACCAGTCTAAGTTGTATAAGCTGTAACTAATTTCGCCATGGCCATGGCCAGGAGTTTCCTTACCGCGGTAAGCATGTCATTTAACACGGTATGGACGCAATAGTGCAGTGGGGTTGTGTTCATAAATAGGTTTATAGCAGTATATGTTAATAAATTAACATTAAATCCACACGCATCTACCTTCATGTTTTCAGGAGGATTCATCTCCCGCGGCTCTGACAGACTTGTGTCTAACTTATGTGAGCCAGAACCTGGAGTGTTTCTGCGTGAAACGCCCCGATGGCTCCCTGCGCTTCAGAGAGGCTGTTCTCTTCCCACAGGAGCTGGCAGATCAGCTGTTGGCCAAAATGGCCTCTGAAGGTAAACCTAGACCTGACACCAGTCCTGGATTCCATACAGTTGTTGTTTCTGAGCTGTATCAGAAACAGGGCTGTATCATCAGTCAAACCTTCAGTATTTTCCGCACTATAAGGCGTACCTAAAAGCCTTTAATCTTCTCAAAAACCTACAGTGCACCTTATAATTTAGTGCACCTTACATACGAAAACGGTTTTAAAATAAGCCATTCATTGAAGGTGTGCCTTATGATCAGATGCACCTTATAATCCAGTGCGCCTTATATACAAAAAAGTTTTAGAATAGGTGTGGTGGGGTTTCGTTTTTCTTAAGGACAGGAGACAGTGTAAAATACAAGATATTTATTTGTCAATTCAAATCATGCATAGTTTGAGTAGCAGTACAATAATATCATCAATAGGTTGAGTATGAGTCCAATAACATCATCGATGATATTGACAGACAGACAGGTTCAACAAACAGACAAGTTCAACAAATACTTATCTAAGCATGATGAGAGCTCTGGGGACAATGAAAAAGTCCTCCTGTGTGTTGTTGCAGAGTACTCTGGGTACAGGAAAAACTTCAAGTACAAACTAAAAAATGGATCACATCTCTTTTTATACTCTAAAGGTGTAACTATGGGAGGTGTGAATCAGTTGTTTAACTTCATTCCCTCTGCTCTCCACTAATCTTTCCCCCAGTTTCAGTAGGTACATCATGACCTCAAGAAGTTAGCAGAGACATCTAGTCGACAGTTTCACATGGCTGATGACATAACCTAATCAGTCACGCGGACATTTAGTGCAGACAAAATTATTAACAAATACTGACATTTACGCAAACACTTCTAAAAACAGATTAGATTCTTGCAGAATCTTTCATGACCTCGAGACTTCCTGGGGCCGTTTCTCCCAAGTGCTGAAAGATTTGACACACACACTCTAGATTTTTGGGTCAAGAAATGCTATTATTTTATTATATTATTATATTATTTTATTGTATTAAAAACTTTCCACCACATAGGTCATTCATTGAAGGTGCGCCTAATAGTACAGTGCGCCATATAGTGCGGAAAATACTGTAATGGTTTTCTTCATTGTAAATTTTTTAAGCTTTCCAATCTGATGATTGTTTTTTGGTAAACATAAACAAGATTGTGCAACAACACAAAGTGAAGCCTGGCGTCTGATTTGCTCCACCTCAGGTCTGTTGAATGACAGCTCAGTGGGTGTGTTTCGGAACTGCGAGTACTTGCGTCTGAGGCGAGCCTGCATCCGTACCGCGAGGATCTCTGCAGAGGCCTTCCAGAAAGCCCTCTGCCCTCACAGACTGTTGGAGCTGGATGCTGCCAGGGTCAATGCTGACCTCACTATTCCAGATATTCTACAGGGGCTGGCCACCAATAAATATTGTCAGGTAAAATGTGACAATGTCGCTTTGAGATTGATGCTGAAAACGTTTGTTGTAATTTAAATGAGTGTTTGTTGATTTGTTTGTTATCTCTCCAACACCCTGCAGGAGACCCTCCAGCGACTCGTCCTAACGGGTCTCACCATGTCCTCTCTGGAGGAACCAATCCAGTATCGCTTCAGCTCTCTCCAGGCACTACGCTCCCTCTCTTTAGCGAACGTAGACTTCTACGATTCTGGGCTTGTCGATGTGTGTTCCCTGCCTCGACTGGAGAGCCTTGATCTCTCCAACACTTCAGTTACCAACCTGAGCCCATTGCTAGGCCTGAAGGAGCGTCTGCGCTCGCTAACCCTGCACCAACTGAAGAGGCTAGAGATGAGCACTGCTCAGCTACTGGGGGTCATCGGCCAGCTGGAAGTATTGCAGGTCCGTGTCAAGTTGGAGCTTTGTTTTGGCTGTTCATCTCCTACTATTCTCCTACCGTTGATTGATTCAATAATTTATTCAGAGAAGAATGCATGAAATCTGACATACTAGTTTGTATTTCTGAAAAATGATAAATATGCTTGTTTAAAACCCTGCCTACGCAGCACCTGGACATCAGTGATGACAAACAGTTTACCTCCGACGTGGCTCGTCAGCTTCTTGGACAGCCAGGGATACTGCCTGCTCTTGTGTCCCTGGATGTGTCAGGTAGAAAACAGGTGTGTGTTCTGGTTTATCTTATTATGTTTACAGGGACTATGTCACAATAAGAGAACTAGGAGGATGATTCTCCTCTTTTAACATCAGTCTGTGTCCAGATGTCTCATAAACTTGGTGGGTTGGATGGATGGATGGATTGATGGATGCTTAATAATCTTTTTTGGTTTTTCGGATATTAGTCACCCTGTGTTATTGATTTAACATTCTTTTTTAAGAATGGGATTAGTGATCTGTCCATGCTCTGCTCTGCTATTTCCTCTAGTGTGTATGTGTGTGTGTGTGTGTGTGTGTGTGTGTGTGTGTGTGTGTGTGTGTGTGTGTGTGTGTGTGTGTGTGTGTGTGTGTGTGTGTGTGTGTGTGAGTATGGTCATCTGTTGTGCTATCTGAGTTGAGGAGTAGCTGTGATCTCCATTTGTCTTACATTGCTATATTTGTAATAAGCAAATATCTGTGGTATGAAAATCATAACATTTTACACCATGATATTCCAGGATGCTGGTGACTGTTTCAGCCCTAAAAAAGAAAGAATATTGATGGTCCAGGCAAGTTTTACTATGTGAAATGTTTACCTACTGCAGGTGACAGACACAGCTGTTAAGGCATTTGTTGAGGAGAGACCAGGAATGACCTTTATGGGTCTTCTAGCTACAGATGCTGGATTTGCTGACTTCCTTTCTGGTGAAGGAAATTTAAAAGTACGTATAGATGCAATAATTACAAATAATAACTGCTTAAAAAATATTTTTAAGCAAAGCTGTCTTATGTGTTTAAACAGGTAACAGGAGAAGCCAACGAGACCCAAATTTGTGAAGCCCTTCGTCGCTACAGTGAGAGGGAAGGTTTTGTACGAGAAGCTCTGTTTCATCTGTTTAGCCTGACACATGTCATGGAGAAACCCAGGCCTGACATCCTTAAGGTAAATCCACAGTGTTGTGTCAAAGTTCGACCCACCCCACTCCACTTTTCAAGGCAGCAACAATATCAAGATTTTAGTTTTGAGATAATTCCTTTCATGATTTCCAAATGTTGTCTGTGTTCTTTATAATTCTGCCTGCTTATCTCTGCATAGCTGATTGACTCTGACACTTATTAATGATTTTTGTAAATGTTGTTAATGCTTAGGCTTCTTATTATTAATCATAACACTTCAGAAAGTTAAGGTTGTGTAAAAATGAAACAAAGTGCCCTCGTTAACTTTTTTTTGTGTGGATTGTGAAGACTAATAATCTGTACATTTTGAGAACTGTAAAAGACATTAGATCTTTGGGTAATATGGTCTTGAATGGGCGTCGCAGTGGTGCAGTGGGTAGCACTGTTGCATCAAGGCAGATAGCAGATTGTCGTCTTCAAGAAAATAAATGTATGGATAGTCTTGAATTTCTATTTGTCTGGGTTACATAGAAAGATCAACTGTTGGATGGTTGGATTGTCTTTTAAGAAGAGATAAAGAGCAGCACTTTTCGCTGTCGACTCTTAAACTTGTCTCAACAGAAAATCAAGTCAAGCGGGGATTTTTTTCATTTCAGCACTACTTCCGGTCTAGTCTTCATTGTTTCCTAGGCTCTGTTGGTGTCAACAGGAAATTTAATCGCAGCTATGAAACTGACTTTATCTGATTACTGTCAGCCCTGGAACTGCTGACACCAAAACTACAGAATATCTTTTAGGGGGGGTTGTGGGGGTGGGGGCTTTCCTCAGACATCTGTTAGCAGATTTGTTCATTCAGTGATGTGCCTGCACAAACCTGGACCACCGCTACAGTGGCTGTTGTGATTGGTTAAAACTCCACGCATGGTCCGAGCTCAGTTAATGTTTTCTGTTATTTATTTTTATTTTTTGGTATAAATGTAATAATTCAGAATCGCAGATATTGTCCCTGTCTGTTAACATGAGTCTGTTATACAAGTAGGTCAGCCCAAGTCTGTTAAGTTCACCTCAAAGGCCACATCTGTTCAGATCCATCATCTGTGTCTAGTAACATAATATTTCTTCCCTTTTCTCTTGTGTGTTTTTATCAGCTGGTAGTTTTGGGGATGAAGAATCACCCTGCCACTCTGAATGTCCAGCTGGCAGCCAGTGCTTGTGTGTTCAACCTGACAAAGCAGGACCTGGCAGCGGGAATGCCTGTGCGACTATTGAGCACAGTAACTCAGCTGCTGCTGGAGGCCATGAGAACGTTCCCCAACCACCAACAGGTAGGTCAGCGCCGCTGCTGTCAAGGTGGATGCCATGCAGACCTTATCGGTTACAAGAAGCAGGTTTTTTGAAAGCACAGATAATAATAGGAAATATCTCTTCTGAGGTACAACACACAGTTGAACCCCTTTACCATTTTAATGCATTTCTAAATTACAAATCTATTGCTTTTGTAACACATACAGGTAATTCATGTTTTTTTTTCTGTTCAGCTTTATTGAAGGTTTGTCACAGCTGATTTTGATAAAGATGAAATAAAATAGTGAAAATACCTAATACTTTAGCGCCGCACATAATAATAATATAATAATCCTAAATCATAATTCTGATTTACTTGATCTAACTACATTACCAACTGCAGTTGGTCACAATTGAGTCAGAATAATAAGTGAAGCTTATATCCTTCAAAGTAATGGTGCTATGTGTTGGTTTGAAAATATCGGGTTGGGGGTAAAAATGCACAATCTGCCCAGATGCATTTTGCCAGTTTTAATGTATATTGCTCATTTTTAAATCCATTCAATTACAGACACGCTGACAAAATAATATTAGTCTTGCATGAGATCGAAGTCAAGACATCAGATAATATTTCTGTTTGTGCTTTTTCTGAGCCTGAATAACGAAGCACAGAGAAAAAAATACACAACAGGTTTCTGCAATGATGATTACAGTTTTGGTTTTTGTCTTTAGCTGCAGAAGAATTGCCTGCTGTCACTTTGCAGTGACCGCATTTTGCAAGAGGTTCCATTCAACAGGTGAGGAACACTCGTTTTACTGTAGTATTAACGTGGTTAGGGTCTTCATTTGTTTCCAGGGTTTTTTATCTATTTAAATTATTGAATGTATAAAAGAGTGAAAATAGTAAATGTTGATCAGTGGAGATTTTAAGACAAAATGTTAAATTATTGACCAGACACCAAATCTGTCATAAAAATTTCATGTACTGTAGAAGGTAACTTTCTCTTTCTTACTGTTGTAAGGTTTGAAGCTGCCAAACTAGTGATGCAGTGGCTCTGCAACCATGAAGACCAGAACATGCAGAGGATGGCTGTGGCCATCATTTCAATACTGGCTGCTAAGGTATAATATATATATATATATATATATATATACACACACACACACACACCTTGTGCTATGTTATTGATACATCCACATTGCTAAACTCATAGACAAATGCTTTTTTTCCAGTTGTCCACAGAGCAGACAGCTCAATTGGGAGCAGAGCTGTTCATAGTGAAGGTATGATTCTCTGCTCTATTTTCTTCATCCTTCACTAATTTACTAAAAATGGAACGTCTTCACAGTGAATGTGCATTTTTCTCCCTGCAGCAACTGCTTCACATTGTGCGTCAGAAGGCTTCACAGGGCATAGTGGATGCCACCCTCAAATTTACACTCAGTGCACTTTGGAATCTGACTGATGAATCACCAACAACTTGTCGCCATTTTATTGAAAACCAAGGCCTGGACCTGTTTATTAAAGTTTTGGAGGTACGCAGAAATGTCAACTTGTGCGTTTGAATAAACAACATGACTCAAAGCTGATTACCATGATAATTAGTCTTGCTTCATCACGTGTTTCTCCGTGCAAGTATGCATACCTTAGGGGCAATGTGACTCACTTGTTTGGCTTCCTTACCTCCCCTTCTCCCTCACCCCCACTACCCCCTCTTTGCAGTCCTTCCCCAGTGAGTCCTCCATTCAGCAGAAGGTTCTGGGTCTGTTGGTGAGTTCATTTTTCCTTATTACCCTGTAGAAATACACCATCTTAAATAAACTTGCAGCATTTAGAGGTCATTACCCCCTTCCACCTGTTCCTGTGCAGAACAACATAGCAGAAGTGGGGGAGCTGCATGGGGAACTGATGGTGCAGAGTTTCCTGGAACACATCAGGACTCTGCTGCACAGCCAAGAGGTGGAGGTCAGCTACTTTGCAGCAGGCATCCTTGCACATCTGACCTCACGGGGGGAGGAAGCCTGGGTGCTCAGCTCCGATCTTCGCACCTCGCTGCTGGAGCAGCTGGTAGGAATCAGCACAAGATGCACATAAATACTGAACACAAGTATTCTTTTAAGGTGTTTTTTGAGACATCATTTGTGTGCCTCAACAGCATGATGTCATTATGAAGTGGCCTCCACCAGACTGTGAAATGGTGGCCTACAGGTGCAGTTTGACTTCTTGAAATGTTATTTAATATCTTTATATTTTGATAATATTTTAATGTTTATATGAAGTCAGAACATTTTTAGAAGCTATTGACAGCATGAACAGGTTGAGGAGCACACCAAACTTTTTATTTCACATTCTGCAGGTCCTTCAATCCCTTCTTTCCCCTATTGGAGTGCTTTCACACACCTGGTGTCCAGCTGTGGGCTGCCTGGGCCATGCAGCACGTCTGCAGCAAGAATGGTGAGACATGAACGTTAAACTGATTCATAGTTTTGCGTATTTTTATTTTCACTTACATCCATTTCATTGATTATTTATTTCCAACCCGATCCTGTGTCTATGCAGCTGCTCGGTACTGCAGCATGTTGTTGGAGGAGGGTGGCCTGCATCAGCTGGAACTGGTTCACACACACCCACAGACCCACACTGATGTCAAACTGTTGGCTAAGAGTATTCTGGAGAGCCTTCAGAACCACAGAGCTCGTACCGGCCAGCCTGCACCGACACACACCAGTCGCCGCACGCCTCCACAGTAACCGCACAGAGGTGAAGACCCACACGCCGTTGTCATTTCTCTCACGATGAAATGGCTGGAGACTCCAGGATCAGGAGGATGATGTCAGTGAGGATTTTGTGTGTGTGTGTGTGTGCGTGTGCGCGCGTGCGTGTGCGCACGTTGCTGGTGTGTATGTATATTCCATGCACAAACACCTTATCATGAATCTCTTAAAAAATCAATGTTACAGGACAAAGATTGCACAGTTACACACACGCACACACACACATTTTATTTATTTTTTTATGTTTGTTTCAAAATAAAAGCCTTTCTATTTGCTAATATTGTTTTAAAAAAAACAACATATGAAATTAACTGTTGGTTAATTAAGCTCAAAAGGAAGATTGTGTCTGTGTTCACCGTGAGGGGTTTTGCACCAAAAACAATGTGCACACATAATTCTAAGCATATAAGCCCCTATGAGTTCAGCTGAGGGTTGCCAACCTTGTGTGTCAAACAGGACTCAGATTGTTTGAAGGGAGTCGTTTCAGCTCTTTAGATGTTTGCATGACGCTGCTGTGAGATCAAGCATGCTGGAGTCGGTCTGAATGCTCTCCCATTTTAGGAACGCCCGCTTGTTTGTTTCTGGCTTCTCTTCTCTGAAACCAAGCCCCTGGGTCTGCAGCTCTTCATTTAGTCTTGTCCCAGCTAATGCCTCTGATTTGATGTGACAGGACATTTTGCCAAGGGAGGATATAGTGGATTCAAAGCCTCCAAACCTTAAAGATGGGAGCCTAAACTATCAAAACATTATCACTTGGTGATGCTCCTGTGTGTTTAGTTGTATAAAAATTGGACCACCGTTGACGTGACTGGTTTAGGAAATCAGTCACGTACGTCAACGGTGAAAACCAAGTTGGTAAATCAGAAGATCCGTGTTAGAATTTGACTTAAATTATCTGCAGAAATGCTCTTTGGACGTATGGCAATAATGATGTCAGTATTATCTTGTAAGGTATGTTTAATGTGTTACATCTTTTTCTCTTTGAGAAACTCGTGTAAATGTTTTATGTTTTCCATGTGTCTTATTGACAGACAGCACTTCAGTGTGAGCATGTGTGTACAGTATATATACATCTCTTCAGATAGCTGCATCTTTACGAGTGTATGCAATTTGTACGTAGTGGAATATGACAATAATCTTTTCATCAGGACTGATCGAAAAGTAGTTGCATGGAAATTATTATACAATATGTTCCAGTTTTATTACCTGATTAAAAACAAAGGGGAGGAAGGCTGTTTTGGGAAAGAAGACTTTTTTTTTTCTGACCAGCCCATCAACTGACCCTGACACCCATATTGGTTTAATTTTGAGGCCTTGATTGTCATTAATAACCCATCATTGTTCACTATGCAAGCATAAGTGATTCTTTAAACTCCTAATACAACCTTGAATTTAAAAAAAAGTTTTGAGGACTGGACTTACTCGTTGGACTCACTTTACCACAATGGAGGTAAAAAACAATGTACTTGGTTGCTACAACTGTCAACAAAACATTCACCTTCCTGTAAATCAGAATGGATGGATGGATGACCTCAATAATTCTGCATGTGTCCTGAGGTGAGCATCGGCTTGAATTAGGAGGTGGCGCAAAATCTGTTTCTATATTTCTGTTTCTCCCTCTGATGCTGGATTGGTGATGGGAAGATGGAAAATGCAACAGATGGAGATACTGTCCCATATATTTGCTGTGTCTGTACCAGGTTGTTGCTGGGAGTCATCGTTTAAAGTTAGGAAAATAAAGAATGAATAAAGAATAAAAAAGGATACGACCCTTTATTCAAAATATAAGATTTACATCAAGCATGAAACATGGGATGTTAAACACTTTGTCTTTTTATTACACCATCACAAAAGCAAACATCCCCACAGAGCTCATTCTGATCTTAACAAACATTTCGACGCTGGCCGGGTTGCACACAGACGATCAATGGGAGTTAACTGCCCATCAGAGGTGAGGTGACACAGCTGCAGGTCTGTGGCTGCCAGAAAGTCAATATTCCAACAGTTTATTCGCCCGTGTAGCGTGGTGGTCTCTTCTCTATGAAGGAAGCCATGCCCTCCTGCCTGTCCCGTGTGGGGATGACCTGACAAGAGAGGGCAATGAGTGACTCAAATACATCGTCAGCATCAAATCTGAGTCTAGGCTGGGGTTTCAGCAGATGCCAAGTCCTCCTTGAAAAGGAAATCAGCATCTCCAGAAAGCTTGTCTGTGGATGGACGCATGAGGTGCTCTGAAATCTCCTGGTTGACTGCTGAGACTTTAGCTGAGATCAGACTGGCAGCCAAAATCTGATTTTTAGCCCATCCAGAGTCAAAGCGGAAAACTCTTTAATAGTCTGAACAGTCACATACCACATAAAATCTGATTTTTGCAAGACGGATTGAAACCACATTCGAGGGGTAGTTCCAAATCACATTTAGAACAATGCATCTCAGTCTGAACAGTTCCAAACAAAGAGATCGGTTTTGACTGTCTGTGACGTCACTCTACACAACACAAGATCCGATCCGCCAGAAGAAAGAGTGTCAGTCGTGGACTACACCCGCTGGACGACCCCTCTGTTCACACATTGACCAACATCCCATTTGGACCCTTGCTGAAAACAGAGAAGCTTCCTAACATTGCATCTGGTTCAGGATTGGCTAGACACAATGAATGTGGCCAATTTCCTGGATGTATCAGTGTGGTGACTCCTCATCTTCTGAATCCACCATTCCTCATGAAGCTTCCCCAAGTTCTTGAATCACCTTTGCTTCACCATATTCTCAAAGCTGCCATTCCTGTAGCTTGTCCACTCTTTCCTAGAACACTCTGCCCTCCCAGTGAACTTTCCATGAGCATGTTTTGATCTTATGTGGCTTCCCCTCCTTGTAGAGAGAGGGTGTCTTCTGGTCAGTAACCATTCTGGTGATTGCAGAAATTGTGATTTACTCAATATTCTGAGGTATGTTTGCATTTTTTGAAATATAGATCAAAATTACCAGAATAAAAACAAGCTTGAAGCTTTTTACTTTTAATGTGGTGACTCTAGAATATATATAGTTTTCACAGCCTTTTTCATGATGCTCTAATTTTTTAATTGGACCTGTATCCTGACATTTTATGTATGTCGTATTTTAATAATAAGTGATCCTTACCCGAGCATAACACATCCTCTCTATTGCCATAGCTGAACCAATGTCAACCTGAAAGAGACAGATGTCGGTCATCGATATACAAAATATATAAATTAAACCTGATGTGTGTGTGATCTACCTCAATGCCTTTGTTGATTGCCTCTTTTGCCATCTGCACAGCAAAAGGAGCCTGGGCAACAGAAATAAAAGAGAGCATCATAAATCTGATAGTATTAAGAAGATGCCATATAAAACCCACTGATGTAATTTGTACGTACTCATAACTGTGTTATGGAAGAAAACTGTCACATTATAAAGTAAAGGATGTTTCATCATAATTCTCAGGTAGGTAAGTCTGTAATGTCTTCAGGTGAACCCCCTCCCCCAGCTTCCACCACAGAATGAGACAATTTTAAGCTGCATTATGGGAAATGTCGGATGTAGTGTTCTTGGAACTAGATCCATTCTAGGTAGTCTAATGTTAGCACAGATGTCCACTTTACAAATCTCTTGCAAATCCTCAAAAAAAAAATTTTTATTTAATTTTATATACTGGTTTGATCCCCGAAGGGAAATTAAGAACGCACACTCTAGCTACTGATTACAAACGCATGCATACATACACATTTGTGAGTACAGGCCCCTGTATCACACACACACACACACACAAAGGGGCCTGTGGGCATGCAGGGGAGGTAGAGTGGCAGGCAGCTCCTTCTTGGTGCGCCTCAAATGAGCAATTTGTAAAGGGGACGGCACCTTGCTCAAGGGTGCCTCGGCAGTGCTCCGGAGATGAGCTGACACCTCCCACTGTCAGCTCACCTCCGGGTATTTTGGGGGGGGCGGGAGCGGGAATCGAACCGCCGATCTTAAATCATAGGACGACCCACTCTACCGCCCGCTTTACCACTGAGCCACTGCCGCCCCAAAAACACAAATTAAAAAAATCGTCTTAGTTAAAATGTGTATCTGTGTGCCTGCATGTGGTGCATGGTGTATGTATGGTCCATTTCTACATTTGACTGCCACTCTGGCCTTGCCAAGTGGGGCCGTCTGAACTGGGAGTGAAAAAAATGCAGAGAGACAGAGGCCTTGACAACGGGGGAGGGGGGACACCATGAAAAGCGAAAGTCAAACAGAAAAGCAGTAGATAAGAAAGCAGAGGAGAAACAGGGAGGATGAGTTGGTGCTTGGCCCAGAAGAGGAGGATGAGGAGGAGGAGGGATGCATCAGGATCTGAGCTCTAGCAGAGAGGAAGAATCGTTTGTGATCTAACCTGGGGGAGGATCTCTCTGGCCAGGCTGAGTGCCTCTCTGTAGGCAGCGTCTCCTGTTGGGTTCTGTTCTACAGCTCTGTTCACCAGGCCCATCTCCAGAGCCGTCTGCCCGCCCACACGCTTACCTGATAACAGACAGAGACAGAATGATACACGATGTCCTCACGAGATGATAAACAGCCAGCGTTCCTGTAATCACCTGTGAAGATGAGCTCTTTGGCCAGAGTGACGCCAACCATCCGAGGAAGACGCTGACTGCCCCCTGCAGGACAAAAACTACATGAATGTCAACTTATTCCCAGCTGCTTTGTCCCTCTACTTTGCCAGGTTGTCATTTCTGTGACCCCTGTTTCGTCTTACCCGCCCCTGGGAGCAGCCCCCGTGTCGTCTCGATCAGACCCATCTGTGCTGAACATGCTGAAACACACAAACCCAGAGGACAGTTGAAGGTCTGCGATGCAGAGGGGAGGAGCGCCAAGTCTGACTGATGCATCTGTTACAGCAATAGACACAGACACCTGCTCACCCACCTCGGCGGCGCTGAGCCAATCAATGGAGACGCCAGGATTGATTTAACCAGTTGCATGCATATTAATCTACACACACACAGCTGGACAGAAACGTCTGACCTCACTAGCTATTATTAGACCCTGAGCTTAGCAACAGGTCATTAGCGCTGGGTGAAAAACTTCTTTTGAGCACCAATACATTTTTTGTTAAGTGGTTTAATACGACTTTTACTTTTTAAGTTTCAGTAACATTGGTTCAAGTCAAAATAATGGCTCAACTAATCACCTACAACTCTGATAAATCACATATGGTATTTTTTGAGTTCTTACAGATAAATGATGTAATAAAATCATGACTTACATATTAATAAGATATTTGCTCAAGCCCCTTTATCAATTGGAAATATTTCCTGTCTTGTTAATTGTTTATTACACTCAAAATTAATCCTGGGTTTGAACTAAATACCTAGTTCTTGTGAGAAGACCTTCACAATCAGGCACATCTATTTCTACTCTTACCCACAGTTTATCCATCTAGTTTCTACACTGTGCTGTCTGCCTTCACACACAATAGAAGTTGATGGTATTTTGTTTTTCATGTTCAAAAGTACATTTGAAAAACTCGACTCCTGTGTCTCTATCCAGAAATCATCACTCAGTTGATGAAATAGTCCACAGATCTTGCGAGTACTTTCATGCAGGAGCAGTTATTTCCTCCTGAGCTGCACCGTATCTCCACACATGATGAAACGGCCAACTAAATCTGTGGATAATGGGAGTAAAAAAACACTCATATCTCCTCACAGTCACTATGTTAAAGGAAATATTTCACATCCACTAACAAATTTGTTCTCCTTGTCCTAAGATCTATGTGTAAACAGCATGCAATAGACTTACTATTGTCAGATCAGTGGATTTTACTGTAGCTTATTCATAAATGTTGATGAATATCAATTTCTATTTTTTTCAACTGTGTTTACGTAACATTAGTCAGTTTATAGAATCATGTTAATGAATGAAACCTGCAGGTGAAACTCTGAATATGTTTACTGGCAGTTACAGCACTTTAATCATATCTCTGGCCTCTCCATTGCAATCATGTTTGCAATCCATCAATAAGTTTTTAATCTCTGTAGTTATGAACACTAATCAAGATACAACTGCAAAACAAAACAAAACGTAAGTCCACACCTGCAACCTGTATGTATATAAACTGCAAGTTATTTTTGTTTCATATCTGTCTTATCATTAATAAACATTTATTTCTGAAAGTGAGTTTGACTACTTCCTCCACTTGCTGACATACTTGCTTGTGATGTGTGGAAAGTCCAATTATATTGTTTCATTTAGTTTTCGGCTCGTAAACTGTTCATCTTCCAGTCACTCAGACTATTTATCGTGATGACTTTGGGGAGTCTCCACGCTGCTCTAATCAACAGTGATGGGATGAGAGAGAGCCGTCTGTCTAAATAAATGGCCCTAAGCGGACGCAGCGATCCTCCATCATCTAATAGTAGTGGATTAATGACAGCTGTGAAGAGAACATGACATCGCCTCTCATACCCCGTTACCGTCACCTGAAGGAAAGAAGAGCATCACATGTGCTTCACTGTGACTCATTCAGTTTAGAGTTGACAGGTAACAGGTCAGAGGTCACTCACCAGCAGTGCGGAGGTCACACGCCAAAGCCAACTCCAGACCACCCCCCAGGGCAAAGCCATCTATTGCTGCTATGGTTGGCATGGGCAACGATGCTGTCAGGGAATTACAATAAGGAGGAGAGTGTTTGTCTGAAACAGCTCCTGCCTGTTGTATAATCAGGGAGCTTGATTTCTAGGACACGCCCGCTCACTCTTATACAAAGTTTCTCTTCCTTACCGATCTGAGTCATGAGGGATCGCAGGCCGTGAACAAACAGATCAGACTCACTGTTATTCATCAGAGCTCTCTCTTTGAGGTCTGCACCTATGTAGACATCATAGTGGAACAACATCACACGTTCTGTCGACAGGCTTTGAGAACAAACCCAGAGGACACTCACCTGCACAGAAAACACCTGGCACTAAACTCCTGAAGACAATCACACGAACGGATGAGTCACTGGACAGAGTGGACACCAGCTCCCTGAGCTGCACACAAGACATGGAATCACAGTTTGTGTGCGTGCGTGCGTGCGTGCGTGCGTGCGTGCGTGTGTGTGTTTACTCACCTGTGAGACAAACACATGGCCCATAGCGTTTCTGGCCTTGAAGCGACACATCACCACCTCCACTATCCCTGAGAAGGATAAAGGAACAGAGTTCCAGGTTTTGGTCACTGGAGTTTCCCTCATGCTGGTTTGTTAGGTGTGTAGCTCTCAAACAGTACACACACTCTCCCTGACTTTACATGTCACATTTAAAGCATCATAATAACATGTGAGCATGAGGCTAAACCTTTTGATATTTTCAGTCTTCTGTTTTTGTTGAATTCTTGTAATCGGCAAACTATACAAGATGGGGTTCCCAACTATTACTGTAATTAATTATAATAGTCTTTTAGCATTTAGATTTGCTTTAGAAAAATTTTATGTTTTGAGCTTTCCATGAAAATAAAACTCGAATCTTTTTCATCTTTTCTAAAGCATGTATCCAAAACATTAACACTCCATAGGCTCACCTAATGGGTGTATTTCTTGAATTATCATGTGTGGGTAGCCTGGTCATGTCCAGATTTTGTTTCATAACAACTTCTGTTCTTGATTATCAAACCAATAAAGTTAAATTAGTTTAATAATTTTTGGGCTTGAGAATTGAAGCAAGTTATTTTTTCACAATCTTTTGAAACTCAAACACACTGGACCCAACTCCGGCAGAGATTGATTTATAGGTTTTCCTTTTAGTTTGGGTGGATCTAGGACCGGGCCAGAAGAGAGCCGGCTCCAGGTGAAATCTGATTGGTCCGTGAGGTGCGCCTGTCATCTGTCATTTTGGCTTTTGTTTTGTTGTGTGAGGCATCAAACACCTCTTGGTTAATGGAAAGGATTCCATGTCTATGAGCTTTGATGCTACTTGGATTTTAGTGAGAATGGTATTGATATGTTTGAACTGGTACTCCCAATAAGACTTAACATGATCATGAGGCTAAACCTACACAGAGTCGTGCAGAACTGCTTAGTTTTTTGCATCCCCCACAGGAACTGCATAGTGACTTATGATCACTCACATCAGCTTCTGTTAAAATGTGAAATGGCTCATTTTATTCTGACTTTAAAAGCCAAACTTTGAGTTATAATGAACTTGAGCCTGCCACGTCAAGAGATGGGTCTACAACTTGATTTTCATCTGTAATGCACTTTTTTTTTCATCACTTAAAAATCTGTTTTAAAAAAAACTTGACCAAAAATAAATTATTATCCAATATAAACGTGTCACTTTCTAATGTTAATGGAAAACAAGTAATGAAATGTTTACAGAACAAGGTCCACACAAGATTTTAAAATTTGAATCACGGAACGTCACTGACAGCCTGAACCACGTCCACCCGCCCGTGGGTCCACCTTACCGCCGTCTTCCCCGTCCAGCCGCTTCAGCTCCACCTCCACCCGGTGTGACGCCTCAGTGTGCTGCCTGCGATGCTGAGGTCGACCGCACGCCGTTAACGGAACAACACCACCTTCCGCTGGTCGCGAACTATCCTGACGGATCTGATACGAGTGTCGCCCGTGAGCCGTCCGCGAAACGGCGCTGTGCCACCTCCTCCAGACCCACCGGGGGCCCACCAGCCTGGGACCGACGGCCGTCATGCCCCAGACCTCACGCACTGTTCCGGTTCTCAAACAGGAAGCTCGCGCTCCAGAGTTGCAGGAAGTTTGGTGCGCGTGTTGACGTCGCGCGCTGGTAGTCAGATGGAGGTAGGAGTGGGCGTGGCTACAGGCTCACATCCTGTTGTCAAGAATCCGAATTAACATCTAATTCACACCGCCGTGGGCGGCTGTTTAAAATCATTTGTGAAAAATGTGTCTTTATTACAAACATTAATCTAAATGTGAGCCTCAAAACCAGAGAAATATAAAACATTTCCAATGTTAACTGCTTAGTGAAGTAAAGATTACTACTTTTGGTTCACTTTTGTTAACTAATGTACTGTAACTTTTACTTTCACTGGACCAGATTCTTACTTTCTTTTCATTTATTGAGACTATGTCAGCAGCTGCGTACTATCACATACAATACAATACAATACAATACAATACAATACAATACAATACAATACAATTTCCTCCGGGATTAATAAAGTATCTATCTATTTATCATTAGTCTCAGAGTAGAGCACATCATCATCATCATCATCATCATCATCATCATCATCATCATCATCATCATCATCATCCTTTATTGTCCCACAGTGGGGAAATTTGTGTGATTGTGGCAGCGGTGGGATGGGAATACTTAAATAATATACATACATAATAACATATGCAACATATGAAATATACATATTCACATATTGTAAACATATTAACATATATCATATTATCAGAAATTTACAGTTATATTTACAAAACTATATACTACAGACTGCAGAACTGCAGATTACACTGGTCATCCAGGAACGGAGCCAGAACCGTTCCCTGTGGTGCCCCCGTGCTGCAGACAACCGTGTTTGACACACAGTCCCGGGTCCTCACGAACTGCAGGCGATTGGTCAAGTAGTCCAGTATCCAGTCCGTGAGGTGATGGTCTCATCTGAAAAGATATTTTGTATCAGAGTTCCATTATTATTATTATTATTATTATTATTATTATTATTATTATTATTATTATTATTATTATTATTGTTGTTGTTGTTGTTGTTGTTGTTGTTGTTGTTGTTGTTGTTACTGTTGTTGTTACTGTTGTTGTTACTGTTGTTTTGGTTGTTGCTGTTGTTGTTGTTATTACTACTGGTGTTATAACTGGTAGAGCATATTGACAAACGTTCTGGCCATCATGTGATTTGGTATAAAGTTACAAAATAGAGGAAATGCTGCAGCAGACACACACCCTTCATTCATCTCTGAGACATTCAATGTATCAGTCCTTGTGAAATTATTACATGTGATCATTACATTGGGAGTTTATTTTTCCGTGACATCTCTAACATCAGCAGCACTGTCGGAAATGCATCAAATAAAGCTTTAAACCTCTGACTTGTTGATCTACTCTGGACCCATTGATTTTGACCCTTACTTTGAGATAAACATCAGCTTTGTAAGCCAACTGTGAAACGAGAGACGCTACTTTACTTTAGCTTAATACATTTGCATTCAGTGATCAACATTAACAAGTTTCAATTTGACAGGACATGAACATTTTTTTCATGTCAGTAAAGAGAGCCTAGAAATCTTATTTTTCTCTTAAAGGGTCATGGGTACAGTGTCACATTTTTACAAAAGGTTAGGGTTAGAAGGATAAAGAAATTAGGCAGAGATTAAAAATCAGATTGATATATAATTTGTACTTTTTTTGGTCATTTTGGAACTTCAGTGTTTTATTTGATCAATGAAAAGACTCCTTTGGCCAAGGGATTCTCAAGCAGGCAATTACACTTCTGGGAATGTCACCAAGCTCAGCCACCAGTTTGACAGATTCACCTATACCCTCCAGTTAGATGCACAATTTTTAAATTACCGTTCTTAATTTCTCAGTACACTTTGTTTGTACATGGAAGTACAAGGAAAATGTCATTCTTGTGTGTACTAAAAGAATTAAACCTCAAATCTGGAAGTGACTGTGTTTCTGTGAAAAGGGTCTTTTTCTTTGAAATTCCAGTCACTGTTTCACTTTGTGAGGAACTTCTGTTGTTGGGAAAGTTTTTCCTTCCTCAATCCAGTCCACAAACACACGCGCGCACACACACACACACACACACACACACAAACACACAAACACACACACACACACACACACACACACACACACACACACACACAAACAGATGGCAAGAGAGCGAGAGAGACCTGACTCTTTATTGTGAAATCAGTCTCCGTCTGACTGTAATTGCATAACTTGTAAAGAGCAACTGAATAATTGATGGTCAGACTAGACATGTGCAGCCTGACGGAAAACTTTACCTCATCAACAGTCCTTGTACGGCTAGCGGCTGGAAACTCCCCAGACTATGCAAGCCCGGAAGATAGTGTGTGTGAATATCCACAAGCACGTGATTCAGTCACCATATCAAAAATGACCAATTCAGTTGCCAAACTTGCAGGATTCAGATTCCGCAGATTTCAGACCTATCAAATATTACATTCACTGTGTGACAGGGAGCTCATTTCAACTGTCTATCTTGATTTGCCATTTCAGATCCACATGAATGCGAATAACTCTGGGCTGTTGATGCATTCATTTGGAATGGAAATGTAAATTCATCATACGTGCAGAGTGTAGGTGGCTGCTGCTGCAGGGTGATTTATCAAAAGGAGGCTGGGTTAAGTGGAACTGAAACTATAACCATAAATGAATAGAGATTACTGATTACCCACATTTTTTTCAGGTGAATCTGATCACTGAATAAAGATTAATGTAACAGAAGCAACAAAAAAAATGACAGCCTGATTGCTATTGTTTGCCAGGTAAAGAACAATCAATCGGATCACACCAACATGTAAAGTGTTTTAGATTCTGTTTTATGTGGAAACACTGTTGGATATCATGTCTGGCTGTCTGTGTTGTTTTCTCATGTATATGTGCCTTGAGATGGGAAACTGATGGTAGATGACACTCGCCCTTTGAGTGCAAGGACGAAAACTGAGCCTGATGAACTGTGACGGACACCACCAGTCTGTCCCTGGACAATACAGACAGGTTGGACACACACCACTGCAGGAGTACAGACTCACTCACACACACACACACACACACACACATACACACACACACACACACACACACACACACACACACACACACACACACACACACGCATGTGCGCACAACTTCCTTTACTGTTATCAAAAAGATGGAGTTATTCCTAACACTGCTCTGATAGCCCTGTCCTTACTCTGCAGGGGTCAGTCTTGTATCACAGGGGAGGCCATGCAGGCTTGTGTTTCCAGTGTGCAGTCAGCCCGTGGCAGCAGTAGCAGTTTACTGAAGTTCAGGGAGACATGAACAAGTCCCACCATCCTCTTCTTCATCTGCCTCCTTTCTGCCCAATGGAGGACGGGTCTGAGCAAGGAGCAGAGTCATGAACTGACCAGAGCAGACAGGCCTTCAGCCCCAGCCACATCAAACCCCCAGGCTGATCTCAGGGCAGGAGGCCCGGTGTCAGGGCACAAGGCCGGTCATGAGTCAGAGCGGGTGAGTGGCATCCTGTTACTAGAGCTGTCTGTCAGGAGCCAGACGGCACAGTGATCTGCTCAGGGCGTGAACACTATGTTTGACCTTTGTGTCTGATGTTTTGTTTTATACTGTAGCTCCAACGCACAGCACAGTCTGCAGTCACAAAATTTTACCAATATCCAAAGGAAGTAGCTATGAGAAGCCTATTTAGTGACATTATTATGTAATAAAAACAACAGTTGTCCAATTTTGCCACATTTTTTTTATTATGTGTTTTTTTAATGTTTGTGGTTGAAGGAGAAATTATTGATAGAAATAATGTGGAAATTGTTTCAGGTGACACAGGTGGTGTATCAAGAAATGAGGACTCAGTGACACTGTTATCTATTATTATCTACAAAAATATTAATTTATATGTTTGGTATTATACTTTTTCTGTTTTGTTAACAATAACACTTGGTGGAAGGTATAGGATAATAACTCCATTTATGAGTCTTGCTCTTGCAGGGCAGATGGTAAATTAACTGAAAATTGAATTAACTTTAATGAATGAACACGATAAAACCTGTTGAGCTAGTCCAACTTAAACAGTTTGAGGACATTGATTGCCATAAGTAATCTAATTTTATTATCTGAAATTTTTTTTGAAAATATAAACTATTAACACACTCATGAGTAATGTAGACACACTAATAAGATCCCAACTTATGACACCACTACTGCCAGGGGGGCACCACCAGGAAAGGCTAAACAGGAAAATATTTTGGCCACTTAAAAATAATTTGGAAAGGGGAACCACTTTGGGAAATATGAAATATAGTTCTTTGTCAGGAATCCTCCCCCAACACCCCCCCCCAACCCCAACCCCCACCCCTCAGAATCCAGTGCAATGCCTTACACTACACCATAAATACTCCCTGATGGCCATCTGAGGGATGAAGCCTTTGGGCTGCAGAATGGCTGCGCTGACGGGCCATCTAAGATATAATGGCAGTCATGTCACCAGGTATGCATGGGGTTTGAGCCCACTAGTGAGCAGGGTGAACGATGTTGGAAGAAGAATTAGAGCTGACGGAGGTAACATTTACTCATGATTGTTCAGTCCGGGATGACGACAAAGAGATGTGAAGTCATGGATGTGAAGCAAAGGTGAGTGACACCTCCCATCAGGTCAGGGATCAGCTGTCTACTTGACAGTCGACACTGTACAGCCTACACCCTATTTAATAAGTAAGGATGCTTTCCTGCTGCCACACACACACACACATACACACACACACACACACACACACACACACATGCAGACACACGCACACACACACGTGAGGATTCACAGGTGCTGCTGGAAGCGGACACGGGACGGGGAGGAAAGTTACATTAATGATTCTGATTGCCAGACTGGACTGAGGCAGACATCTGATCCAGCAGAGCCATTTAGATGGCAGCCATGACGGGGGAGCGGACAGAAAGTGACTGATCTAACAGGCTCATTTTCCTCTGGGCAGCTCTGCACTCTGCTGAACTTTCCTTTAATATTTATCAATCAGACTGAAGACAGACATGCCTGCCAACGACACCACTGAAATGGATAACTGACAGAAGTGCTGTACTTTCTTTCTTTCTGTCAGGTGTCGCCATTATTTCAGCATGTGTGTTTCAGTCATCTTGTCAGTTCATCATCCGCACTAAGTTCATTATCCGCATTAAACAAATATCAACAACTATTACATGAAGCGCCATAAATTTTTTGCAAGCCTTGAGAGAAAATTCAGGTAATTTTTCCTCTTTTGTCAACATGAGCTTTACATCATGTGGATTTTTTTAAAATAAAAGTAATAGTGGTTCAGACACACATCCCCCTTATTGGATTATTTGTGATAGTCTAAGTTGGTGACTTCCTGATTATTTCACAGGGTCACCCTTAAAAATAATCAAATTCCTCGCTTGTCTATTTGTGTCATATCACATATGGTCAAATAAAAACAACAACTTTAAATAATACATAGGCATATTAAACTTTAGCTTCAAGAGTCACAGTCTCACACAGCTGTACACAGACTACTGCTGGAAAAAGTTTCAATTTCCCAAATTTAAAAGCATTAGCTTGCTATGTTCCCATTTGTTAAGACTCCTAACTTAATTATAAACCTTTTGTACGTGGACCATTAATTTGAAGCCAAGCTGTGAAGGGTCTATTTTATCCTGTTGTTTGTGTCAAGTCCAATTTTTCCCTTCTGTGTTTAATTTCAACAATTTAAAAAGCATGAAATTAATTTCAAAACAAGAAAAGGTGAATAGTGAAAGGTCCATTAGGTCAGGTAGATTTTGTGAACATTTTTATTAATTTTATTAATTTATTAAATTAATTTCATCAGACACATGAGTGGGTGAACTTTTCATGGAACACTCAAGGAACATGAATATGCTGAGACCTGAAAAGCCTGAAAATGAAAGTTTGTGCATTTCCTTTGCAAGGTTGGAGAGGGTAGCTTGTCTCAGCTGAGACACCATTCATTTTTCCATTCAAACCAACAGGTAAAGGAGATTCACTAGTTCACCTTGCTTGTTGTATGTTTGTGAACTGTAGGAAGAAGCCGGGCCACATGCAGAAGAGTTAAATGCCCCTGAAGAAACGACCCATGTCTGGATTTGAACCTAGAACCATCTTGCTGTGAGTGGCTGAACACAGCACCAGTGTGCTGCACGATTGGTTGAAAAGACGATGTCACAAAAAGATGTATGGCCTCTGTATGACCCTGAAAGTGAAGCAATTCAAAATGCATCTGATTGTGTTCAAAGTCAATCTTATGCTAGCACGCTAATAATCTTCAAGTATTTATGACACAATACACCATTAACAGACTATGAACTGCATCTCTCAACCAAAATCTACCAGTAGTTTCTTTTATTCCACTGAAGGACACAATAACATGACATAAAGACACCAGAAAAGTTCATGTCACCTTACGTCCAACTCAAAACACTTGGACAAAAAAATGAATGGCTAAGTGCGCTACTCCACCTCTTTTCTAAATTAAAATTTGGGCATGGTTCCAAAAATTAATAACCGAGCACACAAAATTAATTTTGAATGGATTATATTCCCAAACATCCGCTGGGGGACAGAATGAAAAGAAATTAGCCACTGGACCACATGAGATAAGGCCTGTTAGATGTGCGCATAGCTACGAGGCTGCTGCTTCCAGCCGAGATTATGATTGACTTGTTATTATGCGCGCGCAGACACACACACACACACACACACACACACACACACACACACACACACACACACACGCACGCAAAGAAATGGAGATAGAGAAAGGGAGAACCCTGCGCTCCTCGTATTTCTCCGAGTTTCTCGGGTCTCGTCGACCGTTATCTGGACGACTGGTTTTCACGAGGAAGGAACGCCTTTTGACGTCATTTTTGTAACACATCATTGCCGGTTCACACGCCATCAACAACACTGATGTGTGTGCAGATGCTGAGCTCCAGCGTGCGCTCATGGACAGACAGGGAGGGAGGGAGCGCGGAGAGGATCGCTCCAGAGCAGCAGAGCCACAGTCACAGTGTCTGCGCGGAGTGGAAGGACGCACGTTGCACTGCGCTCCGAGACAGTGACCAGTCTGTCGGACAAACGGTGTGCCACGGACGGACACAGCAGATTTTACGTGAAGGGAATTCATTTCCACCGAGACGGTTATGGGGAGTCTTCAATCAGAATACAGGAATTTTGTGCAAGTCGTGTAATTTGTTTGGAAAGTAAATTTACTTTGCTGGTGACAACTAATTCACAAAGATGAACCACCGACGGGGTGATGGACAACATTCAGTCGTTCTGTGGTCTTCTCAAGCAGCCCAAAGTCCGGTAAGCTGCGCGCTTCTACCCCCACAGAGCAATAAGCCTCTCGGTCACCTTCTGAAATGATGTCTTGTGGGGACGTGCGTGGCGCGCCAGGGTTCGTGTGACTGACTGAAGGATAACGTTTAGACAGAGAGACTGGATATAAACAGCAGCCGGGCTTTCAGGCAGCAACGTCCACATACCCAGAACAGTCATCCCGCCCCCCTCACAGCTCCCCAGACCCATGCAGGATGCCCGGCGAGCACCGGGGAGTCCTGGTCCAGCTCAGCCCGAGTTCATGACGCTCTGGGCGGCCTCGTCATGCGTCTCTTGCCCGAGCCTAGCGCTCTCCGACTCATCTTTCTCTTTATCTTCGTGATGGGGGTGACCCCTTCCCCGGCCCTCACTGCTGGCTGCCCAGACAGATGCGTGTGCGACGACCAGCTGGTAGTCCAGTGCGCCGGGCAGGATCTCACCCTGTTCCCCAATGACCTGCCCCTGGCAACCCGACAGCTCATCATCTCCAACAACCGCATCGGGGATCTTCCAGCGCTTCAGCTGAACTACCTGTCCGATCTAGTCTACCTGGACTGCAGCAACAACTCTCTGACCGAGATCTCAGAGTCAACATTCGGGAATTTACGGAAACTCGCCTACCTGGACTTGTCGTTCAATATTCTGCTGCAGATCGAGGACCGGACTTTCGGGCCCCTGGCATCTCTGGTGATGCTCCGGTTGACGGACAACCCGAATCTTGGTGAGATACACCCAGACACCTTCTCGGAGAACATTGCTCTTCAGGTCTTAGATGTGAGCCGGAACAACCTGACGGCCCTCAACATCAGCACTCTCATCGCCCTGCCTGCTCTGCGTTCTCTGGGACTGAGTGGGAACCCCTGGAGCTGCGACTGTGACACGGAGGACCTGTGTCTGTGGGTGCAGATAGAGGGCTTCAAGTTCCAAGGTGAGGAGGGATGCGAGGTGGAAGCTGTTCAACAAATAGTTATGAATCCCAATGCACACATGCAAACACACAAAAGGAGCAATTAGGGTGAAACTGTCAAAGTGGGGGAGGTATTAAACCCGAGACTTGTTCCATTGAAAGCTCAGAGTAACAATAAAAACACTCTACTGGCTTCCTTTGCCAACATCTGGGGTTTGAGCTGCCTGGCTATTGAAACATGATCGTCTTGCTGGCCGGTTATCTGGCATGTAAACAAGAAACAGTACGAGCCAAAGATGCTTCTGGGTTTTATTATCTGCTAGATCAGCTTGTTTTCATAATTTAATTATGTGGGCTTGGTCAATTTAGTCACTGAGAGTGAATCTCTCCTCTTATATTGCAGCGACATACAGTATGTAGACAGTCTTCCATATGCACTCACATTCATGAGGCTCTCGCTTTTTCTAAGACACAAACACTGACTGATAATTCAGAGCTAATGTTTAGCCTTAGAGTTAGAATAATCCCAGAACTTCTCTGCAGTACAGTTCCGTCAAACTGCACTTAACGTCCCAATGATGCATCAAGTTTACCCCAACAAATGAGCAGTTTTGTCAGACATTACTTGGAGAGTATCAGTTACCATAGTCATCCTTTCTTTGGAGAGGAGTACTGATATGGAATAACTCAAGAAAGCTCTAATGATGAGCATCCTGACCTTCTCCTCGAGGGCAAGCTTATATCATCTGCTCATAAATGTTGATTGGCCTAGCTTTAAACAGTTGAACCAGTAAAAATATGACCTTAGTTATCAGTGTACATCCTATTGATTTCACTGCACTATCTGTGAGTGCCCTGAAGGCAATGATAATGGCATGATTGTGTCCTTTTGTACCGTTTTGGGTTTTTTTTGTGCTGCACATACAAATGCTGCTAAGACCCGCAGCCTGGCTCTCCTACCATCGTATGGTTTGGCTCTTCAGTCCAGATGGTTAATGATGCAGCTCAAAAGAGCTGGGCCCTTATGCTCCCATTAACGAGTGTATGTGTGTGGTGTATGTGTGTGTGAGTGACTCACTTCACTCGAGTGTGTGTGAGTCAGTACGTAATTCAAAGGTTATGGGAGACCAGGGACGACGGGCTTGAAGAGGACGGCCGTTTGAAGAAAGCAGATCCTTTAACCTGTTATCCTACATCACAAAAACTGTCACGCAGAGCTTCACACGCACATGTACGCACACACACACACACACACACGCACACACACACACACACACACGCACACACATGCACGCACACACACACACACACACACACACACACACACACACACACACACACACACACACACACACACACACACACACACACACACACACCTACACACACATCCAACACATCCAGTCCTCTGGAAACCTGAACACAATACTGTAAAGATTTGATAGAAACTTTAAAAAAAACCTTTTGAAGTGAACAACTTCATTTACAGAAAATATAAATGTAAACAGCAAAGCTTAATGGGAAAGTGAACGATTTTTTTACTGCACTCAGGTGTCATTTGATATATGCAGACCATTTTGTTGCATTAATGTCACACAATGGTGCTCACAGTACAGTCAAAAAGAAACCCGGGGTATTATATAAAGTACATAATTAAACAAAGGTTTTGGTAGCATTATTATTTTTTTATGATCAATGGGGACCTTGGACAAAAACTTACGATGCTCCCCCTCACGGTGAAAGTGACACAATCGTAGACATCGGGGTGAATCCATATCAGCGCCATTATGTAAATATATGGCAAGTGACAACATAACAATCCAACATTATCACACTTATTTATCAAGAAATCATCTCAAATGAAGATGTATCGCTTCATTGATCGTATTGTGCTGTAATGGCTGCCCTGACTGATGAAGCGACAGGTGTCGTCGATGACTCATGACCCCACGTGACGGTGCTGCTGCAGCGCACATTTTAAGGTTTCCTGACACCAGGGATGATGCCAGACATCCGGAATTTTTTTAAATTTTAATTTTTTCATGATGATAAACAAGATATATATTACTTATTAAAATGAGTTTACTGTCCCTTCAAGCTACTATTCCATCGGGGAAAATTCTTGAATTTTGAAGCAACTGAATGACTATTTTTTTATGTTTATTTATTTGTGGCTTCACGTTAAGATTTCAAGAATTTTCATGACCTTGATGAATGTGAATCAACTCAAGGAATCTGGGAGAAATAGTACACGATTAGCATAGTGTATACCAGCATTCCATTACTTTCCACGGAGCATCATGGGAAGGTAAAAAAAAGTGCAGGAACTAAAATTTTAAAATGAAAATGCCCGATAAAAGCAGTTCATCAATTTAACATGCCCAGAGCGGTACTGACAAGGTAATCTCCACTGGATGGTTGTCCATCCATCAATATGTATACAAAATAATGGGCTTAATAGAGAGTCAACTCACATCGTCTCTCAAACCAGCGGATAACAATCAGAGCTTTGCACAAATTCTCTTCATTTGTTTCTTCTATGAGCTTGTCTTACAGTTTTAGGCACTTTGAACTTCTTCACGCCACCTTGCTCATCACCAATAAGTTTATCCAGTGCTGGGAGCATCTGTGTGTGTGTGTGTGTGTGTGTGTGTGTGTGTGTGTGTGTGTGTGTGTGTGTGTAGTACATATTAGCTGTATTATTGTGTGTAAACTCTTGATGCAGTGACTCTCTTGGGGGTCTTTCATACTGTAGTCCTGCTGACTGCAGTAATCACAAGAAGAACCTTGTGTTTGTCCATCTGCACCTGCTTGCTTACTGTCTGTCTACATCTCTAACAAATGACCGAAAGAATGTGTTTAAATTTCACACATGTTTGGTGGGGACCCTAAAGTATCTCATAACTGGGTGGCACAGTCTACAGGGACTTGGCATGCGAACCAGAGGGTGGCCGTTTCAAGTCCAGCATAGGCCTTAGTAACTGGAGAGCTGTCAGTTCAGCCCCTGAGCGCTGCCGAGATGCCCCTGATCAAGGTAATGACACCCCCAACCCCCCAAAAAATAAGCTGACTCTACCATCTCTCCATTTGTTGCATGTATACAGCCCCGTTGTGTATGCTTTAACTTGTATCTGTGTGTTATATGAAGAGAGAGTGTACAAAGAATTTCCCACTGGGGATTCATGAAGTACCTTAAAACTAATTCTGCAGTAGTCATAAATGCTACGTTAAGAAAATAAGTATTAAAAAATGAATGGAAAACCAATATTTCTGGAAAGTATGGCATAGAACAGCACTGGAAAAAAACTGAAGAGAAGACTTGAGAAGATTTTGACTAAGGAAAACCATTTAATTTTGCTAAAATGTAATATTCTCCACTCTGTCTTTGTGTGGCAGAATTGTTTATACAACTGTTTTTTTTCTAGATTCTTTTGCAAATTTTAATTAACAGGATTTAAATAACTTTTCTAATCGTCTGTTTTAACATAAGCATGGCTTCAGCAAAGCAGCAACGTTGCCAAGTGCATCAAAGCTGTGACTGTCAATAAGAAATAAAGATGGGAGGAAGGAAGTGAGATAGAAAAGAGATCGAGAGCACATTCTTATAGTTAGTAAATGAAAGGAAATGAGAGTGCAGAAGAAGATGAAACTACTGAGAGAGAAAACATCCTATGTTTCTTACTGCAGTGGCTCATGATATGATAAGCCTCGAAGACAGATGTAATCAGGGACGTGCAAAGATATGTCCCAGAATCTGCAGCTTTTTTCATGAACAGTTCAGTGGAAAAAGTTTGTGACCAAATCAGGAGGTTGATTTCAACTAAAGAACTCGGTATATCTGCTCAGCACCAAGCAGCATCCATCCATACATTTTCTTCACGAGTCATTGAGGTTGCTGGAGCCTAACCCAGTTGAGTAGCAAACATTCACAAAGCAGAGTTCTGCATTTACTAGTTTAAAGCCAAGATCTACCTAAGGAGTTATTGTGAAAGAAAAGAGAGTATATGTTGGGTAAATATTTAGAAATAATGTCAAAAAATTATTTACTTTTTTTTTTACCTTAAACCTGTTCCATCTTTAAACAATTTTTTAAGCTGATACCTGTGAACTCGGTCCTATTTCTGTGAGCAAAGTCCTTGAAATTAATCAAAATACATTATAAATGAATTACAGCAAACCTCGGTTTCCGACCACAATTAGTTCCGGAAGGCTGTTCGAATACCGATTTGTTCGAATTCCAAATACATTTTTCCCATTACAAATAATGTAAATGGTCTTAATCCGTTCCAAGACGCTAGAAAACTACCTTTTTTCAACATAATATCCATTCATTTTCTGCCGCTGTATCCATGTACTGTATGTTATTTCATAATGTCATTCATATATCAAATTGTATAGTAATGAATCATATCAAAGAAATGTAAAAGAAAGAAACAAACACGAGAAAGAAAGAAAGAAAAAAAAACATCGACATAATCAGGTTAGCCTAAGGTACAAGTTACCGTCATCTTTGGACAGAAGTTTACGGTACTGTAACTCGTACTATAGGTAATGGAACGCAAATTGATTGAAAAATTATTGAATATAGTGAACTAAAATAAAAAGCACATTAAAATTAAAGCATAAGATCAATAAAGATAAGAGTTTTTACCTTTGTGGTGGTGAGCAGTTGTGATAAGTATGACGCTGTGACGCTCTTGTTTTGGGACTTCCTGTTGTACCCGGAAGTGGTTACATGTAAATATGGTACGCTTGTTCTGTTGAGCGCGACATGCGTAATGTACCTGTGTTCAATTGAGTGTTTAGGGGAGCGTAGCGGGCTACGGTTCAATAAAGAAGAGAAAAACTTATTTCGTTCCGCTTATCATTCACCACGCAGATTCCGGATGAGCAAGTCTGGTATCGTAAGGCATACATGAACGTTGGAGAGGGAGAGGAGGAGAATGGATGTCGCAGTATTTGTTTCGCGTTCGACTTCCAAATTTTGTTCGACTTCTAAGACAAAAAAATTGTGAATTTTTTGGTCAATTCCGATTTGTTCTATATCTAAAGCTTTCGAAAACCAAGGTTTGCTTGTAATTAGAAATTGATAGAGCTAATTCAGTTTTTATCACCCGGGTTACACTGGCAATGTGCCTGGAGTGTCCCCCGCCTCACGCCATGAGACTGCCGGGATAGGCACTGGCTCCCCCGCGACCTGCGTAAGCAGATTAAGCAGGTTAAGAAAATGACTGACAGTTTTTATCACTAGCTTCATCCTTCAGTCTCACAGCATGAACTCTTTAGTCAAAGTTTCTAGTCAAAGATGGTAATGACTAGGTTAGCATTTAGATAAGACCCTGCCTTGTTTCATGTAATGATGTCATTTCAGAACTGAAATTCTTTGCCCTCCATTTATTTCAATCTTTTCTGAATTAAAAATGTTGTCTTAAATGACTTTCCAGCCTTCAGTACTCTGATATTCCTTTGGTGTTAATGCAGCCTCTCTCGTCCTGATGGGATCTCAGCTTGTTGAATGACCTGTTGTTGGCTCTGCAGGTCAGTTTTGACAAATACCTTAGCTAAATGGATGTAACTCTTCCTGGGCTTGGCTCTACCTGGGCTGGCAGAGTTCTTGGTCTTATGGCTTCAGTGTTTTGGAAAGTATTTCTGGCTGCTTACAGACCCTTGGCAAAATGCCAAGGCAGAGGGCCACACATGGGGCAGGAGTTAAATATTAATAAAAAGTGAAAGAGAAACTCAGGTCCTTGGGGAAAGACTGAACGACAGAAGCTATGTTTTTGCCACTAATTGAATTCAGTTTTGTCTTTAATGAACATTAATTTCATAATAACTGGGGGATGAGAGGAGATGAGAGGAGACACCAAATGAAATGGCGTGACTAAAGAGTCGGGCTAAAATAGATTAGGCAGGACAGAGAGGGCTGGAACACTGGGCAAACAGATTAAGATGGACTTTGCAAATGAGAGATGCATAGAAAAGTAAAAGCAGGCAGACTATATGGGACTAACTGGTCATTTGTGTCCCAGATCTGTCACTCAGATCAATTAAAACATTCATTATGACAAGTCTAATTTAATACAGGTAGACAATACATTATTTATTAGCTGGAATAATTCCTCAGACCCATCTGGTGAGGAGAAGCATATCAAATTCAATTGGCCTACTTTTGTACTGTAGCCTGTATGTATTTCTCTGTCTGTGCATTTGTGAGCTTGAAACCAAGATTGATGTGATGCTTGTGTGGGTGTGTTTGTGATGTGATCACCTGGGACACCGAGGAGGGGTAGCTCAGATGTGTGGGTCTGTGTGCAACATGTTGAGAGCGCTCACATCCATACCAATATTCGAGCCAAGAGAATAAAATTGGAAAAAGAGAGGGGAGAGTGCGAAGATGACAGAGCAAAATCAAGAGAAATTGAAGACATGAAAGAAGGAGAGGACGGAAACGGAGTGCTAAAGGTTGAAGTAAAGACACGGAGGGAGGAAGAACGCAAACGTGCCTGAGTGGAAAAGGAAAGTGGGAGGAGATAAAGGCTGATAAAAACAGTGAGAAAGAGGAGAGAGAGGGAGAGCTGTTGCTATCTGACCTTCACTCTTTCTGTTAGAAGAAGGATGCAATCGTATAGAGAATTGAGAGAAAACAGGATGGTGTTAATCGTACTAATGCCATATTTTAGAGAAGAGGAGTGGGAAGCATGTGTTCTGCAGCCCGAGCGGATGTGAGGGAGATAAGGTCAACTATTCTTAGCCAATGCCAGAATGACGGGTTGGGATGAACTGGGAGATAAAGCCCTTTGTCTCACCAAATATGTCTTATAACCTGTAATAATTTAATAAATAGACATAGTTGAAATGTCAATATTCGATAGATGTCTGCTTTACAGTGTGTAGTCACCCTTTGAATGTTTCATTTTACATCCCATATTTCAAACCGGATGTTGTCAGATGATCCTCTGGTCAGCAGATGGAGAGTGAAGTCATGTAAATGTGAAGGCTGGATTCGGAGACACCATCAGTGGTTTTGGTCATGGACCTCAGTCAGGTGTTGAATTTTCAGTATGAATCAAGAACAACTTTATACTGAAACTACACACTGACACCTTCACTACATCAATAATTAACAAATGTATTCTTAAAATTAGACAAATATAATGCAAAGAATAAAATTGAAAATACAGAAAAATAAAAAAAACATTGTATGAGGAATACAAAATAAATTTGCAGTCCCAAAAGAAATTCAAACATCAGAAAAAGAGAAGGAAAGTCTGTTCTTTCAGCTTCACTGTACCTATAATTAAAAAGAAATTTTAATCCTGAAAACAAAAACATTTTCACTTGCATTTCCAACCACAGATACAGACATTTAATCAATAACTGTTTCCATTAAATTTACAGAAAAAGGGAAAACTATTATTATTGCAGCCACTGAGACAAAAACAAAAAGTAAACTTGACTTTATTGCTCAGAGGTAATCCATCAACAACATGCACTCACACATAGACCCAGAACCCAGTGGGCGTTGCGTTGAACTAACTAATGTATTGGTCAATGAGAGATCAATGCTTTGTTTTGCCTTAGCTCAGTCAGCATCCATACTGCGATCTCAGACAAGCACTATTCAAATGAATGTGTGGACAGCCTTTTTCATTCAGAGGTCACTGTTAAAACCTGCACCTCTAAAACCTTTTGGGATTTTAGTATGAACTTCGTTGCTCATTATTAATATATGTATTCACAAATAATCCTTCAAAATCCAATTTCAGAGCCAGTTTCCTGCAGGAAGGACAGAATCAAGGTCATTTGTGTGGCACTGATCTGGAGGTGGTAGGGATGCCTCTGCAGGTGAACAGGATCTGCTCACAGTTGTCTGTTCATAATGTGATTTTCATGTATCTCAGTAACAGCAAGCACAAAATACTCTTCAGTTGTAAGTCTAACATTTGACTTGAGGTAATTCCCTGTGATTTGAAAATTTTGTGTATCTCCCCCCCCACACACACACACACCCTTCTTCCTATGAGACCACAGCCATACTGATTACCATATGCATTGACATAATTAATCTGGTTATAAATAGCTCCGTTCCCAGTTCACAGGACAGACTCTCTGCCTCGCAGGTTAATACCTCAGTGCACCGATCATTAATATGTGCATCATGTAAACTACAGATGCACACATGTTTATTTAATGAATAAACCCATGCTATATTAGTAACCCTCTGTAGATGGTAGATGTGTATGAATGTGTGTTATTTGCTATGCACCGTTCATCCCTCCTGTGTAAGCCGACTTGCGGAGAAAGCAGAAAAGTTCATGAAAGAGTCAGCGATGTTCTCCAGGAGTGTCACCCTTACACCTGCCCCTCTGAGCTGAGGGTCTTTGTTGACAGTCAGTGGTGGGCTTCAAGACACGTCCTGCATAATGTCACGCTGACACCACTGACTACTAAATGACCACAACACTGTGACATCATGCCACGCACAGCAGAAACAAGATGGATCTTTGCACACTGACGAAAGATAGATGACAACACTGCGTGCTTGCAGCCCCAGAGGTGAAAACAGAGAGCAGAACCAGACAATACTATGTGTACCACAGAATGACAAAATGAAAGAGATTTTTGGCAGACTGTACATGTTACCATGTCCAAACCTGCATGCAACAAAATCTACAGCTAAGAGGTGAAACACGTTTCTCACTTAAATACATGAAAAACTTCATTCTTTTAAATCGGTATCAAAAGAATTCGATCACGAGGGCAGTGATTGGAGAGATCGATGATTGTTATTATTAAAGTGAAGAGGATATGTTTTGAGGTCAGGGTTAATATTTGCTAAGGTTAGCAGGCACACACATTGTTAGCAGGCACACACACTCACAAATTGCTCTGTTAAGTTGGTTAACATTACTGTTACACTATGTTCAACATTACAAGCATTTTGGTAATTTTTAGATATATGTGTACTTGAATCAAGTTATACATTGAAATATGTTTTCTTCTACATGAATATTGTTTTTCACACCCTGTTAGCTCAAACACACTCATCACTGAATTTACGCACAGTTAGGACTTGAAAGAAACAAAGAAACATTCATCTTTAATTTCCTTTTTAGACGTTATTGTGCAGTAGTAATATACAGTAATTCACTAAAAGTGTCTTTGCATACAAGATTCTCTGAATGAAATATGGCCGGTGAATAACAGGGCCCAACTCTAAATGTCAAGGGCTTCCTGTCTGGGTCATGTCTGGGTTTTTTCACCTAAGATATAAAATGAGTGTGAAAGCACTGAGTGGCAAGACAAGACAGTGAATCATCTTGACCACCACTTACTGCTGCTTTCTCTCATAGCACTAAATTGTCTTCTATCATCTGATTACAGATGGAAATCAGAAATTACCTTGACCATATATCCATAAATGTTTGCCAAATATATTTGTCATGTGATGTTCAGAATATCATTCATCATTGACATTTATTAATTTAAAATAGAAGTAGTGTTCTCATTTGGCTGCGTCCTTGCGTCTTTGACGCACATTTTTTGACAGGGACACACAATTGTCAGACAGCGTTTGTCTCTGGGACGCAAGCTTTAAATGCACTTCCATTCAACAAAAATATTCATAATTTTTGCAATTTTCCACTTAAATTTCGAACCCCGAAATCACCATTATGTTTTGAGTTTCTCATCACGAGACTCACCTGCGTTATTCTGCCTTATTAAAATCAACCAAACGGCAACATGACGTCGTCTCGTTTTACATGCTGCAGTGAGAGCGTGGAGTTAGTTAGACCCTCCAGAGCAATCAAAAGCTGTCAGTTATGCTTGGAGAGTCCTTTTGGGTTTCTCTGTCTGTAAAGTACTTTGAAATGTCTGCTGGTGTGATTAAGCGCTATACAAATAAAGGTTGATTGATTGATTGATTGATTGATTGATTGATTGATTGATTGATTGATTATGCCTCCGAAAAAGATGTAAAAGTTAGAGAAAAAGCAAGTGACAATGAGTGCTTTCTTGCATAAAAAACAATCAAAACTAAATGAAGAAAAAGAGACAGATATTACTGAAATGTGTGTGGAGAAGGCTATTTCAGCATAGTGCAGTGTCCACAGGAGAATGTATGAATTAAAGGCAAAGAAACCTGGCTTTAACATTTTGATAAAACTAATATATAATTTTACTCTTTTTTTAACTTACACAGTTATGATTTTATAATAAAAACATTCAAATTAACAGTTTGTTTAGTTTTTATACTGTACTATTAGCAAAACTCAATCCTTGCATAAGCTTCTACCGTATATTCTGTTATTACTTTTTGGATGCATGGATGTTGGGATGCACATCTTTTTCTTGAAGCCCATCCCAGGGATGCCCTACTTTCTTGAGGTAAAATGAACCCTATAGAGGTTTTTAAAAATGAGGTATTCTTATTGTTTTCCTATGCATTCTGGCACAATACAGTACTTTGAACACTCTATGGACAATCACAACTTTCATGCCGAACAAGTAGGGAAATTGACTTGGGAAAAAGAACAATGTTCATAACCCCTGAACTCTTATAATTTCTCAAAACATCCATAACACTCAACTGTCACAGCCCCATCACATCACTTTGACACACCCAGTGGACACAAAGGCAACATCAGCAAAACGTGTCTTCTCAAGCCTGAGACGGATTTCTCTGCTAAGGCAATCGTTATATGTATTGATCAAGAATTATCAAAGCCCTGCAAACTTGTTTTCCTTGGTAGACATAGAATGTAAAAACCTTAAAAGATTAATATTAGAAGTAGTATTTTCAGTCACTTTAGACAGGAGGAATCTCATTTTAAAATTTTAAAACAATTTTAAAATTGAATAATTGGGGAGAAAATGTGTTGATAACAATGACATGATCCATCCAGAAAGAACATGGGTTCAATCTGGAAAATTAGTGGATGATCACAAAAAAGTAAATAGCCTTTAAAACAAGATCATTATTTCATGTTTCAAGATCTAAGATTTTAAATCTTGGCAAATCCATTTTTAAGAAGAACTCATTGATTGGGAATGTGTGAGGAGGGATGAGTTTGTGCCTTTACCCGCCGCCCGTCACCATTTCTATCTCCAGTATTGACCATCACACTGCTGCTGCTCTAATGAGGAGCACAGGAGTCTAAGCAGAAGCATGTCAACCATCCTGCCCCCATTGCTCATCTCTTCATTCAGACCTTTCACTTTATTGCCAGATGAGTGCAGTTTAATGAACATTCTTAACAGCAGTAATCTATCAGCAGACTCGACTGCACCCGATTTGTTTCTCCCCGTTCCTTCTGTGGTAAGAAATCCAGCAGCCCTCCCTTCCTTTTTAAGTGTTTGTAAGTATTTACAAATTGATCCTCTGGTTGTTTTCTTGTCCCTTTGCAATATTTTACTTTCTCTCTGTCATCTTTCTGGGAGTCCATGCATGGAGGGTGGGAGCAAAGGAGCATGGGAATTAATGTTGCTTTTTATGAGGAATGAGTTGATTGAACACAGGGAACAATCTATCCTGCTCTCCTCTTAATCACATGATTAGATACATTCAGAGCAAGTCTCTCTCCTCCTTCTATACTTTACATCCATGCAAATTAATATATAAGGGAGTTACTGTATATGCATACGCTGCAAAGTCACTGTAACAGATTGAAAACATACAGCAAGGCATCAATGCTAAGCTACATTAGCTTCTGCAGACTTTTGGCAACGTAGATGTGGCGAAGTGACAAACATCAAAAATAAAGATGGTGTCAGTGTTTCTGCTCCGTGTTTGGTCTGAAGTCTTCCCAGCTGATTATCAAATTTCTCATTATGAGCGGCAGATGTTTTGTCAGGGAAAACAGTCATTTTCTTATCTCTTCACTGCTGCAGAGTGATTTGTTAGTGTGTAATGATGTGTATGGGGGGTGGGAAGGTTAAGGTTGAGTCTACTCACCTCTACGTCCATGTGTGTGTGCACTGCATAATAATGCTGACATATCCTAGACATGAGAGACCTCCATTACTCAGAGGAGTAGTCTCTAGTGCTATTGTGTCTCCTGAGATCATTTATCACAAAGGTTATCGCTACATTGTTAGTGGTTATTTGTGTGCCTCATGGTACATTTTTTTCTCTACAGTAATTACATTTTTCCTTTATTTCTCCCTATAAATTTCAAACTGTTATACTCTGGCCTTGCTATTCTTTATGTCTTTTCTCATTGATCATCTTACATCTTCACTCTGCCTCTCTCTCTCTCTCTCTCTCCCTTCCCTTTTCCATCAATCTTTCACCTCCAGATGAGGGCCAGACCATTTGCCACAGCCCCCAGGAGCTGGCAGGCCAGCGATTGGCAGAAGTGGGCATGCAGCTGCGGGCAGACTGCCACCAAGGCTTGGGCTACTGGGACTACCTCTTCTTCATTGCCATTGGCTTTGTCATCTTCTCAGCTGGCACGGTGTCTGCCTGGGTGATGGGCGTGCTCATGGTTCTGTATGAGCGCTACAGCAAAAAGAAGAGTGAGGAGCTGGACAGCGACGATGAAGACAACAGAGGAGGGGCTGGAGGAGGAGGAGGAGGAGGAGGGAACCAAGGGAACGGAGATCTGAGCAAGCCCAGCATGCAGGTGTGACAGACTAAACGTGAGGAGAGATGACATGAGAGCAGGAGGAGAGAGAAATACAGGAAAGAAGATCAAGAGGCAATAAGAACTCTGAGACCAAAGGCTCTGCAACAAACCAAGATCTGACTGTCTCTCTTTGTTACAGCATTAGATATCACATTATTATTATTACTCACCGTATTGGACAGGAGGTGTGAACGTGCAAGTGTGTGTTAGTGTGTGTTTGTGCACATGTGCATTGGTGTGTGTGTGTGTGTGTGTGTGTGTGTGTGTGTGTGTGTGTGTGTGTGTGTGAGAGAGAGAGAGAGCGAGAGACAGACAGACAGACAGACAGATAAAGCAATAAGGATGACCATGCCTTCATTTCAGGAATACAGAATGACCTCTGTGATATTTGAGAGCAATAACTTGCAAACATAACACACGCACGCTCGCACGCACACACACACACACACACACACACACACACACACACACACACACACACACACACACACACACACACACACACACACACACACACACACACACAAAGCCCAGTACATAACAGAACTTAAGGTGTTGGGGTCACAAAGAGAGTGATGCCTGATCATTTCTACATTAAAAAGTCAAAACTACTTCATTTCAGAATTGAGATGTGATCTTCATGAATGCCTTATGGCAGCTGACTTGAATTAGAGAACAGTCACTGTTGTGTCCTCTTGATAGACTCTGGCCAGACACAGTTTGATCAAATCATTTGAATGTAAAAAGTAATAATTAACTGCAAAGATGCAAAGATTCAGTGTTTAAGGGTACTCTCTTGAGATTCTAACTGGTATGGAGCCGTCTTCTGATGAACTGATTCTCTATTTGGTTTGCATCACATGCTCTGTCTACATGAATGAACACATGACCCTTGCTCCTGGTGATATCCTGTTTGACAGAAGGTGAAGGAAACAACAAGATATGTGCTGAGCAAACATGATTGCAAGTTTTACACGTTTAACTAAAGGAAATGAAGGCAGCATCGTATTTGCAGGCCTCAAGGATACAAACAAATACATTCGTTCGAAGAACTGTTCTGAATGTAAACGTAATTATCTTTATTGACATGAAAGCTCCACAGAGTACCTTTAAACAGTATATAGTGACACCCCCAAAAAATCTTTTTTTATGACATACAGTGGGTTTTTCCTTGTTTCATAAATGTAGAAGAATACTGTACTGTACACTAACATCACTGTGACATCACTAATTGAGAAACAACAGGGCACATTTCTGACCATACCTATCATTCATAAAGTTTCCATCCAAATCTTGCACTAATCGTAAGGGGGGTGGGGTGGGGTGGGGGCGAATCAATAATTAAATGATTTACTGCTCCACAGGTGGCACTTATCCTCCAATCAGATGCTGTTAAAATATTGGAGGTGAAGAGGGTGCAAGTTAATAATTAGTAAAGCTCCACTCCAACCTAGAATAGCAGAAAACATTATGAAAGAATATTTATGTTTGGTTCGAGATCATTTGAGGAATCTTATTTTCATCCCTCCACCCATTGTATCTGATGTTTCTCCCTTCCAAACCGCTGCAACCGAGGAGAAGCTTCAATAATTGCTTTAACTTCATGCTTCACATTCTTACAATGCATTACAATGCATTGTGTTTCTATGGATTTTTTAATGACTTTTTAACCTCAATCAGGTATAAAAAATATTTCTTTTTTTATATTTTTTGCAAAATCTTCTTATGTGCAAATGGAAAATGTGCATAAACAGGTGGAAGGTGATGCTCTAACAATTTTGGTCAAAGTTCTTCCATCTTATTTTTATTCTCCTAGGTATTGAGCTTCGTAAAAAATGGCCAGAAGACGTTCACCCACACCCCATCGTATCTTTTAGCTTCATGCTTGGGTTCTCCCTTTGCTGTGAGCGACTGTGCAGTAGCTTCCCATCCTGTTCCCACCCATCAGCAGCTGAAGTGGGGCAGGTTGGTTGTGCACATGAAGACAGCGTTGGGATTGTATCGCTAATGATGACTCAACCCTATATGACTGCAAGCTTCGCTTGGTTGCCCTCATGCTGCTGTGAACATACAAGCCACAATGTATAGATGAAGTGTGAGAGTGCCTCTGGAGTAGTAGGAGTAGTAGTAGTAGTAGTAGTAGTAGTAGTAGTAGTAGTAGTAGTAGTAGTAGTAGTAGTAGTAGTAGTGTGTGCTCACGAATGTATGACTGTGTTTGTGTGTTGAAGTGGAGCAGAGCGATCACCGAGTATCCCTATGAGCAGAGGAGTGATTCATGAGCCCAGACTGATGCAGACCTTTCCTCCTCTGTCCTGCAGTGCTTCCATCCTGTCCATCACAGGACGGATGTGCAGTTAAAAATGGTAAATGACAAATTTTGAATAGAGGTGGAGAAAGAGCAGAGTCACCCTCAGAGGCAGGGATTCATCCGGACTGATTCACTAAGCAACTGTATTCAAAGACTGATTGATGGCCAGACTTTTATTCATTATCTGAGCTGAATAGCTCCAAATGTGTGTGTGTGTGTGTGTGTGTGTGCGTGCGTGCGTGCGTGCGTGCATGTGTAGGTTCATGGTGGCGACCATATATCTTTATGTAGATATAGAAAAAAGGGGCAAATCATCAGAGACACACACTCCTTCATTCTAAAATAGAATCTCTCTCTCACTGATGTGTATACACACACACACAGACACAGACACACACACACACACACAATAAATCTCAAGGGCACAGCTAAATTCAGAACCGCAGGCCTGGGAACATTAACACCCCTGTTTTGGTCTCTCTTATCATGCATGATTACATCATCTTATCTTCTCCATCTTCAATATGAGCTTGTCATCGGCTTTTATATGATGTGGACACACACTGAAGAACACGTACACCTGGACAGGTGATGCATCTGTTAAATGTTCAGGCACTGATTATCAGATCATTTGTTCAAGGGGAGGCTTAGAAACAAACAGGTCTTGGATGACCTGTAGACTGGTGGTGTTACTCCTTCTGTTACATCACGTTCATAAAAAGACATTTGACTCATGAGTGCATGTCCTCCCAGCGACATACCTGAAAATATCTTTACACTTCCTATTGCAACAGGCAGCTATTCTGATCAGCTGATTGTCAGTTTTATGCTGAGAACAAATATAGAGCTGTTTAGCAGACTGACCACATCAGTCCTTAAGCAGCAAGAGGTCAGGTCTGAAGAGTAAGAACGTATGTGTGGGTGTGTGTGCATGCGTGTGAAGGGGGAATCCTATTTTAATCTAGTCACAAGAAACAAAATGTCAATGAGAAGAGAAAGCAGGCTGGTGTTTTTAAATGTGTACATATACACACATGTGTACATATACACGCACACACACACACACACACACACACACACACATTAGACTGTCACCTGTGACTATTGTACAGAAAGATATTTAGTTTTTAAATGTGTACACACACACACACACACACACACACACACACACACACACACACAGAAAGATATTTAGTCCGGACCACTAGACACCATTTACCAGTTAAAAAGACTTTAACATCTGGTGAAGGTGTGTGTATTCTTATGGATTGGTATTAGAGGAGGTGTTGACGCTTTGTGTGTTTGCGTGTGTGTGTGTGTGTGTGTGTGTGTGTGTGTGTATGTGTGTGTGTGAGTGTGTGTATGTGTGTGTGTGTGTGTGTGCTGGAATGAAGCACACTGAGGAGTTGGAAGAAATCGACAGGCTGCTCAGAAAACCATTGCTGGAGGCGGCGTTCCGGAAGAGGATGGAATGAGAAAGTAATGAATACGAGGGAGGGGCCGCTTTGTAACCTCTCCCCTCCACCCTTCTCTGGACGTACGTTGTGTGTGTGTGTGTGTGTGTGTGTGTGTGTGTGTGTGTGTGTGTGTGTGTGTGTGTGTGTGTGTGTGTGTGTGTGTGTGTGTGTGTGTGTGTGTGTGTGTGTGTGTCAAACATAATTATGCAGAGAAAGATCCTCAACTACTGGTGTGAGTGTTTACTGTACGTTTTATGTTTGTTGTTTATTTAATTTTGTACTCAGAGAATCATAAGCAATAAAGTGCATAACGACCAGGAGTAGAGAAAAAGTAGTTTTCTAGCACTTTACTTGTTAAATCAGAAGAAGTGATGTTGATTCTTTTGCTGAACTAGAACAGAAATACTTATATAAATAAACTACTCTATTAAATATTGCAAGAGTTTTTTATATATCAAATTCTGGAAATTTTAATTTTCTGAAAATGCTTCCTGTTATTTTACATACACATTGAGTGACTCAGGATGCTAACAGCGTCAGTTCAACATATGAAAATGATAAAACCCCATTTTCGGGAAAATGCATAGTTATTCTTCAGCAATAATGACCATATATTGTATATCTGGTATTGAATATTAGCAGAGCATAACAGCCTCCTGCTGAGGCTCACTGAATATTTACAACTGATGCTGATTCACGTTAAAATCATTCAACTACTGAGACATGGGCTTCAGTTGTGGCTGCTGCATTTCTACTGAAATTATCAACCTGCATTAGTTTGTTTTGGTGTAAACACAGAGGATCCAGCAGTTGTAGTATTTTTGATACGCTAATACCAAATCACAAGAGACAGGAATCAGAAAGTAAAATAATGTGCGTTTTAAAATTTAGTGTGTTAACTGGTGTTAATTTTGCACTTTTGCCTGGTGAATATTTCTTAGCTCTCCAGCAATCTGCAGGTTGGGGTCGGTGTATTCAGCCCATAATAGTATTCTAATGTTAGTGATTCATGTAAAATTCAATTGGCTGAATTTAATGAGTCTCCATCTACTTAAGGAAGTGACAAAATTATGTTGCATCAGTGCAAATTGGTTGGAAATTACTAATGAGACTGTTTAGCAATAAGAGAAAATAAGAATAAATATTAATTTAATGGAAATTTCTTGATATTCCAACTCAGTCCCGACTGTCTGTGCTCCTGCTGTGGCTCCAGATTACTGGGATAGACTGGGATAGAGGAGGAAGCTGATGACCCTGCATGAATTCAAGAAATTCACACATCAATGTTTTCAGTCCCATCGCTCATCTGAAAATTTACCTCTCTTTTCTTCATCTGTCCTCCTACTGCACTCCCACCTGCCTGGCTCAGAGCCCTTCACCTCTTTACTTTCTCTTCTTTGTACACTTAGCCTTCCATTGTTTCAGTTGTGCTGCCTACTACTCAGCCTCTCCACTGGCAGAGAGGAGCCTCTAATCCTTCACACAACCGGCAAAACTCTGCCTGCTTGATCTTCTGTGCAAACAGACAGGTGGACACAGACACACATAGAAAATGTTTAATGCAAGGAACATAAAAAAAGACAAAACATTTGTGTTCACACACTTGCTGCAGTTTGTATTTCAATCTGTGTGTGGGTTTGTGTTGAGTCTTTGTGCTTAGTCTGATCTTATTTCTCTGAGGGTGATGTTAGAGCATGAGCATGAAGCACGGAGGCCATCTAATGCAATGAGTCAATAATACATCCCATCAATGCACACACAGACAGAACACAAGAGCCTTCCAGGGCAAAAGATGGCTCTGTGGATCCTCTGTTCTTCAACCAGTTCATGTCTTTAGATTCTCCTCTTCTTCATTGTGTAAAAAGCAGTGGCTGCAGCACACACCAGTGACAGGTTAGGCTGCTGTCTGTCTGCTGAGGTGAAAATCAGACGTGATCAATTTTCAAATAGAAGCAGGTGAGGTAAAAAGTCAAAACTCAACAACTATTTAAGCATCACTTACAATGTGACCCCATTTAGAGAGTGCATGCATGCACACACACACACACACACACGCATGCATGCACATGCACACACATACTGATGACATTGTGTGGAAGCAGAGGAGTGTTGCTGTCAGCAGGATTCCCTCTGCTTATTATGCCCTTGAATGGTGTGAAGTCAGAGAACGGAGGACGGCTTGACTCAATGGTTGTAACATAGAAGTTAAGACAAGATCGTTTAGAAACTTAAAGGGAAAATCTGACATTCTCTTACCTGTTTTGTAGTCATTATTGTGGTCATTGCTGCTCATGGTTTTTTTTGAAGACATTGTAGAAAAATCCAATCTTCCAGGCAAAATCAGACCCATAGCTCCCGATGATGATTCCGAGTTACTTGATTTGTAACAAACACTGAATTTGGGATCAGGTTAATTTATTTAAATCTGCATCAATATTCAGGAACTGCTGATACCGTCCATTTTTTCTTCTTGAAGGTGCATTCATTATTTATTGAGAAATTTTAAAAAGTGCCAAATGTTAAAGAAAGAGAATTCAATCTTGAATCTGCACCCAGTTTAATAGAATTCAATTCTTTTTTCCTTTGTGTAATCCAGCCGACAAACCAACCAGCAACTGCAGGTAAAAATAGATCAGAGTTTTTGTGGTAAAAGTAAGAATGACCATAATCGTGAAATTTCCAGGTTTGAAAATATTGTTTCTCTTGAGTAAATGAGGAGTTCTCTGAGGCCTCTGTTGAGCAAGATGTTTTCTACAAGAGTGTGAAATAAATCTTTCAACTGTGTTTCAAGGAGAAAATAATATTTAACAGACTTGATGTCCATCTTAATAAATTAATAAGGTCATTCCATATTGGCTTTTCTGCTATTGAGCCCAAACTATAGTAATTGTTCAAGCTACACACAACAGCCAGTGGTGACTTTAATTCATAAAATGTATCAGGTGTGAAAAATGACAACGTGAGCTTTTTTGTGAACATGGCCTGATTGTTACTCACCGACGGTGACTCAAAGGTCAAAGGTCACAGGATGGTCAGAGAGAGATATTTCCTAAGTACAAAAACATGAAACACTTTCTGTGACGAAGAAACACATGTTCACTCACACTGACACACACACACACTCACACATACACTCACACACACACACACACACACACACACACACACACACAAACACTATTACTGTATGACTACACAGAACTTGCTTCTGTATGACTTCTACTCGCTATTTAAAATCTGCAGTAACTTATATTAAGTAAAATTTTATCTTTTACTATTATTAAAATTCTGGTGAAGTTTAACCAAAGGCTGTGGTCTCACTGTTTCTGTGACTGAGTCGTCTCTGTTTCCCACATCCTTTGGCTCCATATGTAAAGATGTCAGCACAAACTGTGAATTGAGGACGGGTGAAAAGGGTGCAGAGATGTCATTGATTTTTGCCTCTGCACCAACGTTTTGGCACCAACTTGAGAACTGGAGGGCTGGAGGGAATGAAAAGAGGCATAATGCCACCGCATCTACAACCTATTCAAACCTTGTCAACCTGACACTAAACTCTCATGTCTATGAACGTCTGTCTCCAGTTTACAACCTACCCAGACCGTTTTGTATTCTTTCTACCTCCTCTGTGAGTTTCCTCCCTCTCCTGCCAGCCTTTATTTTCTCCTCCTTTGCCTCCCTCTCCTTATTAGTCTTGTTTTTGCCCTCCTTCACTTTACTTTCCTCTATTATCTCTTGTTGTCTTTTTGGCAGAAGCAGCAGTTTTAACATCCAACCCCACCTCTGCCATGATGGGTAAGATACTGCGGAGGAGCTGTCTTCACTTGGCAGTTGATGCAGAGTGGGAAAAAAAGCAGCTTACAGCTGAGGGAGGTACATAGAGTTGATGCACAGGAGAGGAGTTCATCCAATACAGGCTGTAGTTGAGGAGGCTCAGCGTGACAGCCCGACTCATTGTTTAAAATGTGTGTCTGCATGGGCACACATTAAAATAGACGATGTGTGTTTGTGTGGCGTGTGTGATGTCGTCACGGTGACTGTAAGTGTTCTCAGGATGGGATGGTGGAGTAGACCTGAAGCGCCAATGCCAGAATGCCAGGCTCTGTCTCCAAAGCCAGCTCCAAGAAGTCTCAATCAATCCTGACTGTCAGCAGCTCACACGGCACACAGGAACGAAAATCAGGGCAAGGAACCAGTTGAACTAGCTCAATGCACTCCGGTCCTTTAACCACGTGTAAAAAAAAATTGGATTTAATCAGAGAGTAAAGCCACGTAGATTGTTGCATACTTAAAGGTGTCTTTTCATTTTTTTATTATTTTTTTTTTTATATACTGGTTTGATCCCCGAAGGGAAATTAAGAAAGCACACTCTAGCTACTGATTACAAACGCATGCATACATATTTGTGAGTACAGGCCCCTGTATCACACACACACACACAAGGGGGCCTGTAGGCATGCAGGGAAGGTAGAGTGGCAGGCAGCTCCTTCTTGGTGCGCCTCAAATGAGCAATTTGTAAAGGGGACGGCACCTTGCTCAAGGGTGCCTCGGCAGTGCTCCGGAGATGAGCTGACACCTCCCACTGTTAGCTCACCTCCGGGTATTTTTGGGGGGGCGGGAGTGGGAATCGAACCGCCGATCTTAAATCATAGGACGACCCACTCTACCGCCCGCTTTACCACTGAGCCACTGCCGCCCTTATGAAATGACTTCATGACTTCATTTTGTGTTTTCTGTTTCAGAGAGAAGATTGGGTGTATGACTGTCAATCTTAATTTTTTTAGAAAACAAAAGTTGAGACTATAATTTCTAAAAGTAAAATAAAAATGATTGTTATAAAATATATTGTAATTTAGAAGTATTCTATCATTTGTTTTCACTAGTACTGATTACATTTTAATTCCACTGACTCCTTATTTTACCACTGACATTTTTTCCAATTTATTATTACACCTTAATGAAGTAAGGGAACTAGTAATGGAAATTTTAAAAAAAATATGAATCAACGACTTTCTGACGTTTAGTCTTTATGATACTAATCAAACTTCATTTTAGCTTATAGATTTTTTTTTATTATTGTGATATAGAGGATTCTTAAGAAGGTTTTTTTTATGTATAAATCCACTGTATAAACAAAAGTAGATGCAGATTAATAACTCTATGCAGATCATGTTACATTCTACTGGATAATCATGATGGTGACAGACACAATCCAGATTGCCTGACAGTGCTGGACACCAGCCTCAGGCTGCCGTCAGGCCGTCTGATGAAGAATCGCTCCGCAGGATGAGAGTGTTGAACCTGTGGAGAGCAAACAGGACTGTGAGTATTTAGAATGAGCATTAAAATTGTTGATTTTTTACATTTTGTCTGATTCTGTTTTTTGGGGTCTTTGCCAGTTGAAAAGCTTAACATAGAATACTGCTAGACAAGATTCAGAACAGGACGGGGGAAGAACAGAAAAACAAGGCAGACAAAGAAACAGATAAAATTGTGTCACAGCGACTTTCATCCTTCATTCAAGTGTCAGATCTGATCAGATCGACTCATCTAACCGTTAGTATTCACTTCCTTTTACTATTCAGCAGTTTGTCAAAAAAACATGAATCTGTGCAGAGCGAAATGAGAAGGTGAACCCGACGTTGTGCCTCAGATTGAGCCTCAAAATAGCAGCTCTGTGTTCCTGTAATAGAACTCATCACCCTCTGAGACGAACAGCTCATTACCACAGGACTGCCCCCCGAGGACCCCCCATCACCAGAACCTCACTCTTCTCAGCATGACCTGGCTCCCCCGTGATGGCGAGCCCCCACATTCTGACATACATATACATCACCCCACCTCCTAGACTGCTAATTTTAGTCACCTCAGGGTAATTCCCATTCATCCTCCTCCTCTGTGTTTTACATCCCTCTTCACATCTGCAAAACTTAAGACATTTGACTCATCTGTTTTCTAAATGAACCACTACACACACACACACACACACACACACACACACACACACACACACACACACACACACACACACACACACACACACACACTGAGCTCTAATGCCTCTGCTCCCCTCTGTGGCTCTTGTCGACACCTTTCCTGATTTGGACATTTTTGATGAGAACTCCGCACCTCAATCTCTGCTGTTTCCTACTTAAGCCTCCCAGGGGCTTCCTTGAACTGCTCTGACTGACACACACACACTGACGAAGACACATACAGACAAAAATACACAATGACTGGATCACGCTTGCTGTGCTGCACACACTAGCAGACGAGGGTGCACACGTTTGCATCGTTGTTGCCTTAATGAGGTCTTTCCATGTTTTAACTTTCTCTCCTTTCTGCTTGTTCTTTTTCACTCAGTCAAGTCTGAGTGAGATGCACGTCAAGGTAACATAACATCAGTCATTTTGTGTCCTTTCTGCTCACATGTATTCTACTGTGGATCCAACTTCGTCTGTTGATTCTGCAGAAGAGTACAACCTACCTTTATTCTGGGTTTTCTCTCACAGATGCACAGCAGCCTTTTCAAAGGAAATACGCTGAACAGTTACCCTGAGTCACGTACTGCATATACATGTGTACTCAGTACCCATGGTGAGAAAATTAATGATCTTATCTTCAAAGACTTTAAATATTGCTTTTGACGGTTTGGACAGTTCGAAATCTTAAACAGAAATGTGCTGATGTAGATCAACAAGGATGAATTCTTGTAATAAAACACTTACGGCTGTCTCCACTTCATTCACTCATTCAACTTATCTGCTTCCTCCACTGGAGCCTATCCCAGCGGACTTACAGGCGAGAGGCAGGGGATACTCCGGACACAACGTCGGTGCACTGCAGCTGTCCCTAGTGATCTTGTATAAATGGGGTGAAATCTACAGGTTACTTTATGCAGTCTACTTGCTGTGCCCCTCATTCACCTACATCAGTGCAATAAGTTGGTACCTTTGAGCTGTAATATATTTTCCATCTGAATTGGTCTTGCATTTCCATTCCTCACGTTTGAAAACGCTCCTTGAGATGAAACAGCACAGTTAGAGTCACTATCTCAACCTCAGGAGAGTCAAAGTCTATGCTAACCTCAAATTTCTACAAAAACAGATCAAGGAGAGATTCTCACTCACCCTCTGGAAAACAGCTGGCTTAGCCCTTCATGACCGTGGTTGGTAGATGTGATTCATGGCCTCTCGAGCCCATCAGTTAGAGGTGTATTCTGACTTCTCTCATGAGACACTGAATACAGGCGAGTAGACACCCACTCAGAGGAAATCACAGAAGCTTCACACACAGTCGAGCAGATTTAAAACTGGCAAGTCAATGCTATGTGCAGAAGATTCTGCTCATCAATCACAGGAGAAAAGAAATAATCAACCGAACGATCGTGTCTGTGGTGGCCTGATGAGTTTGTATGCAGCCTTTACTGCTTCAAAAGAGAATACAAGAAGCTGATTACTCTGTGTTTTACCGCTATCCAGGATTTACTTTCCTACTTTCAACAGTCTATCTGAAGAGACAAATATGTAAACTTCTTCTCTATGACTTAACATGAGCTAATAAGCTGTTACTGCACTGATCAGCATATGATTCAGGACATGATCATTAACATTGGAGACATTTCCTGAAAAGCATGTCAGATGTCATGCTCGACGCTGCAGCTAAAGTATATGCAACAGTTGTGTCACAAAACAACACAGAATGAGCAGCGAGTACAGTTTATTACATGTGTCTTGAATAAACAGATGCATATAGAGTTTGACTCCCCTGAAAATTCTTAGCCTTCTTTTAAAAATGGAAAAACTTCAACCTCTTTGTTCTTGAAAAATAAGATAAGATAAAACAAGAAAAGATAAGATAAGATAAGATAAGATAAGATAAGATAAGATAAGATAAGATAAGATAAGATAAGATAAGATAAGATAAGATAAGATGCACTTTATTGAAAGAAAACAGGAGAGCATTGGAGAACTGGTCTCCTGTTAACATTCCCGGTCATCAGGTAACTTCATCGTATTTTATTTAAAGAATTTAAGGCATTTTCAGTCTTTCCACATCACATAATCTAAAATGAATGTGATTTTATCCTTTTTTAACTTCGGATTATATTATTTGACTTCTCTCTTTTTTAAAAAAGCTGGTGTTCCCTGGGGACCTACAGTGTGGTGTGTACAGGCAAAATGAATCCATCCATGTCTGTTCCATTCCCCATCACTGGCTTAGAACACACATGAGTAACTTCAAATGTTGTGGGTAAACACAACATTTAAAGTTGTCCTCAGATCAGAAGATAGGTAAAAATGATTCTATTCTACACCATTTAACATGCTAAAAAAACTTGTGACCTGTTTAAATTCATGTGCTACACATGAGGGGAGAGTGTAATTGTTTTCTGCACCTAGTGTAAAATTCAATACATTTGAAAAGGAAGTCTTTGTCTTTTAACTTGACAACATGCTTCAACTGCATGCACATATTACTGTGTTATCACTTCTGAACTGCTTTTGAAATCCAACATCATCCGAATGAGATGTTCAAAAACAAGTGCTTTTAGAAGAGTTAGTGAAATTATTTTTATCTGACTTCATAGCAAACATAACTGTAATCTCTCTGAAAATTCAAAAAATGCACATCATTGGTATAGAGAAACTGCTTTGTTCTTATTTTCCATCTAACTTCTTCAAATGTTGCGTATAAATAGCGCCTGTGTCAGAAGAATCTCTGAGGTCTCTCTCAAAATGAAAAAAAATCTTTACTGAGGGAAGGATGAGTTCTTTCCCTTCATTCTAAATGATGGGACAAAAATAAGTGACATCTGTAAGTAGGCATGCTAATGGTTTTAGCATAGTGGGAGCATCACAGGGGAGGACATTAGCATACTGGAGTGAATTACCCTGTAAGTAGAACTTAGTCATAAATCCACTCATACACCCTTCAGCACTAATGCATACACATGCACGCACGCACGCACGCACGCACGCAGGCACACACACACACACACACACACACACACACACACACACACACACACACAATCTCACTACTTTACCTCTGTCACACTGGACAAAAATACTCTAACATTAAGATAGTTTTTGTCGTTGGTGGGAGACGGTAGGTGACCGTTGGCCTTCATTCCAGAACCAGAAACGCTGTTCACCTCTAGTCAGATGAGGAAAAAAAAAACCCACATGGAAAAGTTTTAAAGCTTATACCCTCTCATAAGGAGAAAAAACTGATCTGATCAGGAATCTTTAGAGGCATTTACACAAGAATGGTTTCCCCCTAAAACCGTAAAGTTTTTTTGGGCTTCTATATGATAATGGGAGAAGTATGACATGCTTGGAAATGCACACTGCTAAAAACAGGTTCCAGAGCATTATCTTTTGAAAAATGTCATCATATCATCACCGTGTAAGTGGACAGAACACAGCTTCTGTGAAAATGGTGTGGACACTGCCCACTTCACACAATTCCAGCTTATTTTGAAAACCCAAACAGAACATACGTATCAAACTGTGCAGTTGCAGACACACTTGAGTTGTTTTTTTTAATTTATTGCCTCTTTTCTAACCATTGGGCTGGCCTGCTTTTTGGACCTGAAAGCAGTAGGAGTATTTAGAGGATATTTATTTTTGTCGACAAAGGGAACTGGTTGCATTGGAGTGGTGATTAAATGAGAGATGAGACAGGCAGACAATGGAATGACTACGGGAGTAGCATGGCTCAACTGAGCAGGTGAATCGATGGCAGGATTGATCTGGAGGGTTTACTACCTCTGCTGCCAGATCGGAGGTGGCAGTAGAGGTAATGAGGACTGTCGTCATGGATTTGTAGAATGTAGAGTGAGACTGGAAATGCTGGAAACACAAAGAAGGGGGAACAAAGGGATTAAAAAAAAAGTTCTTGCACTTTATCAAAGCCATGACTGTTATTTCTCAGAAAACAGGTTAAATATCTAGATGCAGAGACCAGAGACTATTGGGAGCAGCTGAAGGATTTAGATTTGACAAAGAGTTTGTAAAAATAGGCAGGTTCAAATAATAGACAGTCCAAATTCCGACACAGCAAAATGCTGTCTAGATGTCAGCTAAATAAAATAACCAAACAGACATATGAAGAAACTGGGAACACTGGAAAAATGCAGAGAACTTGTACTCAACTTGCCTGCCTTTACTTGTAACTTATATTATCCCCCCCTTGTCTTGATTGCTGCAAACATAGCCAATAAAAGATTTTAAGTCACATTCTTCAATTTCTTTTATTTTGTCTTATATGGTGTAATTCTGTGTCATGGTGTGTTTCTATTTTTGCCTGGTATTTATATAGTAGTGTTTTAAGCTAAATCCCTGCATTGGTATGCTAACACTCCCAGTGACGAAGCTAACATGTTGATGTTCAAGAAGCACAATGTTTACTATGTCCCGCATCTTAACTTAGTGTCATAGCTTGTTAACAATTGGGAGACATACATTAGAAAACTAGACATCACTCAAATACAAATAAAAATAGAAGCTGAGGAAAAAAACAAAACATCAAAATTACACATAGAAAACATTAAATTGCAACAGCATGTGCTAACATGTTTCAATATAACTATTTCTCTCAGGCCTACAGTATACTTCTTTGAAGTGACATATGAGCATTTTCTAGTTAACATGCTCACACACTAGGAACTACTGTATTTTGCGAGGCCTGCTAGCTAAATGTAGGTGTAGGACAACGTGGTTTCTTTTGTTGTATCAGATTCAAGTGTGCTCAGAAGTCCTCTCCAACTGTGTTCAGCACCAGTGCTCTATTTATAAAGACAGCATTGAGACATTGAGGAGAGCATTATGTTGTATCTACTTTTCAGACAGTATGAATCAGGTTCTGGGTTTGATTCCTATCTGTGTAGTTTGTACTCTTCCTGTGTGTGTGTGGGGGGGGGGGGTGTCTCTCTGGGTTGTCTGGCTTCCTCCCACCTCCGAAAGCATTTTTGGTAAATTGATCTACCCTAAATTGACCATAGATGTGTGTGTGTGTGTGTGTGTGTGTGTGTGTGTGTGTGTGTGTGTGTGTGTGTGTGTGTGTGTGTGTGTGTGTGTGTGTGTGTGTGTGTGTGTGTGTGTGTGTGTGTGTGTGTGTGTGTTTGTCTTTTGTCAGGCCCTGCAATGAGCTGGTGTCTCATCCGGGGTGTATGGTTGTGGTTGTCTCGTCGACAAGAATGTGGATGGATGTGAGTAAAAAGGAGATGTCCATGCAGACACACGCACGCACGCACGCAAGCACACTCACACAGGCACACACACACACACACACACACACACACACAGACACACACACACACACACACACACACACACACACACAGACACACACACACTCACACAGACACACACACACACACACACAGACACACACACACACACACACACACACACACACACACACACACACACACACACACACACACACACACACACACACAGTGGCCTGGCCTATAATTGTCCCTATATTAAAATGCTAATTTCCTCAGTCCCGCAGGAGCCCAACTGTGTTTGAAGCTAAATTGCTCGTCATAGCAGGTCAGCGTGAGCTAATTAATTAGTCTGTTCTTCCATTACACTTACCAATACTGACTGATGGACTTACAGTCTGCTGAGGACCTGAGGTTTTGAAAACAAAGCCTCCAGCCTCTTTTCGCTTTCCGAGATGAATTTGCACATCAGTCCATGAATGTTTTGGCATTTGGTTTCGATGGGCCTTCAAATTCTGCAAAGCTCCATTACGAAGAATATTTTAACACCTTGATAGTTACTGACACCAAACTACCTGTTAGATTAGATCACCTGTCTTTGGTCGCTTCACACCAACTCCTTCTGACATCACAGAGAAACGTCTATTCAAAGGAGAAACATTTAAATAACTTGAGGGCATTTATAACATTCTTTTGCCCTGTGCATTTGTATCACACATCAACATGGAATTGCAGAATAGTCTATGGAACACTGTGAAAATAATGTAGCTCTATATGGGGGTCGATTACATAAAAATGCATCAGTATTTGCGGGGATATGCATGCAAAGTACCTATAGAGTGTGGTTGGTGTGTTTCCGAGCCTGCAGCTCATTGTAATGATGCTATGGAGAAATGCAAAGCACAAGATTCATGGTGGTGGTGTGGGTGGATGCTTTAATGCTTTAGGGCAAAATGTTATTAACAACACTGATTTCCACAACTTTCTATCGTTATGGTTGATTTTCAGCAGCGGAAACCAGTTTCAATTGGGTCAGTCCAGTGTACACACAACCTGCTGTTGATGTTCAGTGCTCACAGATTCCACACAATTTTTCCCAAAATACCAGAAATCACAGATTAATCAGATTATGATTGCAAAGATTGAGTACAATTATCCTCTGCAGTTCTGCAACATAACACAACAAACTAATGCTACTGTGGTAGAGACATTACAAAACTCATTAATTTTCGTCTTTTAATTTAACAGATTAAGTTACATAGTTGACATAACTATGGTTCCTTGCAGTTTCTTGAGGGAAGAACCAAAGTAGTGCGAGCTAATCTGGTATAAGTGACAGATTTAGAGTTCATCGGGAGCCGTGATGTAATACTTAATGCATAGCCATAAATTATCTCATAGAGGCATGTGAGTCAGGCATTGGGGGGGGGAGTGTTAATCATTCATTCAGAGGAAAAGAGGACAAACGAAGCCCCTCCTCTCTACAGAGACTTAAATCACACTGTTGGATGTTCTTCATCATAAGAAACAACACTCTAACTCAGCTCATTGACATGTGAAGATTCAAAGTTCTTCATGTGTATTTATGTGTGGGTTATGGTATTTCTGTGTATTATTATCATCATCATTATCATTATTGTATTATTATTATTGTTTTTTTTTAATTATCATTATTTTTATGCTGCTACTTCTGCTTTTATTATACACACAATGTCAAAATGTTTCTATTCTATTTGATCCAGAGAGTAACTTGAATGGAGATCACAACACTGAGTTTGTGTGCAGCACCAGCAGCTCCTGTTCAGTTTAGTGACAGGTCCAAAGCAGTCAGAGATGGATGGACTGAAGACACACAGCAGAGCACAAATGGTTCAGCTGCAGTGTGTCGTCTGCTGAGCCTTCTTGATAACGGAGTTTGACTGACAGTGAGTGGATGTGGCACATGCTTTATGTGGTTCATTTCATTAGTTTAATTTGCTTTTTAGAGACACGGAGAAAAATTTTTTATTTATCATTCTGTACTCATGAGCATAATAACACATTTCAACACACTCTAAGACACTGTGTCTGATTATTAACCTGCTACCATTTCTTTGTAGTGCTGCTGAAAGTGACACATAACTGAATAAAGTCCTAAAAAAATCTAACAAAGAGAAATTCTGGATCCAGATGATGAACTGAGTCACATCCTAAAAAAAAAACAAAAAAAAACACCGAAAACTTTCAATCAGATAGTTGTCATTCCAGTGAAAAACCTTTTGAGAAATCCTGACAAACAAAAACTGACAGCAACATAATGTCTGTGGTGATGGTATAAAAAAGATGTAGAGTGACAATTAAAACTCTAATTAGAGTGTTTGGACTCAGGAGCAGGCTGGGGCTCGGACTTGGGAACGGACACTGGAAGTGGCATGGAAGCGGCACTAGAACTGGTGTAGAACATGGGCACAGAACCAAAAGAGAACCTCTAGCCTCTCAGGCTAATCAGCCTGGTCGAGTCGGGGTGTTGAGAGGAACCACAGGTGTGGAGAGGAGGCTCCACCCACAAGTTTGGCCTCCCCCCTGCCACACCTCAGCACCACAGAGCAACAGAGCACCAACACCGAACCCTGACACCTCCAACCACAATGTCTTGTCCAGTTCAGTGCACGCATTATTTTTCTGCCACAGACTTACTGGTATGACCATAATCTAAAATGAACTTATTTCACATTGCTGCATATCTGACAATCCTGACAAAGTTCTTAGATTCTTGTACTATTACAGTAAATTTTATATGTGATAATAATCTTTTTCTTCTTCTTCTTTTCCTTTCGGCTTTTCCCTTCAGGGGTCGCCACAGCGAATCAATTGCCTCAATCTGTCCTTTGCATCCTCTTCTCTCACACCAACTACCTTCATGCCCTCCCTTTACATTACATCCATAAACCTCCTCTTTGGTCTTCCTCTAGGCCTCCTGCCTGGCAGTTCAAAACTCAGCATCCTTCTACATATATACTGTATTCACTATCTCTCCTCTGGACATGTCCAAACCATCTCAGTCTGACCTCTCCGACTTTATCTCCAAAACCTCTAACATGTGCTGTCACTCTGATGTACTCATTCCTGATCCTATCCTTCCTGGTCACTCCCAGAGAGAACCTCAGCATCCTCATCTCTGCTACCTCCAGCTCTGTCTCCTGTCTTTTCCTCAGTGACACTGTCTCTAGACCAAACAACATTGCTGGTCTCACCAAAGTTTTGTACACCTTTCCTTTCATTTTAGCTGAAACTCTTCTATCACACATCACACCTGACACCTTCCTCCATCCGTTCCATCCTGCCTGTACACGCTTCTTCACCTATCTTCCACACTCTCCATTGTTCTGGACTGTTGACCCTAAGTACTTAAAATCCTCCTCCTTCTTGATCTCTTCTCCCTGTAACCTCACTCTTCCACTTAGGTCCCTCTCATTCACACACATGTACTCTGTCTTACTGCGGCTAACCTTCATTCCTCTCCTTTCCAGGACAAACCTCCACCTCTCTAGCTTCTCCTCCACCTGTTCCCTGCTCTCACTGAAGATCACAATGTCACACCTCACCACTGTCTTACAGTCCTCATACATGTCCTGCACCGCTCTAACATACTTCTCTGCCACTCCAGACTTCCTCATACAATACCACAGTTCCTCTCTGGGCACCCTGTGATAAGCTTTCTCCAGATCTACAAAAACGCAATGCAGCTCCCTCTGGCCTTCTCTGTACTTCTCTATCAACATCCTCAAAGCAAATACTGCATCTGTAGTACTCTTTTTTGGCATGAAACCACACTGCTGCTCGCAAATGCTCACTTCTGCCCTTAGTCTAGCTTCCACTACTCTCTCCCATAACTTCATTGTATGGCTCATCAGCTTTATTCCTCTGTAGTTGCCACAACTCTGCACATCTCCCTTGTTCTTAAAAATGGGCACCAGCACACTTCTCCTCCATTCCTCAGGCATCTTCTCACTATCTAAGATCCTGTTGAACAACCCAGTCAGAAACTCTACTGCCACCTCTCCTAGGCACTTCCAAACCTCTACAGGTATATCATCAGGACCCCGACTGCCTTTCCACTCTTCATCCTCTTCAGTGCCCTCCTCACTTCCTCCTGACTAATCTTTGCTACATCCTGGTCCACAACAGTCACCTCTTCTAGTCTTTGTTCTCTCTCATTTTCCACGTTCATCAACTCTTCGAAGTACTCGTTCCATCTTCCCATCACACTACTGGCACCTGTCAATAGGCTTCCATCTCTATCCTTAATCACCCTAACCTGCTGCACGTCCTTCCCATCTCTATCTCTCTGTCTTGCCAACCGGTATAGATCAGTCTCTCCCTCCTTACTGTCCAACCTAGCATACAAGTCATCATAAGCTTCTTGTTTGGCCTTTGCTACCTCTATTTTCACCTTACGCTGCATCTCCCTGTACTCCTGTCTACTCTCCTCAGTCCTCTCAGTGTCCCACTTCCTCTTAGCTAACCTCTTTCTCTGTATACACTCCTGTACCTCCTCATTACACCACCAAGTCTCCTTATCTACTTTCCTTCCAGATGACACAGCAAGTACTCTCCTACCTGTCTCCCTGATCACATTAGCTGTAGTTTTCCAGTCATCTGGAGGCACCTCCTGACCAACCAGAGCCTGTCTTAACTCCTTCCTAAAAGTCATGCAACACTCTTCCTTTTTTAGCTTCCACCATTTCGTCTTCTGCTCTGCCTTTGCCCTCTTCATCTTCCTCGCCACCAGAGTCATCCTACACACCACCATCCTATGCTGTTCGGCTACACTCTCACCTACCACTACTTTGCAGTCACTGATCTCCTACAGGTTACACCGTCTACACACGATGTAGTCTACCTGTGTGCTCCTACCGCCACTCCTATAGGTCACTCTATGTTCCTGCCTCTTCTGGAAGAAAGTATTCACTACAGCCATTTCCATCCTTTTTGCAAAGTCAACTACCATCTGTCCTTCTGCGTTCCTCTCCTGGATACCAAACCTGCCCATCAATTCCTCATCACCTCTGTTTCCTGCACGAACATGTCCATTGAAGTCTGCAGTAATGACAACTCCTCACTTCTAGGCATGCTCTGCATCACTTCATCAAAGTCCAGCCAGAATTTCTCCTTCTCCTCCAGCTCACATCCTACCTGTGGAGCATACCCGCTAACAACGTTGAACATCACACCTTCTATTTCTAGCTTCAGGCCCCGTCCACACGATAACGGATATTTTAAAAACGCAACTTTTTTGTTGCGTTTACGCCTTCCGTCCACACAACAACGCAGATATCCGGAACAAAAATGCAACTTTTTAAAAACGCTGGCCAAGGTGGATTTTTTAAAAAACGCTGGGTCTGCGTTGTCGTGTGAACGGCGTATCCTGGGACTTTTTAAAAACGCTGACGTCTTGTCTGTGACAAAAACAGCTGTGACGTCATATTTATGGACCCGTGTGTTGTGACAACAACACACGGAAGATTCCTATTGGATAAAATTCGACTCAATACTGCCACCTCATGGTTTGGCATGCCTATAGCCGTCTTCGAAAATGCACTGCTGTGTTTACGTGTGGACGGATATTTTTAAAAAAAAGCTGTCGTGTGGACGCAAATCGTTTTCGATGCATTTTTAAAAAGTTGCGTTTTAAAAGACTCATCACTCTTTCCGACACTCTTTTGACCTCCAGGACATTGCTAACAAACTCCTCCTTCAAGATAACTCCTACTCCATTTCTCTTCCCATCTACACCATGATAGAACAACTTGAACCCTGCTCCTAAACTTCTAGCCTTGCTACCTTTCCACCTAGTCTCCTGGACACACAGTATGTCTACTTTCCTCCTCTGCATCATGTCAACCAACTCTTTACCTTTTCCTGTCATAGTTCCAACATTCAACATCCCTACTCTTAGTCCTATACTCTTGGCGCTCCTGTTCTTTCTCTTCGTGCGAACGCACTTTCCTCCCCTCCTTCTTTGACCAACAGTAATCCAATTTCCACCGGCGCCCTGCAGGTCAACAGCGCCGATGGCGGTCGTTGTTAACCCGAGCTTCGACCGATCCGGTATGGAAGTCATAGGTTTGATTTGCATCTTTGATTTGGCAAAACTTTTACACCGGATGCCCTTCCAGACGCAACCCTCTGTATTTATCCGGGCTTGGGACCGGCACAATAAGACACTGGCTTGTGTCCTCTTGTGGCTACATTTATATATATGAGAATGATATATGATAATAATAATAATAAGATGATTTCTGCCATTTACATCTGCTGTGATTATGCAACAAACCAGTTATATAAGTTAACGATTTATTATCGTTTATAGTATAAATCAAGATGAACTCTCATAGCATTAAAAACCAGTAACCATCTTCTGTAGGCATGACTCATCATGAAAGACGAGAATTAAACAGAATAAAGAAGTTGCAGTAGTCTGATATAAATCTATACTGTTAGGCTCCAATTCTCTGAGGGTGGAATGTTCTCATGTTCTCAAGGGATTGGAGTTACAGTAATCTAAACGGGTGGATTATGTAAGGGAAACCTTAGTTTGGGCTAATCCTTCTCTCCTGCCTGTCACACTGTTCTTTGTGATTGGCTCACAGAGGAGAGGCAGAATCAGGTGAAAGTAGAGCCACTTTTATTCCCATGAGAGAAAGTGACATTTTCTGTTCATTACCCTCTTTGACGAATTGTTCCAAACATGGTAGTCGCTTAAATATAATATTTAACTGACAGGAGGGAATCATTGCAGCATTTCACATATCCCAGCGAGACTATATGCAAATGTGGACATCCCTATGCCTGGGAGGTTCCTTGAAGCATTTTCTATCACATCAGCAACTGTGACCATTTGCCCTGCCACTGCCTGCTATGCATTAGTCTCTTGTTAATCATGGGAAAGAAAGTCGTCTGTATCGAAGCCAACTGAGCAACCAAACTCAACTCCTTCTGCACGACTGATTACATTAACTGTTCTTGCTGGCATGAGATAATGGGAGGAGTGCAGATAGAGAACATTGTGCGTTGTGATGAAGAATGCTATGCATGGGATCCGTCAAGTGTGGTCATGTTTCATAAATACAATTTTTTCTGTTTGTTTGATGCATGTGGTAAGTGTACTGGTGTACAAAGGAGGGATTTATAATTATATTATAATTGAATCAGCTTGTTGAATGTTATCTTGAGGAAAGTTAGAGGCCTGCACTTGCCCACACCTTTTTCCTACTTCTGATTTCGTAGACTGCCCACACTTTCATCTTTTGGGCCTCCCTAATGGCCTCCACATCCAGAGCCAGCAATCGATTGGCTGCACAAGGGATTCTGAGCAGAAGGCTAGTTTAGTATGCTAATCCAAAAAAAAAACTGATAGGGAGACATTTTAAAAATTTTGAAACGTCTTGAAACACATGCTGGCACTGAGGAAGAATGCTTTAGTGAGAGATCTGTGAGAGAATCTGACACCATTTTGCAAGAGGAAATTTGGAGAGGATGTTTTGCAAATAAAGAAGGAGGTCCTTTGACTCACAGATGACCATCTGTGAAATTTGAGAAGTCCATATTTTCAATCTCCTCCAAGTCAAACATTGAATGGTAATGTATTGAATTCTAAATTCTCTGGATGCCGGCCCTCTCCTCCCCCCCATTCAGTGCTCAACTCCACTGTTGCCAGAGTGCTGCCGGCCTTTCCCTCTCTACTTGTTAACTGATGTCTGTGGGCGGACAACACTGCTTCACTGATCCACAACTCATCAAACACCACTCATCATTTTCTACTTCTTTCTCCATCTCTGCCCAAAATGATCTGAGCTCTTTATAATTATTGCCTTTGAGAAGCATGGCATTACTCTTGTGCTGTTTTTGGATTGTGAAGAGCAGCAGTCAGGAGGTTTTTTAACAGCGCTGCTCCCATCAGACTGCATCGAACTCATTTTCTTTAACGACCAGTAAGGCCATGAACTGACTTTTATTGTCTTTAACAAAAAATGCAGCCGTGGTTCCAGGAAACTGTTTAGGGTTTGTGGTTTATTGATTGGTATTGTGTGATGAGGGTACTCATGTGTGCCCTAAACTGATACCAAATAGCTTCTGCAGAAAAAACACCAGCACGCTGTGAGCACAGCAGTGCAGCTCAGTGATGTAAGGTGGAGACGAGTGAATCCTATCGGTCAGCACAGGAAGGAAAGACTGGATCAAAATCCGGATCACAATAAAGAGTGTGTCCCTCATTTACCTTCCTTCGCCTTCTTTCTGTAACGTAAATAACTTGGACCAGATGTGATCGTATTCCTCAGCTGATGAGACATGCTTTTGTTTACCTGAGAAAATATATAGATTTTCCCTCTCAAAGATAATTATTCCTTTTACTTTCCTAGAGGCACTAAAAGAATGAGGATAAAAGAAAATGAAAGAGAGGGGGAAAAAGAAAAATTTCTATTCCATTCAGTTGTTTTGATGTGAAATTGACTTTCCTTTGGATAAATTCTGGAAAATGTGGCTTTACAAATGGGATCCTATCATCATCTGGTTATATTACTCTGTATCTTGGTCTTAATGATGCTTAAACATTATTTTTTTCTAAAAAATGTTAAAGGAAATCGAAATTCAATCATGATTTCAGTGTGATTGGGTTGATTTGTAGGGCAACATTTAAAGCCTCTACTGAGGCTTCAAATGTTGCGTAAATGCAACTGAGACATCACAGGCTTCCCACCGCAGCGGCTTACATAGAAAGAAAGAGAAAAATCATGTTGGAGTGAGGGACAGGGGGTGGGATGGAGTACATGAGGGAGTTTAATTAACTCCATGGTCTGCCTCTGCAGGCCTGCAGCATACAGCTCTAAAAAGCTGATTCAGTACACAGATAGAAAAAAAACGGGGGTGAGGAATGCAGCATGGGTGGTGGCGGGGGGGGTTGAATAGAGAGAAAATGTGAAATGAAGCGATACCACCATGAGACAAAAGTCACAAAAGTGAATATTGAAGGAAGGATACTAAAGCTATGTAACTGTAATATGTGCGGCATCAGTTATACAACAGTCACCTCACAGTTTCAGTGATGGATGTGTCTTTTAATATATACTTAACAATATGAAGCAGACTATCTGCAGTCGGCTGTTGACTTTATTGAGAGGAGAACAGAGACATCTAGAGGTTTAGACTTGACCCACAATGAACAACCAGTACAGGACGACTGACGGCTACAAACAACAAATGTGTTGCTTTTCCTCTGAATCAGACAATAAAATTAAAATAAATATCCTTCCTTAGAGGAGCAGAGAGCAGATAGATACATATTTTCAGGGTGACTTCTTGATGTCAATGTAAGACTTCATCTTTGGAAGAAATTCATGTTAGAGTGTGATATTGTGTCCTCAGTACCAGTGGATTGTAGGGTGTCTCTGAATCAGAAGGGTTAATCACAATTAGCAGGAATCAGTCTGTCAGCAGCTCACGTCCACAATGTTTACTAATGGGATGGATGGATGGATGGATGGATGTGGGGTTTTTTATCCATGTAATAAAGATGGAAGTTCAAATATAATATATAGTATAAAATATTCCACAATAGTAAATTAATATAATTAATGTATCACAAACAGATTCAGTTTAAACCGATTAAACACTCACATTCTGCATTGACTACTACAGAATATCCACAATTTATTTTGTTCAGCAAATTTTGATCAAAATATGGAAATTTCATGTACTGTAAATTAGTTTTTTAACAGGAGTTACTCTTCTTGCCAGCAGGCGGCGTTATTATCATGACTGCAGTGTCATCTTGAGGTGTTCAGGTTGGGACTTTTTATACAGCACAAGAACATTTGGTCAGAACATGGACAGTGAAATTCATGGGAAACCATGAAACAAACTGTCATGTAATTCCAGGTTGTTGATGTTTTTCTTCTTTCTTGGTTTTTATGGGGGTTATATTATTTTCTTTTGGTCTAATTTTTATGGTTTTTGAAGTAATGCAAACATACACATATCCACTTCAAGCCAGTGGATATTTGAATGCCTATTCAAAAAATTGATGAAATATATTTAAACATTTTTATTGCCAACATTCATTTGTTAAAATGTTAAAACTTTTATTCTTTACAATGAAAATAAAATTTATATAATTTATGGACCACACAGCAATGAGCTCTCAGTTTCAGCCCGCTAATATGCTCTGTGCACTTCAGTAAAAAAAAACTTTTATTCTAAAAACAAATGACTGTTGAATGCAGAAACCTCAGACTAATGTAACACAAACCTGGAATAAAAATACTGTTATAGATAAGTGAAACATATTGATTTAGAGGGCATAGTGGCATTAATATTTGCTAATATAATAATATTTTTTCTACATATTCAATAAATTCCAAAAATTTTAAAATGAGAATCACAGAGTCATACATTTCATTATTATATGCATTTAGTGTTTATTGTTATAGCTTCACCCTTCAACAAAAAACCCCTAAAAGGAAGTTAAAAAAAAACAAGAGTATTCACTGTTGTAGTGATAAAGTACTGTCATATAAATACAGATGCAAAGGTAGTGACACAGCCCTTAGAGACAGAGTGAAAAGAACAAATACAGTACCAGTTGCTAAATACACATCTATAATTTGTGTACTGCAAGATGACACCATCTACAACCCAAGGGCAATCATTGTGCAAACATATTCAAAAGCTATGAAGCAGCAGCAGCATTTAAATCGTAGAAAAAGTAAATTTGAGGATGAAAAGTAACAAACACACAAAAGCTTCATATACTGTAGATATAACAAAGACGGTGAGTCCTTTAAAGATATCCTTCTGAATTTAAAATAGCTTGCACCAAAACTTTGTAAGTTTAAATCAACATCTTGGGATGATCAAAGTTGATCACAAGTATATTGAAAATATTTGCAGCGGTATTTATTAGTGTTTAGAAAAGATGACTAATACTGAAGACTTCATCTGCCTTCTGTTTCAGCCATGTCCATTCACCTGGATCCGTGTGTCTGACGTAGTATCAGGATTGGATTCCTCCGGCAGGAACCCCCAACTCTTGAGGAGAGCTGACCGCTGAGCAGGAGGAGTGGAAAAGTAGTCCCTCTCTTTCTGAGAGTAAGTCTGGACAGGTTGGACAATGTTTCTGTAGCTCCAGTCCTGATTGATATAAAAGTTCTCTGATTACTTTTGACTTAATATGTTTCACACACATTGATAATCTTTTAACACTAGTAAGGTTTATTCATTTTCATTTACTGCCGCTGTATCTGCCGTAGCGGGTCATGGGGAGCTGGAGCCTATCCCAGCTGACATAGGGCGTGAGGTGGGGGACACTCCGGGCATGATGCCAATGCACCGCGGAGCCACATACAAACACGCACACACACTCACTCACTCCTACAGGCAATTTAGGACCGGCCAATCCCACCTCCAAAAGCGCATGCTTTTGGAGGTGGGAGGAAGCCGGAGAACCCGTAGAAAACCCACGCGGACACGGGGAGAGCATGCGAACTCTGCACAGAGCGGGACTCGAACCCAGACCTGCTGTGTTGTGAGGCGACAGCGCTAACCACTGCGCCACCATAACGCCCTGGTAAGGTTTAACTTTATAATAATAAGCAATCATAATTTACCAGTAATAGACTAAAAAGAGTTGTGAGGAGGAGATAAGTTTCACAAATCAAACTGTCTCATTTTGTACAAATACATTTAAATGTTTAAATTACCGTAAATAATAAAATAATTAGTTTGTCGCTATATCACGGAATTTTGTTTTTCACAAGTTGTCCTGGAACGCATTAACTGTCAGTAACGAGGGATTACTATACAAGTGAGACTAATGTTCAGTACTGACAGAGAGAATAAACAGATGAAATCTTCCACCACGGCATGTCTAATCCTCAGTGGGGTTTCATATCTAAAAGCCATTTCTCCCCTGGTTTTTCTTACAGTCTGGTGTCCCTTTGATTTACTGTGTGTAAGACTGTTATTATGGCAAACAGAGCTGAGGTTCTTTACCTGCCAGTGAAAGTTGAAAGCCTCCAGAAGCTGTATCCTGCCATCCCTGGAAGGGACACAGTCAGAAGGAACAGGCTGGACCATCTCAGAGCCAACTGTCACATCTCCAAACACCAAAAGGGCTCGAATCGCAAACCAGCCTCCGAAGCTCGGGTGTACACACACTCCAAAAATCTTCTGCAAAGAAAGTTTGGAGGCAAGAATGAATACATTTCACTGTTGGAATTTGATTACAAACTGTCAACAATAAAAACAAGTTACTTTTGTGCCCCAGGGTTGGTCACTGACATCAGACTTTTGGTAGTAGAAAGCTGCTCCAGATGCATGAGCCGCAGTCTGTGCCAAGAACTTTGGCTTCCTGCTGGGCAGCAGTTCAAAGTCATACCTCACATCCACATTCTGACCTGGAAAGCACTGAAAGGCAAGGGGAGGGGAAGGGGGGTTTTTAGGTGTCACAACCATGATGACCATATGATGTTTGCAGATGACATTGTGATCTGCAGTGAGAGCAGGGAACAGGTGGAGCAGAAGCTAGAGAGGCGGAGGTTTGTCCTGAAAAGGAGAGGAATGAAGGTTAGCCGCAGTAAGACAGAGTACATGTGTGTGAATGAGAGGGACCCAAGTGGAAGAGTGAGGTTAGAGGGAGAAGAGATCAAGAAGGTGGAGGATTTGAAGTACTTAGGCTCAACAGTCCAGAACAATGGAGAGTGTGGGAAAGAGGTGAAGAAGCGTGTACAGGCAGGATGGAACGGGTGGAGGAAAGTGTCAGGTGTGATGTGTGATAGAAGAGTTTCAGCTAAAATGAAAGGAAAGGTGTACAAAACTGTTGTGAGACCAGCAATGTTTTTTGGTCTAGAGACAGTGTCACTGAGGAAAAGACAGGAGACAGAGCTGGAGGTAGCAGAGATGAAGATGCTGAGGTTCTCTCTGGGAGTGACCAGGAAGGATAGGATCAGGAATGAGTACATCAGAGGGACAGCACATGTTAGAGATTTTGGAGATAAAGTCAGAGAGGCCAGACTGAGATGGTTTGGACATGTCCAGAGGAGAGATAGTGAATACTCTATATTGGTAGAAGGATGCTGAGCTTTGAACTGCCAGGCAGGAGGCCTAGAGGAAGACCAAAGAGAAGGTTTATGGATGTAATGAGGGAGGACATGAAGGTAGTTGGTGTGAGAGAAGAGGATGCAAAGGACAGGGTTAGATGGAGGCAATTGATTCACTGTGGCGACCCCTGAAGGGCAAAGCCGAAAGGAAAAGAAGACAACCACATAATTAAAACAGTTCAGGTATTTTAGGTATATTATAAAAACTGAAACCAATGCTATTAAATTATTATGCAATAGAAGGACAGACAAACCCCACTCACCTGGGAGACAGCAGAAGAGACACAGCGCTTCACACATTGATCTATGGGGTCACACAGTCCCTGGCAGCCCATCTCCCCCATGAACGGAAGGAACGCCTGTTCAAACATCGAAGGAGCACTGAGCACCACCATGGCCAGCGTGTCATCTGGATAGGATAGATGCAGGGAAGGAGGCAGCACCGAGTTATACCAACCAACCTGTGAGCAAGGTCATACAGTTTTGTAGAAACGCAAGGAACACGTGATGTTAACAAAGTGTGAAACGTGCGAGAAAATCATATTATGATCGCTTTATATTTTACATACATTAAGATTATATGTTAGTCTTCCATCTGCACTTTAAGCAATTTTATCGTTTAACGAAAAAACTTCAATGGGCTAGTAAGACCGACCATTGACGTACTTCAACATTACTTGATCCAAGCTAGCAGGTAGAGAACTAAATGTATTAAATAGTTTTATATTATTGGACTTTCTTTTACTTTTAAAATGCTCACAATGTAACTGAACAAATTCCACCGTACCTTTAAAGGGTAGATTTCAAATCCAAGTTTTGATAAACAGTCCTCCAGCTGCCCTTTCACACGTCCCGCATTGACAGAAGACGCCATTGTTGTGTGGCAACTTGTGTGTTGGAATTCTGGGAAATGGTGTTCTTCAGCTTATTTTACCCAAAATGACTTCATTTCCCCTTGTAATTTTCTGTCAACATAATTCGTTTTCGAAAAAATATATTTTTTTGGTGAGTAGTTCAGATACACAGAGTAAATACTGTATCTCTAAGAAGTGTCGAACAATCTTCAACTACAATTCCCAGGAACCCTTTCGCTGCGTCTTACGTAATTACGTTGAGCTACTCGGCACCTGGATTTAAAAGTGGAGTCGCAAGGTTTTCTTTACTGGTCAGTAAATTAGCCTGCTAACAGAAGAATTTGTACCTTCTCACAATACGCGTTTACTTTATTTTGTGCTTCATACAGATTTATATAGAAGGCATCTCTAACTGTCTATGTAACGGTTAATTTGTTTAACTATGCTGCCAACGAATATAAGGGGAGAAGTCACCGTGAGCTGCCGCTAACTGCCGTTAGCTTAGGTTAATGTTTTATTGTATTTAACATAACCCCTGTCTCTTAAACGCTATGTAGACACATAATTAATGTGTGTTTTACTGTGTCTTAAGCTTCCCGTATCTATTCTGCTTAACTGTCATTGAGAGAAGGGCCTTACATCTTTTTCAGATTCGATCTGTGTTTACTTTCGGATGCCAGCAGACAGATATTGACAGCGGACTGGGGCATCAGATACTGTAGGTCTGTTGTATTAACAGGCAGCCTACACTTTGTAGCACCATTGTTACGCGTTCCTAAGTAGCATCAGCCTCACAGCAAACATGAAAATTTCTCTGCTCACTGTAATTTTATCCTCCACAAGGTGTCAGTGAGCTCATCTCATCAAAGAGACACCAGATATCTAAAGTTACTGTTTGGTCACCTTGCTGTGGTTCTTTATGCAAAACCACAGACATTAAATATCAGTAATTAGTCAATGATGCTCTTGACTGATGCGTTTCTCATATCGATGCACGTCTTTCTAGATCACCTCAGGCATGAACTGGGACCATCAGCTGAGTTCTATCCTGTCAGTAACAGATGGCAGCGTTGCGAAGATGAGGGTAAGAACAGTCACAGTTCTTTTGTCTTAAGGTGTTAGTCTTGCTAGAAAACAATTGCTGACGAGAATGTAAGACAGTGATGTAGAGGTGTGACGTCAAGCGTGAGCGTCCATCCGAATGTTCAAGTGTCATCATCAGAGCTGTCTGCAGATGGCGGTATTGTCCTACCAAACTTTTAGCAATCGAGCTCAGTTCTGAATAACGATACAGAATGTACAAAGAGGGACAGTTTTGGAAATTCCCTTTTAAGTATGTTTGTTTTTATCTGTCCACAGGAGAGACTGACTTCACAAGGGAAATTCACCAAAGGAGGAAAACGTGGGTGACAAGTTGAACTATGACTAAAAAGGGAAATTACTCAGTGTGTTTTTGTGTGTGAGTGCATGTGTTCCACCTTGTCACAATAAGGTGCCAATAGGAGGTGCAATGGCTCAGAGTAATTGCGTTTTATTTAAATTGCTCCTGAATAACCTCCCTTACATGATTTACTAGTTCAGATTTGTTTCAGAGAGGGACAAGATTCTTGAATCAGATCTGGACCCACCTGCTCTTCCTCCTCGAGCTCCCTTTCACCGACAGCCTTCTTCTTCACCTAGTTCTTGTGTTCAGTGGGCAGACCTTGCTGCTATTCAGTCACAACTGCAGATACAGAGCCAGGTGTGTGGTTATTTATTTAATAAAGCCAGGTGTACCAGACTACAAAGTTGGTGCATTTGTGTGATGTTTTGTGTTCCTTTTTTCCTCCTCATGTCTTCAAAAGGTGGTTGATTCTCTCACCAAGAAACTCCATGACATGGAAAGGGAGAGACAGTCTCAACAATGTCAGATTCAGACACTACAAGGTAACCTGCTGCTTCATTATGTAGGTGTGACGCCGTAAAACAGCTTTGATTGTTACTGAAACGGACAAGAACCAATGCAGTCACAGACTGCAACATCCCGTGATACCCCTGAATTCAAAATTGTACCCTGAACTACTTACATAGATCAAAGATCAAAGCTAGTGCTCTGACCTACTTTAATAGATCAAAGCACTAGCTGTGATCTAGTTTTTCTTCACACCAGCCTTCTCCCACGTCTTTCTATCTTGTTTGACCTTGACCTAGTTTTCTCAAGGTCATCATCTCATTTTCATCCCCTTTGCCGCCCAAGTGCTTTTTGTTTCATCTTTCTGCAACGGTTGCGAAGATATTTGGTGGACGGACGGACGAACAAACACTGACAATTACAATAAGTCACCGTTTTGAATTCGGATGTAACCAAGGCAGTTACACACTGCAACATCCCTGCGACACCCCTGAATTCAAAATTTTACTTTGACCTACTTTCATAGGTCAAAGATCAGAGCTAGAAATGAAATATTGACATTGTGTTAATTGTACACACATTACAATATCATTTTTCAAAGATTTCAGGTGTTTTGGTTGTTTTTATTTTTGTTTAGCTGGTTGCCTTTTCACTACTTTAGTATAATTGGTCTTTTACTTTTCTTTTACTCCTAAAAGTTGTGTTGTCAATATCAGATAGGAGAACACCTTAACTATCACCTGGATGACTGGAGTTCTTACCAACTTCAACAGGCTTAATTGATAAGTAATAAGGAGAGTGATCTGGTCACATATAAAACATGAGTAGACTGTCAAATATTTTAAATTGCTGCATGCAGCCTTTCAACACAATTGTAAAATTTGAAATATAAATTACCATTCAACAGTTTGTCCTGACTCCTTTGGTTGCCCTTGTTACTTCTAGTACTGTATGTTATAAACCAAGGCCTGAGACGTGGTGAGCAGGATGACTTCAGGGTTTATCCTGGCTTTTCATGCTTAAAACACTGGTTCACTCCCTGTATTGCCATGATAACTTATGCTGCACACCTAGCTTGTTCCCGAGTCAGTTATGTTTGAGAGAACAGATTAAATTGTGGAGAGGCACTGCCTTCTGATCAATCAACGCCCTGGAAAATGGTATTATTACTCATGAGTAGGAGGATGTGCTCCTGTCTCTCTTTTGCTTTGGTGAACTGATATCATCCAGCAACAAAGACTGACTGACGCATTCTGTTTTACTGATGAGATTGGAGTGTTTGATTCAAAAGCTTCTCTGTAATATACATGTATTGTTATATGTTCCTAGTCTGACACCATTGAGACTGCTTCTAAAAGAATCAGACTGACTAAATGCCAAAAACCCAAAAAACATTTAATACGATAAATTTAAAAAACACTTTAATTGAATAGTAATTACTAACTTCGTATTGATCACATTTTACACACGCACACTTCTTCTTTTCCTTTCAGCTTTTCCCTTCCGGGGTCGCCACAGCAAATCAATTTCCTCCATCTAGCACTGTCCTTTGAATCCTCTTCTCTCACACCAACTACCTTCATGTCTTCCCTCATTACATCAATAAACCTCCTCTTTGGTCTTCCTCTAGGCCTCCTGCCTGGCAGTTCAAAACTCAGCATCCTTCTACCAATATGTTCACTATCTCTCCTCTGGACATGTCCAAACCATCTCAGTCTGGCCTCTCTGACTTTATCTACAAAACCTCTAACATGTGCTGCCCCTCTGATGTACTTATTCCTGGTCCTATCCTTCCTGGTCACTCCCAGAGAGAACCTCAGCATCTTCATCTCTGCTACCTCCAGCTCTGTCTCCTGTCTTTTCTTCAGTGACACTGTTTCTAGGCCAAACAACATCGCTGGTCTCACGACAGTTTTGTACACCTTTCCTTTCATTTTAGCTGAAACTCTTCTATCACACATCACACCTGACACTTTCCTCCACCTGTTCCATCCTGCCCGTACACGCTTCTTCACCTCTTTTCCACACTCTCCATTGCTCTGGACTGTTGAGCCTAAGTACTTCAAATCCTCCACTTTCTTGATCTCTTCTCCCTGTAACCTCACTCTTCCACTTGGGTCCCTCTCATTCACACACATGTACTCTGTCTTACTGCGGCTAACCTTCATTCCTCTCCTTTTCAGGACAAACCTCCACCTCTCTAGCTTCTCCTCCACCTGTTCCCTGTTCTCACTACAGATCACAAGGTCATCTGCAAACATCATAGTCCATGGAGATTCCTGTCTAACCTCGTCTGTCAGCCTGTTCATCACCATAGCGAACAAGAAGGGGCTCAGAGCTGATACCTGATGCAGTCCCACCTCCACCTTGAACTCCTCCGTCACACCTACAGCACACCTTACCATTGTCTTACAGTCCTCATACAAGTCCTGCACTGCTCTAACATACTTCTCTGCCACTCCAGACTTCTTCATACAATACCACAGTTCCTCTCTGGGCACCCTGTCGTAAGCTTTCTCCAGATCTACAAAAACACAATGCAGCTCCCTCTGGCCTTCTCTGTACTTCTCTATCAACATCCTCAAAGCAAATACTGCATCTGTAGTACTCTTTTTTTGGCATGAAACCGTACTGCTGCTCACAAATGTTCACTTCTGCCCTTAGTCTAGCTTCCACTACTCTCTCCCATAACTTCATTGTATGGCTCATCAGCTTTATTCCTCTGTAGTTGCCACAACTCTGCACATCTCCCTTGTTCTTAAAAATGGGCACCAGCACACTTCTCCTCCATTCCTCAGGCATCTTCTCACTATCTAAGATCCTGTTGAACAACCCAGTCAGAAACTCTACTGCCACCTCTCCTAGACACTTCCAAACCTCTACAGGTATATCATCAGGACCGACTGCCTTTCCACTCTTCATCCGCTTCAATGCCCTCCTCAGTTCATCCTGACTAATCTTTGCTACATCCTGGTCCACAACAGTCACCTCTTCTAGTCTTTGTTCTCTCTCATTTTCCCCGTTCATCAACTCTTCAAAGTACTCTCTCCATCTTCCCATCACACTACTGGCACCTGTCAATAGGCTTCCATCTCTATCCTTAATCACCCTAACCTGCTGCACGTCCTTCCCATCTCTATCTCTCTGTCTTGCCAACCGGTATAGATCAGTCTCTCCCTCCTTACTGGCCAACCTAGCATACAAGTCATCATAAGCTTCTTGTTTGGCCTTTGCTACCTCTACCTTCACCTTACGCTGCATCTCCCTGTACTCCTGTCTACTCTCCTCAGTCCTCTCAGTGTCCCTCTTCCTCTTAGCTAACCTCTTTCTCTGTATACACTCCTGTACTTCCTCATTCCACAACCAAGAGTCCTTATCTACTTTCCTTCCAGATGACACACCAAGTACTCTCTTACCTGTCTCCCTGATCACATTAGCTGTAGTTGTCCAGTCATCTGGAAGCACCTCCTGACCACCCAGAGCCTGTCTTAACTCCTTCCTAAAAGTCTTCCTTTTTCAGCTTCCACCATTTCGTCTTCTGCTCTGCCTTTGCCCTCTTGATCTTCCTCACCACCAGAGTCATCCTACACACCACCATCCTATGCTGTTTGGCTACACTCTCACCTACAACTACTTTGCAGTCACTAATCTCTTTCAGGTTACACCATCTACACAAGATGTACTCTACCTGTGTGCTCCTACCGCCACTCTTAAAGGTCACTCTATGTTCCTGCCTCTTCTGGAAGAAAGTATTCACTACAGCCATTTCCATCCTTTTTGCAAAGTCAACTACCATCTGTCCTTCTGCGTTCCTCTCCTGGATACCAAACCTGCCCATCACTTCCTCATCACCTCTGTTTCCTGCACCAACATGTCCATTGAAGTCTGCTCCAATGACAACTCTCTCACTTCTAGGCATGCTCTACATCACTTCATCAAAGTCCAGCCAGAATTTCTCCTTCTCCTCCAGCTCACATCCTACCTGTGGAGCATACCCGCTAACAACATTGAACATCACACCTTCTATTTCTAGCTTCAGACTTATCACTCTATCCGACACTCTTTTTACCTCCAGGACATTCCTAACAAACTCCTCCTTCAAGATAACTCCTACTCCATTTCTCTTCCCATCTATACCATGATAGAACAACTTGAACCCTGCTCCTAAACTTCTTGCCTTGCTACCTTTCCACCTGGTCTCCTGTACACACAGTATGTCTACCTTCTTCCTCTGCATCATGTCAACCAACTCTCTACCTTTTCCTGTCATAGTTCCAACATTGAACGTCCCTACTCTTAGTCCTATACTCTTGGTGTTCCTCTTCTCTTTCTTCGAGCGAACGCACTTTCCTCCTCTCCTTCTTCGACCAACAGTAATCCAGTTTCCACCGCCGCCCTGTAGGTCAACAGCGCCGATGGCGGTCGTTGTTAACCTGGGCCTCGACCGATCCGGTATGGAAGTCATAGGTTTGATTCGCATCTTTGATTTGGCAAAAGTTTTACGCCGGATGCCCTTCCTGACACAACCCTCTGTATTTATCCGGGCTTGGGACCAGCACAATAAGACACTGGCTTGTGTCCTCTTGTGGCTACATTATTTTACACACGCACACAATCTGTGCAAATGTTGTCACAAATTAAGTGCGACCGCTTACTGAAAGTTTAAGTGTTCCAAAGCTTGATAAGATAGAACTTCCTTCATAAAACAGCCTCTTCCTGTTGGATTAGTTCAGACCGCTGAAAATGCATTTTCACTAATAATTAGCCTTTAATTGTATGTAATTTTTAGTTTTACCTTTTAATATTTGTATGTATTATATGAAACACTTTTCTACTATAGGGCTTGAAATATAAAGACAGATATGCAGTGGTTAGCGCTGCCGCCTCACAACACGGCGGACCCGGGTTCGAGTCCCGCTCTGTGCGGAGTTTGCATGCTCTCCCTGTGTCTGCGTGGGTTCTCTCCGGGTTCTCCGTCTTCCTCCCACCTCCAAAAGCATGCGCTTCAGGTTGATTGGCCGGTCCCAAATTGACTGTAGGAGTGAGTGTGTGTGTGAGTGATTGTTTGTCTCTCTGTGCCTCCACGGTACACTGGCATCGTGCCCGGAGTGTCCCCCACCTCACGCCCTATGTCAGCTGGGATAGGCTCCAGCTTCCCGTGACCCGCTACGGCAGATGCAGCGGCAGTAAATGAAAATGAATAAACCTTACTAGTGTTAAAAGATTATCAATGTGTGTGAAACATATATTAAATCAAAAGTAATCAGAGAACTTTTATATCAATCAGGACTGGAGCTACAGAAACATTGTCCAAGTGTGTCCCCCGCCTCACGCCCTGAGACTGCCGGGATAGGCACCGGCTCCCCCGCGACCTGCATAAGCGGATTAAGCGGGTTAGGAAAATGAATGAATGAATGAATGTAAATAACTTGCCTGACTAGAAAGTAAATAGACTGGCTTTACTATTCCAGCATCTCCTTGGCACCATATACTGTACATCTAATGAAATACAGTTAAATAGATACACATAAGTGTATCTATTTAAGTGGAGCAGATGGGCATTGCTTTATGTCTCAAGACATCAGATGAGATGTTTAGTTTTTATTAAATTAACTGATAGTTTTCCACTTTGATCATTTTAAGTGAATTACAGTGGGGACACGGGAAGTGGAACCAGTGATGGAATCCTTTTTGTGACATAGTGTAAGGATTTACAGTGATGGTCTGTGCACTGACATCACTTGATTCTTGATTTATTGTGGCTTTAATTGAATCTCATTTGTGCACTGCTTTTACACAGCACTACAGTGACTGCCGAAAGAATGTACCATTATATGTTGCTATATATTAATACTCATGCCCCTTTTCTGTCTGCAAAACACGTCAATGGAGGTATGATTTATTTTTGGATAGTTAATATTAACAAATTATTCGGATTTGTCTACCAGTCTGCTAAAGGAAATTAAAAACTTCATATAATGTTGATTTCTCTTTTCCAGAGGAGGTTCATAGGCTGAGGGAACGGGAAAGAGACGTGGATGAACTGAGGCGAGGACAAAGTCCAGGAGAAGAGAGGAGGATGGAGCAGTGGAAAAGAGAGGTTGGACGTGAGCTGAGCAGTCTGCGGGGACACATCACCAGAGCCACGTCGCTAGGCAACCTGGAGGAGAGGTGCATTAGAGGTGGAGCTGCGGAGCGTGTAACTATAGGCTGCAATGATGATATGCACAGCTCAAGAATGGAAATAGCTTACTCGCAGTTTGCAGTGTCTGAACGGCACTTTCAGTTTCACAATTTTATGTTAAATACAAAAGAAACAACGGGGCACTTTCATCACTACTTTTCTTTCCTTACCCCCCAGTTTTAGCTCAAAACACAGAGAAGAGTTGGAAGTCCTGCGGAGAGAGTTGGACCAGCTGAAGACACGACTGAGTGAGACAAACACACACATACAGTCCAGACCCAGACTCTGCAAAGGAAAGACAAACGTCATCTTATTCAACACATCTAATCTAATCTTCCTTTCCACCTTGACAGGGAGACAGGAGGAGGACAGTTACCTCCATCAGGCAGAGGCCAGAGAGACTAGGAGACGCTGTCAACACAACTACAAGGTACACACACGTTGTGTGAGCAGATTGTTTGCTTGTATGTATGGTTTGCACTTGTTCAGATCACTAATTCTCCATTTGGTGTATTTTTGTTCAGACACTGGATGAGTTGAGAGACGGCTACAGAACTAATAACACTGATCTGACAAAGACCGTCTCTCAGTGTTTACACACACAAGAGGAGGTCTGCCAGATGAGGTGAGTGTATGAGTGTTTGTGTGCCTATGGTTGTGTTTGTCATCTATAATATGTTGGTGTTACAATAGAACGGCTGTGTCGGAGCTGAAGGAGGAGATGAGGAGGCTAATTCTGAGAAAACATGATCCAACTACTGTGAGGTCAGCACACACATCAGGTTAGTCTCTTCCTGTGGCTTTCATACACACACAGACACACATGTGGACTGCAGAATTTAAACATATATTATGTCTACCTATTGGATTAAGGGGCATCACCACTCCCTCGCAGCCACAGCAGAGGGGTCAGAGGTGATGAGGTTGACTCTGACTCAGAAGATTTTAGCCCAACTCCGAGCCTGGCTGAGGTCAGCTCAGATGATCTGTCCTGGCTGGAGGACAGAGAACCTGGTGAGCATAAATGTTTCTGAATGAAAAATGAACCCACCCAATCACTATGTCTACAAAGCACGGTGCACTGCTGAGTCAACCCCACATATTTACATCATGTTATTCTCACAAGCCTTCTGTCCACCTTTCTGCACCCCTCACGAACATGTAATTGTACAAAGATAACACTCCCCATCTGAGTCAGAACATTACAAAGAATGCCAGATGGGGACAGACTGATGACGACTTTGGCAGGATGGGACATGTAGTTTCCCTCCCACTTCTTTCTCACACATCTGGCTCACCTTTAGCTCAGTCCTCCCAGTGGCTTTGCAGTGTTGAGAGAGGTTTGTTTGCCAGTTCAGCCTACATTTCTTAAAGAAGAACTCGTAGTCCGAATTTATGGACCTAGTAAAATGACCAGCTTAGCAGTTTGAGAAATGGATGAGAGGAGTAATACCAGTCTCATATCCAGTCTGGGATCTTTGTTGATTACATTGCATACCACTGTGATGACCACCTAAAACGACTACGTCTCATTCTCATTTTTCTACAAGCAATATAAAATTAGATAATAATAATATTATAACATAATATATATTAATATATGTACATATATGCTAAATATACTTCTATATAAGTATGTGTGTATACTTATATATGCATACACACACATACAGTATATTACATATACAGTGTATATTATGTAAACTGTGTGTATATATATATAAGCAGCTGGATAGTACAGTGGTTAAGTCAACTGACTTGAATGCAGGAGGTTGTGGGTTCGAATCCCGGTCGGGACAAACACTATCCAGTCAACGCACACAAAATGCAGAAAGGGGCGTGGTCTGGAATGCAGGTGGGCGTGGCCTCAAACCCCAGACATGGCAGGCACCATCCAGTGAGGGTCCTTAGGCAAGACCCTTAATACTATATGAGCCTACCTCAAAAATATGAGTGAACACAATAATGACAGAGTCATACCGGCTCGGACGTCGCCCGGGTTAACAAGGTCCGCGTCAGATGCTAGGGAACCAGGGCAATCTGATGACAAATGGGCTACTGGAACAAGACACACATGGACAAGGGCGGAGAATACGGAGTTGTTAGAATGCTACTACACAAGTAATCCCAGAGAGAGGGGATATATGGGGCGGATGTGGGACCAATGGATGCTTCGAAACCCACAATCAAGGCTAACAAAGAAACAGCTGTTAGCCCAGTGTTCCAACATCCGTAACTGAAAACTGCTGTCACAACTATAGATCGATGAAATACAACAACAATGCTACGGCAAGGGGGAGCCAGGACGCCAGGTCAGCGGGGGGATATCACCCCCCCCCCCACAATCCGTGATTGGGTACCAAGTCCCAAGAGACATAGACAGCCTCAATACAAGAGCTGCTGACCTGCGAAAGGAAGATGGAAATGGAAACCTGGAGCCTCCGACAAATACCGAAGCTAAGTTGTCAAGTACCTTCAGAAGATCTGCTAGAAGAACCAATAAGAACCATCCCCACAGGGAACATAACTGAGACCAACAAGCTGATCCACAGTACAGCAACAGTAATCCTCGAAATGCTGGGATATAAGATCAACACAGGGCATAACAAACAATACCCTCCATGGAAGAGACGGTTAGAGGCCAAGATAAAGGCGACACGGAGAGAAGTCAGCCAGCTAGCCGAGCTACAGAAGGCGGCATGGTGAATAAAGGGGCACCCAGGAAATACAGCAAGCTCTCCATACCTGAAGCACTCGAAACTGCCAAACAGAGACTAACAGCTCTGGCTACCCGACTGAAGCGATACACCAAGGAGATTGAGGCCAGGAGAATAAACAAGACCTTCTCCACTCAACCAGCAAAGGTGTACTCTCAGTGGCAGGGAAATAGCATCCGGCCAGACCCACCAAGAGCTGAGGTGGAGAAATACTGGAAGGGCATATGGGAAAGAAAAGCATCACACAACTGGAACTGTCTGTCTGGAACTGTATAAGATCAACAGGACACTACGAGCCTTCATCAAGAACTCAATGGGGAAGTGGAAGACAACCCTGGAGACTAACTCCAAGCCAATTGCCCAAGTTAACATCAAGTGCGGCATATACCAAGGGGATGCACTATTACCACTGCTGTTCTGCATAGGCCTGAACCCCCTCAGTCACATCATCACAAAGAGTGACTACGGATACCAATTCCGAAGCGGAACAACAATCAGCCATCTCCTCTACATGGATGACATCAAGCTGTATGCCAGGAATGAGCGAGAAATTGACTCACTGATCCACACCACCAGGATCTACAGCGACGACATAGGGATGTCATTCGGATTAGACAAATGTGGCCGGATGGTATCAAGAAGAGGCAAGATGATCAGAACTGAAGGGGTCAACCTACCAGGGGGCAGGATAGAAGACATCAAGGACAGCTACAAATACCTTGGAATCCCACAGGCTAATGGCAACCATGAGGAGGCCGCAAGGAAGTCATCCACAGCCAAATACCTCCAGAGAGTAAGGCAAGTCCTGAGAAGTCAGCTGAATGGCAAGAACAAGGTCCGAGCCATCAACATGTATGCACTGACGGTCATCAGATACCCCACTGGGATCATAAGCTGGCCAAAGGAGGAGATAGAAGCCACAGATATCAAGACTAGAAAGCTCCTCACCATGCATGGAGGGTTTCACCCCAAGTCCAGCATCCTGAGGCTGTACACTAAGCGGAAAGAGGGAGGCCGAGGACTAGTGAGCATCAGGGCCACTGTCCAGGATGAGACATCAAAAATCCTAGAGTACATCAGGAAGATGGCCCCAACAGATGAACTGCTCAGTGAATGCCTCAGACAGCAGAAGCCTGAGGAAGAAGAGGAGGAGGAGGAGACAACATGGAGGGACAAGCCCCTACACAGCATGTACCACCGTCAGATAGAGGAAGTGGCTGATATCAAGAAGACCAACCAATGGCTGAATAAAGCTGGACTGACAGACAGCACAGAGGCACTGATCATGGCAGCACAAGAACAGGCCCTAAGTACAAGGGCAATAGAGGCCAATATCTACCAGTAGATCTGACCCAAGGTGCAGGCTATGTAAAGAAGCCCCAGAGTCAGTCCAGCATGTGGTAGCAGGGTGTAAGATGCTCGCCAGCTCAGCATACATGGAAAGGCACAACCAAGTAGCTGTGATAGTGTACAGGAACATCTGTACCCGGTATGGACTAGAAGTACCCAAATCCCAATGGGACATACCACCGAAGGTGGTTGAGACTGCAAGGTTAAGATCCTGTGGGACTTCAGTTTCCAGACCGACAAACAGCTACTGGCTAACAAACCGGACATAGTGGTGATGGACAAAGAGCAGAAGAGAGCAGTGGTGATAGATGTGGCGATTCCAGCTGATGCCAACATCAGGAAGAAGGAACACGAAAAGATTGAGAAATATCAAGGGTTGAAAGAACAGCTGGAACAGATGTGGAAGGTTAAGGTTAATGTGGTCCCCGTGGTAGTAGGAGCACTTAGGGCAGTGACCCCCAAACTGGAAGAGTGGCTCCAGCAGATTCCTGGAACAACATCTGAAGCCTCAGTCCAGAAGAGCGCAGTCCTAGGAACAGCTAAGATACTGCGCAGAACCCTCAGACTCCCAGGCCTCTGGTAGAGGACCCGAGCTTGAGGATGACACACAGATACCACCCTGAAAGGGTGAGAGGGACATTTTTATATATATATATATATATATATATATATATATATAAAGAAGATACCTCATGATAAAAGAATATTTGAAGGGATGAGACAATAGAAAAAATCAGAACTGTCGATCCTGAGGTGTGCAAGTTTGTAGACTGAGGCCCCGTCCACACTATAACGGATTTTTTAAAGCGCAACTTTTCTGTTGCGTTTACGCCTTCGATATACACGACAACGCAGATATCCAGAACGAAAACGCAACTTTTCGAAAACACTGGCCGAGGCGGATTTTTTGGGTCTGCATTGTCGTGTGGACGGTGTATCCCCCGGACTTTTTAAAAACGCTGACGTCTTGCCTGCGACGAAAACCGCTGTGACGTCATATTTATCGGCCCGTGTGTTGTGACAACAAAACACACAGGATTCCTATTGGCTAAAATTTGACTCTGCAGATAAGGCAGTTAAGTTCTTATTTCCTCTCAAGTAGGCTTTATGAGCGAAATGATTTCGTGGGAAAGTTGGCGTGCGCATGTGTGTGTGTGTGTGTGTGTGAGAGAGAGACAGAGAGAGAGACAAAGAGAGAGAGAGAGAGAGACAGAGAGAGAGAGAGAGAGAGAGAGAGAGACAGAGAGAGAGACAGAGAGAGAGAGAGAGACAGAGAGAGAGAGACAGAGAGAGAGAGACAGAGAGAGAGAGAGAGACAGAGAGAGAGACAGAGAGAGAGACAGAGAGAGAGAGAGAGACAGAGAGAGAGAGAGAGACAGAGAGAGAGAGAGACAGAGAGAGAGAGAGAGCGAGAGACAGACAGAGAGAACGAGAGACAGACAGAGAGAGCGAGAGACAGACAGAGAGAGCGAGAGACAGACAGAGAGAGATAGCATTCACTGCTGACCACTGAGACTTACCGGTACTGTAACACAAGGGGTTGATTTTCCTGGAAGAGATTACAGTGGGCACTTAACATTTCCCAGAGTGATTTGGGTCCCTGAAGCTGGGCTAATTTCATGTATCTACACACACACACACACACACACACACACACACACACACACACACACACACACACACACACACACACACACACACACACACACACACACACACACACACACAGAGACACAGAGTAACTACTCCTTCTTTTCCTCTGCCAGCTCCCCATCAGCCACCGGTACGTCTGAGCGTTCAGTCCAGGCGGAGTGACTTTGCTGGTCCAGGATCAGATCTGGAGGAGGATGATGATGATGATGATGATGACAATGATAATTACTTAAACCCAGATTTAGGATCTGACCTGAGTCTTGGGGATCTCTGACATTTCATGTGATGTGATGTGTTAATGAGTTTGATCACAGCAGAGAAGAGTTACAGTCCAAAATAAAAATAGAAGAATGGGAACAAAATACCACAAACTACCCTATAAAGTATTTCCTTTGTGGTCCCAGAGGAAAGGGAGAAAGCACCAAAAGGCACCAAGATAAGGCAAAGTCATCTTACTAACTGTTACTGCTGTACAGTTGACAGGCACAGAAGGACAGAGTCAAACCCCTTGATCCATTGAGAGACACCCACCTCCTGTATGGCACAAAGGATTCATTAAATAATTTGATATGTCTGATACACTATTGATCAAAGTATTTTTCCTCGCTGTTCTAGTTAGCGATATCTCCTTCGGGCAACGGACTTAAGGACTTACAGACTGCTGGTAACTGTGATAACTGTAAATTGTCTTTAGAATAATCTACAGTAACTGGCTTCACATGAACACCGAGATGCTGGGAATAAAATCCATAAAATGGACAGATGGCACGTCTCTGTAGCACGTAGCTTTTTTGTAAGCAGCTTTTTGTCTCACTAGGTTTCTGTGATGAAAGGTTATAAAAAATATATAGTTCGAGTTACAGGACCAAAGTAATGTGACTGGTCAGTTCAGGACATTTTTATGTCTTTCTGCTAGTATTCTGGTACGAAGGGGGTCAATCCACATCATCAACACACTACATTTTGTAATAGCGAAGGCAACATTTTCTAGTTTATCACTTTCTAAAGTGATGAAGTAATTTTCCTTTACCATTGTGGAATTGCACTTTGGCTTTTACTTCTTGGTGTGCAGTAATAAAATATGTAAATTAATGCATAAAGTACCTTTTTTAGCCTTAAGTATTGGTGATTATACACTTTACAAGCTTACCTCTTCTATGAAAGACTAATGGCTTTAATGGGTTTCTCCTCCTGACCTAATACCCTTTTCACTCTTCAATCCAGGAAGAAACTGGTGAGTGATGATGTTTTTGTGAGTGCTGTGAGGCGATTTAAAAAATTAATTAATTACAGGATTTGTAATTAATTAATCTAATTAATCGCATTTTAATCTCATACCTGCTAAAGGCCCGAAAATAAAGGTAAGAAAAAAAGAGGTTGCGCATCAACTATGTGTTTTTACTATAGAGTGCTAGACCAAATAATTAACTATCAAAAATAGGGATAAACTCCCAAAAGGTAGCACATCTAAAAAATTAATCAAGGGAGGACAAAGTACTCACATTTCCACTTTTTTTTATTTTGGCACACACCAAAAATGAACTTACGCGTTTCGGCTATGAGCCTTCATCAGAGCATGGTTTGAATTCTAGGACATTACAAAATTGTAGTGCATGACTAATCAATAGAATACACCAAGAAAAGACGATTTGAAATCCACATTTTTATAGGTTAAGCGTGCTTTATAAATGAAATTCAAAAGAAAAAAGGCCAAGTACATCAGCAAACCAATTAGGCCAGGTGCATTTCTCAAAAATGCAATACGAATATAAATAAAATGAAGTTAAAATAAATAAAATTCAGAAATAAAATAAGGCTGAGTCTAAAATAGGCACACAAGCAGACTCAATCAAAATGAATACTAAAGCTGACTCAATACAGCAATTCAAGATGAATAGTATAACATGCCTCTAAATACGGCAACAATAGCAAAATGCCAACAGGCTTTTCCTCAGCTAACGTTACAGGAACTGACAACAGGCAACTCATTGTCCTTGACATGTTTTGCATTTAAATGATACGTTAGGCTGGAGCTGCTTCGGTGATATGAAAATTCTCTCTTACAAAAGGTACAAATAATAATACTAATAATAACGATAATAATAATGGATTACATTTATATAGCGCTTTTCTGGACACTCAAAGACGCTTTACATCGGATCCATTATTCATTCACTTCTCATTCATACTTGGTGATGGTAAGTTACGTGTGTAGCCACAGCTGCCCTGGGGCAGACTGACGGAGGCGTCTACAGTGCAGAATCACTGCGTTTTTGTTGATAGTCCCATCTTTGTTCTTTTTAGAAATAAACTTTCCGCCCAAAGGTCCGAGTGGGCTTACCTCACTCTCCTGTATCGCGTCCATCTCTGTTGTCAGTCACTCTGCTTTTGACGAGTGGCGCAGGTACGAAGTGACGTCACTGCAGCCTACGGCTCCCTCAATGGGCCCAATTTGCCACTCGCGATTAATTGTGTTAATTTTTATAGCGCGTTAATTTGTAGCGTAATTAATCTAATTAACGCGTTAAAGTGACAGCCCTAATGCACCTCCAGTGTGAGCAAATTTCCATAAGGATCAACAAGGCATAAGCAACACCACAAAAACTCACTGCTATATCTTTATATGCTCACAGCTCAGCTGAGACGGTCCCTCTATGCTGCAATGTCTGACATGAGTCACACTGCGCCAGGCCTGATGTCAAGGTGTTGCTGGTATCAGTGTCCTGACACCCCCGTCATGCATTACTGACCACAGCCACAAGAGCTTACAGGAAGGTTGCCTGTGTACTGGGGTGTAGTTTAGGAAGTCAGAGTGAATACAGATGCTATGCAGTCACATTATATGAGAAGCAGATTGTGTCAGAAATAGAAAATAACTGTTAAATCAACCTATAACACACTTATTGTACAGTTGTTAATACTGTAGAAGAGATTCTTCACTCAACAAAAGCTCATTTGTTGCTGCAGCCAGATGATGAGTCAAGTTGTTATAGTGCAGTTTTATTTCAATCACCATCTATTGTGCAGTGGCGTTGCCATAAACAAGCAGTGCACTGTTTTATTTGTTGCCTGCAATGAAAATGTTGTGCTTTGTTTCCACCAATAAAAATCCTGTTTAAAAAGTTGAAAAGGAGAAGCCTGGCTTTCTGTGGTTGCTTTTATATGTTGTGTCCTACCAAGTCTGTGAATAGAGAAATAGAGAATGGTTTCAAAATACATTTAATTAAAAAACAGGCAGTTCAACAATTCACATTTGGCAGCAAAGCTTCAATGCATGTAAGATACATACAATGTAAAATACCAACATCTGACATCTTGAGTGTATTTTGGAAGTGAATGTGCAGATAAAATGAAAAACAGGTTTCAAACATTTAATGAGTGGATGTCTTAAGTCAGTCATCCCTTCACCATCAGCCTGATGAAGTATTTTTCCTTTCAATTGCTGCCTTTCTATCTTCATTTATGGTGCAAAGATCCTCTGATTCATGTTGATGTGGCTTACTCTAACCTGTGGCTTATTCAACTCATTTTCCTGCATATTTGCAGAAGAAATACACAGCAAAGCTCATACGCGCGCGCGCACACACACACACACACCATACACACACACACACACACACACACAGTATAATCAATGCAATGCAATGAGAAGAAGGTGATGTCATATCAGTCCAGATAATACGTCCAATACGTTCGGTGAACACTAAAGCTGAAACTAAGATGAAGAGTTTGACAATGTTTGGATAACGCAGTCATCAGTAGTATTTACAAAACGCAGAACAACGTTAATATTGTGTGCAAAACCACAGACTAATTGAAGTCTCCAGCTGTCACTGGGTGATTGGCTGCCTCGTGGTGAACATACTCAATGCTAGCCATCAAACACAGGCAAGTCAGAACAGCTTCTTGGCCCAGAGCATGTTTTTTTAAATGTGAATCAGGCAAAGTACTGAGAATGACTGGTACATCTGGAAGTTAGTTGGTTTGAATATAAATACAGCACACAGTTGGAGCTGCTCCTGTGCTGGGTAAGGCACTCTCTCCTGGACGTTAAGACTTAGGAAAGAAACAAAAAAAAGACACTGCACATATCAAAATAAGGCCAAAAGGCAGAAGGACGTTTAACGCAGAAACAGAAAAAAGAGACAATCCTTGAATAGTGCCTGCCATCCCTTCAAAAGTCGATGCACACATCGTTTACAGACACGCCTACACACTCGCATTGCTGTGCCAGCACTTACATCTGTACACAAAACTCAAGTTTTGCCATCCAAAAAAAAAAGAACCATTTTTAAAAATTTTTACTCCTGTCAAGGTAAAGTGCAACCTGTTCAACATTATAATCAGCTGCTTTGGTTGTAATTTATTTTGTTTCAATCAGATTGCCAGACTCTGATGGACGCCCCAAACCAACCTGCTAAACAGAACCCAGTGACCTTAATTAGGAGTGTCGCAGGACGGGCTGAATCTGTGTCGAGAAGTTACCCATCTAAATGATGGACGTAACTGATCAACTTCTATCCCACTTTATAACCACCCTTTTTCCAGAGAAATCTACATATCTACAACGAACGGGGGCATTGTTCTAATTTGTGATTATAGACATCAAAATAGCCAAAAACAACCTTGATGTGGGAGAATTCTTTGTTGCTCCATGTCTTTTCATGAAAAAAATCCAGAAATTTGCCCATGCCTTCCCAGTTTTCTTTCTGTTTGGTGCATATTAAGAAGGAGAGACCAGGATCAACAGTCGATGCAGCATGAAACTGGATTCAAAGCGAGTTTGGGTGTCAGAAATCTCAGCCGAGCCTCTGTCAGTAGCTGTACATGGACAAGGGTGTGTCCTCCATTATATCATCCTACACAGAAAAACACAGATGATTCGTGCATGGCTGGTACACATATGGGATTCTAATATGTGTTATCATACACATAATAAATAAATAAACAATAATAAACAATTAAATTTTTTAGACATCTTTCATACTGTCATTTTTCCAACTCATTTGAAATGCAAAACTAGCATCAAATTCAGAAAAGCACATATTTACAACAATCAATGAAGTGGAAGAAGTAAATATTAAATATATTATATTTTTCTGACTCAACTCAAAAAGCATTACCTTTGCTATTCATAGTTTCCCAAGCATCCCAATTTTGAGGCGATTGTGATTAAATAATGGGCTGTAGAAGAAACAGTGAAAAAATGTTAGACATCACGGATGAGCTCACCATAGGTAGGTCCTGCAACCTGCGGAACTCTGGTCTGTTGTCTCTTCGGCGCAGTTTGAAGAAGAGGAGCAGAGTGACGATAACAGCCGTGATGATGAAGGCTGACACCAGACCAGCCAGTAGGGGGTCTAATGTTGGAGACTCATGGGCTATTGTTGCTGGAACAAAAGCGAAAGGCCATAAACAAGCCGGCAATGCTATTTGAAATATTTTGGCTTGAGGACGCTTCTTACATGGGTATTTAAAGCTGTGGCTGGAGCTAAATATAGACCGACAGCAGCATGTTGAGTGTTCATCATGCAGCTCTGGACATGAGTGTCAAACACTGGGATGATGTTAAGCTGGCCTTTGCATGAGGTCTCTGTTCAACAACTGAACTTGCTCGTGGGTTAATATTGTAAGATTTCTTTTGCTTACATTATATGAACAGACATGTATTATTGCGTGCTCTAAATATCTGAGAAGATTAAACGTATTGATGTCCCTCCTGGTTTTCCATTTAAGAGGACTGTCTGTTTTTATAGTGTATTCCTGCATAGGAACGTTGCTATGGAGGAATATTTTGTAAACGTAGCTGCTTTTTCTAAAATCCTCTGGTTGAAAGTAGCAACAACCACAGAGCAGTGAATGCTCCCTGTTCCTCCGGCTAATGGAAAGAGGCAGGATGCCAAGCATGGCATGTTAAAAAAATAAAGGGGGAGAGAATTTTATATTTTAACTGTATTCCAGTAAGCTGTGGCCAGAAGAGTTAATCAAGTTTCCTTTCCTTTGTAAAGTCCTGGTTAAAGCCTCACAGTGGTAAAACAGATAAAGCATGAGAAACAGAGCATTCTTGAAGCCTTGAGTCCCATGACTGCCTCTGTTACTGGCATAAACAGAGCCATGATTGTGGGGCGCCTGGTGGTGACAGTGCCTGCAGAAGTGCTTGCAGAAGATGTAGACGGAGTGGTGTGTTTGTGCATGTGTGACAATGAGAACTGGCTTGTGTCGCAAAACAAAGAACAGCTTCTCCTTTGTTGGTGAAGCCAAACACTTTTAATATCCAGGCAGAAAGTCCGTCAGAACAAATTCACACAAGAATACAGCAGAGATTAGACACTTACTGTCACCACCAACATTGAGCTGGGAGGGGGTGTCGGCGTGGACTTTGGCCTGGGCGGAGGAGCTACTGGGCGTGGTGACGGTAGACGTTTGTTGTGCTGCACTGAAGGTCTCGGGATGTTTTTTAGTCTGCAAAGTGTTTTGTGAAGGTCTGAGTGACGGTGATGCAGAACTGGGGGGCTCTTGAGAGGAAGTGGTGCTGGATGCTGCGCTGGACCGGTTGACGACTGACGTGGTGGTAGCAGCTGGCTTAGATGCTGAGACTGTGATTGACTGATTTGATTGCATGGTGGTTTCTGAAAGAGGAAATGCAGACTGATGCAACGTAGTGGTGGGTGGAGTGGTGGCCAGTGGGGTATCTACAGGGGTGGTGTGAGCTGTATGTGTGAGGTTGATAGTAGTGGAGCTAATGGAGGTGTGAGAGATTGGAGTGTGGCTCCCGGGAGTGGAAGACTGTGATGTCAACTGATCTGCCTCAGAGGGAGTGACAATGTTGGTACCTCCAGGAAAAGACAGATAAAAATATCATTAAAACACTTGCAGTTACACTTGTGATGCAATACTGTGTGTATTCTGAAAACACGAGTTGGTGCTGAACAGTTTTGTACAAACTCAGCACCTGACAGCCGAATGTGAGGTATATAAGATCTTTATCATCCAAAATATGAATTAACAGTGATTCCCGAATTATTTACATGAACATGTTTTAAGGTTGTCCTCCGTGAGAATTCTAATTTTCTTTTTTTGTCTTTCCCCTGATATTGGAAGTAAAAAGATTTTTTGGGGGGCACAGGGCATAGAAAAACTAAACATAAAAATTTCATCTGAACATCAAACCAAGAAAATCAAAAAAGAATCAACTGGATTCTTTATGGTTGATTAAACTTTTTTTTTATCCAAGCAGGTCCAGTTGATTCTTTTTTGCTTTTCTTGATTGACCTCAACCTGGATGACAGAGAACCAACACAGACTTCATCTGTGTTTTCACTAGAAACAGTCCACGTGAAACGTGTTGACACCGCAGATAGGTATAGCAGCTTCCGCTTCATGCTGAAACTTCCTGCCAGGGTAACCCCAAAGACATCTGTCAGTCCAAAGCTTTACTGTAGTCAACAACATTTAAATGAATGGTAGAACTGCACAATCAGTGTCCCCAGAGGATTCACTTCTAACACCTTTGGCTTTTGTTCTTACTGTTACTATTCAGGTTTTTATTACTGTTCTTATTCACGTTTGCCCTGTTATCTACTGGTCATGTTTTATGTTCTGTGTTTGGACTTATATCCTCCATGTGTCTTTAATATTTTGGTCTCTCATTCTAGATTAGATCCTGCAGTGTGTGATTGTTCTCACCTGAGGGGGTTTCTTTCCTACCCCATGTGCCACCTGCTCTCTATCTCCTCATGTTACATGTCTGCATTTATTCTGTTTTCCACACTTTCATGACCAGTGTGTTTTTGATGTATGATCACATGTCTATCCATTGGCTATTGTGTTTCCTGTATTGGACAGTCCATTTATTTTTTATCTTGGATTGCAAACTTTTTTATTATGAGCACCATAATATAAATAAAATGAAGTGATAGCAAAAAAAAATACAACAACCCTAAAAGCCACACATCTCAAAAACAAAATCCATTGGTATGGTTAACTTGACATGCCAATTTCATATGCAGACGCAAACGTATGTTTCTAAGATTGAGTCTAACCTACGGAAAAGGTGGTGGAGGGTTTTCACATCTAGATTTCTCACTGTCTCATGAAAAGTCACACAGCATTTAATAATTTCTCTCCTCTACTAAAAACTATCTGAATTCCTTGTGACGAAACTTACACTTGGGTATATTCAACACCTTTTTAATGAACTTAGTCATACCTTTTTAATTCTCCTCCCTAACATACATCTTCCATCCATTGTGATGCTCTCATCTACTCCATGCTCCAGTATGTTGTTTTTACCAGACTGAGCTGTCTCTGTCTGAGCTGTGTTTGTGGCCTGGCTGCAATCACTTCAACCCCGCCTCGCTCTGTGGCCCACTTCTGGACATGGACAACACAGATAAGGGCTTTAAATATAGATCCTAAACTCTTAGCCACCTGCTGCTGGACACCCCGTTAAATCCTCCTGAAGTGTGACAAAACTCTCTAACAATCTTCAAACAGAATCAATACCCACACCATCAGATCAGAGAATAATGCAGCATTAAACACTCAAAGATGGATAGTTACCATTATCTGCATCTGCTTCCAGCGTCACAGAGGTGTTTGTCTCCTCCGTTGTTGAGCTGTTGCTCAGACTGACGGTGACACTTGAACTTGAATTAGTACCAGGGTCATTTGGTGAACGTGAAGTAACAGCTTGGCTAGTGTTGTTGAAGCCAGAAGCAGGCACAAACACTGTAACCGGAGCTTCAGAAATCGTCCCACTGCCACCGCTCTGTGTAGTGACGGAGGCTGTGGTCTGGCCATCGTCTAATGAGGAGTGGACACAATTAGATTTGGATAATAATCAGTCTCCAGTTATTTCTTCAGGATCATTAACAGTTTATTTGCTAATTATTCCAGGCAGTGGTGAGTATATCAGATGGAGCAGGCTCATGTGTAGACAAACAGTCAAACAGATGCAGTACATTATTTAGCCGTGCAGAGAATACCGTTTGACTTTGTGCACAAGATCCAATCACATTCTCAGTATGACAGCAGCCTTTTACTGAAGAGTGTGTACCATCATTGGTGTAAACAGGGGTTGACTGTTTATTTTTTGTTTATTGAGTGGATACTGAGAATTGTAGCAACACGCATGATTTCGAAATAAAAGGTATGAGGGCTTGACTTTTACTTTGTGTGATATCCACGTCCTCACTCTGAATCTTTTCAATCTTCCTGTTCAGGTCTTCATGTGTGTTTCTACCTGCTTCTCTTTGATGAAAACCAGAGCACTAATGTAATACATGTCATTAGTGCACAGTAACACGCAGCCATGATGCCTTTCATTACCTCCATAATCACTCAAACAGCTCATTGGCACATAGACGGTGGGAGCCAGAGAAAGACCTGTTTGAAGTCCAATGATAAGGAAATAGACACGCTTGGCCTTATAATACTGGCCTTGTTCCCTCATTTAAACTGTGTGTGTGTGTGTGTGTGTGTGTGTGTGTGTGTGTGTGTGTGTGTGTGTGTGTGTGTGTGTGTGTGTGTGTGTGTGTGTGTGTGTGTGTGTGTGTGTGTGTGTGTGTGTGTGTGTGTGTGTGTGTTTGTGTGTGTGTGTGTACAGAATAGATTCATACAGAGAATCACTGTTTCCTGTGTTGCGCACACCTCTCTGGAGGTATTACAGGCCCTTACTCACAGACTTTCAGGCCAAAGGAGTATGTACCAGCCTAAGAAGTTCTTGTTCACTTCAAATGAGAGTAACCAGCAATTCCAAGTTGTCTACTGTGTCAGCACTCGATAGCTAAAGTGCCAATCATTAATGATATCAACGTTGAACCCGACTAACCCCTGCTAGAAAGCCAACACGTAATACCGGTGATTTCTGTGTGGATGATTGAGCAGATTATTTTAAAACGCTTGAAGAGAGTGAGCACGCCTGTAGGCAAACCGTCCTTGACCCTTTCGACTCCACTGCTTTCAGACTGCCAACTGCTGTGTGACCTCTAATAATGTATGTCATATCTTTAGCCTTATAAATAGCCTCATAAATACTTATCTTTTTTCTTTTAAGCACATATAAGTAATTAGGGTTTTCAGATACTTATATAGTGATGATTTTTTGTTGATTACAAATATGCATAAAATGTTGGAAACATTTTGCTGTTGGAAACACTTTAGAGGACACGGGATACTCATAAACTGGATTATGTAACCACACATAAAATGACATTCCATTCATTCATTTCCAGATAAATAATGGTACTAATAATAACTGAGCTACATTTTAACTCAATTTAGTATTGGCAGGATTAGTTTACTCGAGTTATAACCCATACATTTGTATCAGCTCCTTTTTTCTTTCATAATTTTTCTATACTTTAAGACTTTGTAAACACAGGTGTGTATAGGTTCTAAGTTAGCTGACTTGTAGAAATGGTATAATATGTGAAAGATTTGAGATTTGAGATGTAAACTAGGTTATTGCCACATACTGGATATTCATCGAATGTTTTTGTTTACAATATGCTCACAAATATGTCCTTTTTGGAAATCAGTTACAAGAATTAGCATCTATTTAAAGTTTTAATGAGCTACCATATCTGTCCTAAGTCTCATGAGTGACTGTCAACAAAAACTAAATAGAAATAATGAGACAAAAACAAAGTTAAGTTTTTAGTCTTGTTTTTTTGTTGTCTCCTAAAATCACCCGGGGGGATTTGACTTCATAGCCCACACAATCTGCACCATAGATTATGTGTAATATATGAGTAATTAAATATATGCTGCATATTTATTGTATGAAGTCTGATTACAGTAGAAATTGACCCTGATGCTCCTACATTTTTATAGATCTTCATAAAATCTACAAACTGCACAGAGACAAGCCAATTAGCAAGATCCCAGTAAAACCACAATATACTACTGCACAGCATCACCCATCATTTATCAAAATCCACTTCCCTGCATATTCACAAGCAATAAAACTCCTCCAGTGGAGCAGAAGTGTTTTTTTATTCTTTTGAATGAGCTGGATGAGCTGATGGGACAATTCTGCTCAGTAAAATCCATTCAAACATCAATAGTCTCATTTTCTTTTATGTGAGGGGCACGGGTTGAAAAAGGGAGGAGTATTTAGAAACAGGTAGCCAAGGAGAGAAAGCGGAAGGTGGCTGTGAGTGAAATACAGGACGTGTGAGAGGTGTGTGTACATGCAAAAAGAAAGAGGAAGAAGGAGGGAGGGGGGGGGGGTGATCTGAGAGATAAAGTGTGAGAAATAAAGGAGCTCTGGTGTGGGAAAGATGGTTTGAATAAATCAGGGGCTTGTGAGTCATGATCCGGCTCTACTTCAGGTTGATTCACCATTTATCTTAAGAGGAAACTGAATGTTCAGACTCACTTCAGCTGTGTTCAAAATATCATCATAAACTATCAGGAAAATGAGTGTTGCAAATCAATCTAACCAGAAAAAGGACAAATCAAAGCCAGGACAAGATTCTAAACAAACAAAATCTCTTCTTACCATGTGTGGCTGATCCCAAGTTTACGAGCAGCAGCGCGCAGAGGGCAGCTCTGAGTCTGGTCCCCATCGTCTGTCCTCCGGTAACACACTCACACAAACACACCACTGACGCTAAGCCTCGACTCCGTTTACCCTCCGATCCCCAGACTTAAGGCGATGAAGAAATCCCACAGCGTTCTGCTCTACCCACAGGACACTGCAGCTCCACCGGTGTGTGCGTGGCTCTCTCTCTCTCTCTCTCTCTCTCTCTCTCTCTCTCTCTCTCTCTCTCTCTCTCCTCTCTCTCTCTCCCTCCCTCTCTCTCTCTCTATCTCTCTCTCTCTCTCTCTCTCTCTCCTCCAAATCAAATCAAACCTCTCTCTCTCCCTCTCTCTCTATTTCTCTCTCTCTCCAGAAACAGTGCCACGTGTTCCCTGGTCAAAACAGAATGAATATAACAATCTAACACGGTGATTGACGTTTATTCACACACCAGCAAAACACAACGGAGACCCGCCATGATGAATCATCTGAGTGTAAACAGTGGACAAAAAATATTCATCATTTAATTTGTATTTATTTTTTAATGCTAAAGAGCGCAAATACTAAAATAGGGCAACAGTAACCCAATTAACTTAGCGCTCTGCCCCCCCCCCCCCCACATGAAGTGGGTGGAGGATAAATGAATAGATTCAGTCATTCGTTAGTAGTTTTAGTCACACTTCAAATTGTCCGAATTTCACGCGTTATCTGATTGTCACAGCGCCTCCTGCTGGCGGAGAAAGTAAACCCTCAGAGGTAATGATGATGTCGCTCACAGTGGTCCTCAAGGTGCTCAAGAAGCTTGTGTGTATGCCCAGACACATGACAAATTAAAGAGAACATTGGTGCCTACTATCTTAGATTGCTGAGAAGGGTAAACGTGTCTCAGGACCTGCTGCAGTCCTCTTACAGTACTGAACAATACAGTACTCTGAAAGTAAGTGAGATGGGCTGTTGGAACATTTTACAATCATGTACTCTGTGCAATGTATTTGTTGCGACTGCTGCTATTGAACCCTCTGCTGTGCATTACATTTCTACACTCTTTTCGGCTCATTCTAAATATAATAAAATGTTTTGTTTTTATGCTCATTATTTTTTGCACCTGAGTTTTTACTCCAAGAATTGTCTGTAAAATTTCATTGTACACTTGTGTACAATGACAATAAAGGTATTCTATTCTATTCTATTCTATTCTATTCTATTCTATTCTATTCTATTCTATTCTATTCTATTCTATTCTATTTATCAATCACATTTTATATATATGCTGCCAAATCATCTCATATCACTTTCCATATAGCTGGTCTAAACCAGTCTCTCAAGCCTATTTACAGAAACTCACCAGAATTTGCCAGGAGAAAACAGTGGCGAGAAAAAACTTCCTCTCTTCAGGCAGAAACCTCGAGCAGAACCCTGCTCCTGGAGGATGGCTGTCTGCCTTGACCAGATGGGGTATCAGAAAAGGTTGAGAAAGAAAGAGAGAGAGAGAGAGAGAGAGAGAGAGAGAGAGAGAGAGAGAGAGAGAGAGAGAGAGACAGAGATTTGTTTTTGATTTTTAACATCACATTTATTCATAAAAGCCAAATTACAAGATGATCACGTTGACACAAAATCTGAAAGAGATTCTCACAAAAAGGAATTCACGTATCAAAAACAAATAATGATATATTTTTAACAGTACTGTGTGTTTCCTGAACAAAGAAAACATCTAACCTTTTAACAATTATCAAACTACAAAAAACAGGTTTAAAAAAAAGCAGGTGAAATTCAAAAACCAACTAATCGTTCTCCACAATCATGCTTTTTACTTTTTCATTAGTTTCTTCAAATCCAAAGACCCCTTTGTCCGTAAAGACTGGTTGGTCACTGCCTTCTGGATTTTTTAAATAAAAACTGACGGTATCCAGAAACACTTTGAGGTCAAGAGAGAAATTTTCTACTTTGGCCCTCGAACCCTGTATGCACTGCAAGATTTTTTTTAATTTTTGGGAATCATATTTTTCTGATATGGCTCCATTCAAACTGTTTTCGTTTTCTTTCTCAGAGCTTTCTCAGTAGGTGTCTCAGGTGTTTCTTTAGAAATTTTCTTCGCTTTATTCATTCTTGTCTCAGTGTGTTTTCTTTTAGAAGCTATCTTTAATAATTCCTCGTCTAACATCCTCTTCCTCCTTCTCCAGCTGAAACTCGGCTGGAGAAGGCTGTCTCTCTCGCCCCCTCAGCCTCCGCCAAATCACTCTGTCTATCCTTTCTGCTTAAATCCTTGTCCTGTGTGTTATTCTATGGCCTTGGGTTGGTGGCCGGTGACTGTTTAACCTTTGTGCTGTCACCCGTGTCCGGTTTAACCTTTGTGCTGTCACCTGTGACCTCTGCTTTGATAGCAGATGATTCAGCGGGGGATGGAATTGGAACCTCACAAGGCCGCGATTTTGAAATCAGGACCGTAGCACTGGAAGCCACCACAGAGACTGTGGGCACTGGCTATTTAACCTTTGCGCTGTCACCAGTAACCTGTGTGTGATTCTGCGGCTCCAGGTCAGCAGCTGGTGATTGGGGATTGGGGAATGGAATTGGAAACCCACATGGCCGCGGCCTCGGAGCCTGGGCCACAGCACAGGATTCCACTAAATTTTGGTTAGAAGCGGCAACCACCTGCTCTGCGGCAACCACAGCAGCTGGCTACGCAGCAGCCTTAGCTATATATATATATATATATTATATATGTATATATATATATATATATATATATATATATATATATATATATATATATATATATATATGAGAGAGAGAGATTTTGATTTGATTTTTTAACATCACGTTTATTCATATAGGTCAAATTACAAAAGAATCCCCTTGACACAAAATCCAAAAGAGATTCACGTAAAGAGGATTTTCAATAGTACTGTGCGTTTTCTGAACAAAGAAATATCTAACATTTCAAAATTTATCAAACTAAAAAAAAACCCTTACAAAATTAAGAAAAAAAAATTATCACGTCTTTCACTTTTTTCCTAATTTTCTCAATCTATAAAACTCTTGGTCTGTGAAAACACTTCATATTTTTCATATAAAAGCTGAGGAGAGAGAGAGAGAGAGAGAGAGAGAGAGAGACACAGAGAGAGAGACAGACAGAGAGACAGAGAGACAGAGAGAGATTTTTTTTTGCAAAAACACTTTAATCATATTCAAACATTTTGCAATTTTACATTAGATGAAGCACTAAAGTGCTTCAGAAGAAGATTTTTTGCAAAAAAAACTTCAATCACATTTAACATTTAGAACATTTAGAACATTTTACAATTTTTCATTAGTGAAACTTCAAAAACACTAAACACTCAAAAACACTAAACACCAAGAAACAAAGGGAAATACAATATAAAAATTAGTACATTATAACAGGAAATTTGTAAAAGTGAGGTGGTCATCAACTAAGAGAGAGAGAGAGAGAGAGAGAGAGAGAGAGAGAGAGAGCGAGAGAGAGAGAGAGAGAGAGAGAGAAGGGGTAGAGACGTCGATGTGTACTACGACTGTATACATGACAGATGAATCTACCATCTAGTTATATCATAAATACTATCACAGCTGCGTGGATGAATGCATGATGACGACGGAGTTAGGAGGTTGTGTGAGGTTGCTGACCATCAGATAAGCGTTTCTATGTTTCCTGTGTTATCAGACTTCTTCATCTACCCAGTATGAAAAAAGTACCGGTATGTTTAATATCTACAGATAACGCATACTCCATACGAAGTGGACATCCTCCGCTTGACCTCACGGGGCGCTGTACACAAACTGGGAGACAGTTTGCCTCGCGCTCGTTAGACACTATACGACTTCCGGTAAATGTATGAGGGCCAGTGTAGCACTGTTTAGCACTGTCGATTGTGTAAAACGTTTCGAGTAACCCAATACAACCTGGCCAATTTGTGAAATATCTGGAGGGCGACTTGTACCCGAATTTAAACATGGATATTCCTAATCCCCCCGAAGGTGAGTCGTGGGCTGCGTCGCGGTATGTTTTCAATTTAATGTAGCTAGTAGTCATGCCGCCAGAAGCTAACATTTCTGTTGTAATTAGCATCTTTACTAACACAAGTTACCTTGTGTTACGTAGTAAAGTGTAAATCGAATAGCGCGTATACCTTTGCAATTAAGCATCAGAACAACGATGGTGAGCATAGATCGATAGTATCTAGTGTATCCAAATTAAGCTAGTTGATCAATCTTTGTTGCTAAAATAATTTTTATTCTCACTGCGGTTTTTGCTCCAGTTTTGTCTATTTACAACTAGCTTATATCGGAATTACCGATCTCACAGGAGTTCCGTTCCCATCGCTATCCTCGTATTGTGTGAATTGCAGTAGTTGAAGGCCCCTTACTGGTAATGATCGGATCTTTTCTGGATACTGCAGGGTAGCTGTGTTTATCATCAAATCACCTGTATACAGTATATTTTGACTTGTTGGTATCGAGTTTTTTTAACATTACAAACACAACAGGGATCCCTGCGTCATCCACTCAACTAACTCATAAATGTCTGTGTGAATATATACGGGAAGTCCTCAACCTATTTGATTCTATGAGGTTTTTCGGTAGCTGAATGGTTCGTGAGACGTTATGGTAGATTACAATGTATAATCGCCATTTGGGGTTATATTTATACCATAACTACTCTAAATGCGAATTACTACTCTAAAGCACTCTAGAAAACAGGGTTAAACGGTCACACTAGTGACGAATGGTTTCCTTAACAGTTAACTAAAGTGAGGGAAACAACGCCTGTGATCCCCCTTTGAGGGCATAGACCAAACTAATTAAGCTCTGCTTTTCCTGCTTTAGCCCTCTTCTTCAGAAAAGCAGAAATTATTATAGGTTTATTTTTAACCGTAATACAGAAAACCAATGAAATAAATAATCATAACTTTTTTTTTCCTTAAACTTCAACAGAATTTCTACCCCCCCGCAGACAATTGCTATCTCTTTTCTTCTTCTTATCACCCAAATACTATATCCTTTTTTTCTTATTACCTGTTTCACCTGACCATGTTGTGATGTTTTCTGTAGCAGCTCAAACAGCGTTCAACATCCTATCTGTTACACTTACGTTGTTTTGAGTTACATCATTCTTGATTATACGTTGGTCTTCAAAAAAAAAAAAAAGGGGTAAGCTTCCTGATGGCCTGGTGGAAGAAGCTGTTGCACAGTCGGCTGGTCCTGGCCTTCAGGTTCTTCAGTATCCTCCGTGAACGCAGCAGGCTGATGAGGTTGTAGGATGGGTGTGTGTGGTCATCCGCAATGCTTAGTGCTTTGCGAATGAGGCGGGTGCTGTAGATCAGTGGTCCTCAACGGTTTTCGACATGGACCGTTTTTGTCTAAGAAAATCTTTGACTGACCCGCCTTCATTTTCTCAGTTAATGACGTTGGGAGGGCTGGAGTCTAATAATAAGTCTCCGGAATGGTCTTATGTCAAATGCAGACATCAACAGACAATAAACAACCTTTCATAAATTGATAATCAACATCTCTGTAAATAAAAATATTTATTTTAGAATGAAAATCCTTTTTAATTGGAAAAAAGTACTAGCGGAGACTCGTGGAAATTCCACGATAAAACAATAATATCAGACTTCATACAAAACATATGAAAAGAAATGTATTGGTATTTAAAACCAAAAATCAACGTGGTGACGTAACGACTTTGTGTTGGCAAATCATGGATTGCACTGGGCGGGCATTGCGAAGCCATAGATGAATGTTAGCAGGCTAACTGGAGAAAGAAAGCTAACTAATCATGAGATTGGGAAAGGAGCTAATATTAAAGGAAAAGGCACCTGTCAAAAGAGCAAGTGGGGAAAAAAAGGAATTAACCGCTCCAGGAACCACCCGCAAAAATGAAATTCCGCAATGTAGGGACAATCTATTATTTACGGTAATTTAAATGTTTATGAACCCTCCACATACTGATATTAAACCACCTTATATATGTATTACCTTTTCCCACACTCTCATAGACAACATGTTTGCTTTTGTATTAAAGAAAACGTACTTTAATACACAGAAGTATGCTGCGTTCCATGAGTCACGGAACGCAGCTTTTAGACCAACTTTCAGACCAACTGTCACCTCTCACTATTTTTTTCCTTTTTTTCTTTTTCAGATCAAGAACTGAGGAATGTCATTGACAAGCTAGCTCAGTTTGTTGCTCGGAATGGACCAGAGTTTGAGAAAATGACAATGGAAAAACAGAAGGACAACCCAAAGTTCTCCTTCCTCTTTGGGGGAGAATATTTCAGCTACTACAAGTGCAAGCTTTCTATGGAGCAGCAGCAGCGTATGTAGTTCAAAGGACAGTCTACCATATATTAATTTGAACAATCCATGCTTATGTTTCAATGTTTTAACTATATTTTTACTAGAATAGATGCCAGCTTGGCATTAATGAAAGCTAATCAAAGAAATTATAATCAATATACAAGATAATGTCAGCGCATTTGTTGTTTAATGGTATATTTGACTGGGATAGGTAAAAAATACACAGACAAACTGAATCAGCTGTGTCATGTGCGTGTCGTGTAATAATATTACAGTGAACTTTACTTGATAAAATACGCTTTTTATAGTTACCATTTCTGGGCTTGCACTAGGAGGTAGTAAAACCAAGCCACTGTGGCTCAGTGTAAAAGAATTGAGTAAGCCACAAAAAGCCACATTCTGTGTCCAAGACAGCGGCGCAGTGCGCTGACGACCAACGCTTGTTGTGTAGGGGGGATACCACCCCACAGGGTGGGTGGGAAATTTTTTAGAAAATGGGGTTGTTTTCCTGCATTCTGGCGCATTCTGAGGGCAAAATCTTCTGTTCAGCTTACCTACAAAAATACACTAAAGTCAACAGTTCAAGCTTAACTATCTTTATTTCTATCCTACTTTATGCAGGTATAAATGTGAGATTCAACAATTCAAATCTTGCATTCACTATGTGAAGATACAGTCATACAAAATATTACTCAATGTTTACTTATAAGTTTTACTTGGACTAGAAGACATTTGAACTTTGACCCCCACCAAAACCATTGGTATGCCATAGATAAGTTTTTTTGTTTTTTTTAATTCGATAACATGATTTTTCATTTCAATTTAAAAAACAATGAAAAGTAGCATGCGAGGTGAATACACATGCATCGCTGGTTATTCCTGCCGGTCATAGGGATTAAAAGTCTCAGACTACAAAAAAGTATTGATAATATCTTTCATTTACCTTCTGATCGGTCTGTCACCACTCCTACCTCCTCTCAGCATTCACCATTTGTCGTTCAATTAGAATTTTAACACAAACTCTACTATATAACACTGGATTCTTAATTTCTTTCGATCGATCGTCCTCGCCTTCTCTTACACCAATTCACGGGTTTAGCTTGTAAAAATAGAATCTTTTTGTTTTTCATTGGACGAAAGGAGGTCACGACCCAAGTGCATATTTAATGATCGGGAGCGTTTGGGTCACTTTGGCTATTTTGACGGCATGCACCGACGGAAATAGGGGGAGCTCCCAGGGAGCTGCTGTGTGGGGATGGGCGATACCGTGAATTTTGGTATCGATCCGATACCAAGTAAATACAGGGTAGTATCGGCCGATACCGATACGATACTGATACTTTTTGCTTGGAAATGTCAAGATCAGTGAATAATTGACCCCGCCACCCCTTGAGTTACTTTATTATAATTGTGATAAACACAGCACAAAGATTTTAGGCAATAAAAATGTTTCATTTTTTATTAAATACAATGCAAACTTTTAACAGTATAAAAAAATAAAATACGTCTACTACAACAACTGGTTCAGAACAAAAGTCAAGAGAGTCAAACCAAAAAAAGCATCAATGTAACGTAATGTTATTTCAGGCATTAAGGTTTGTTTAACACTTTAATGTACATGGTTCACAATAAGTTATAGATTATGAGAGACTCATTTTTGGGGTAATAAATATTACACTAATGAAAATGGTGTTTCTTCTCATTCACTATATAACTTTTATTTATATCATTACAATTCAGACCAAATAGGAAAGCAGTCACATAAATAACAATATCAATAACATATTGTGAACCTTGTATTTTTATCTGATTACTTTAGTAAAAGAATTAATCAATTGATCGATTCATTTGGTAATAGATAGCTGTATCCCTTAGTAAAACAAGATTTTTTTCAACTGGGTGAACATATAACCATTGAACCAATCTCCTAAAATTGATACCCAATTACATTGTGAAAAACAGATTACCGGGGTCTTGTTGATTTTTGGCTGAAAAGCCTTTGCCAGAGTCCATTGTCTCTGTCCGGAGGATGCAGCAGGCCAGTGGCCAGGTAGGGGGAGGGGCTAAAGGTGTACCTGAGTCACTCAGGCAGAGACTCACAGAGTAGCAGGGGGCGCTGGGCGAGAGAGGGGGGTGCGTTATTTGCACAGAGAAGCAGCGCTTTGAGGAAATTGGTGGAGGAGCGAATTATCGATCCCAGGACAATAGTATCGATCCGATCCAAGTACTTGCTTAGTATCGATAATATTAATATTTGGATCAATCCGCCCACCCCTACTGGTGTGGGTCTGGCAGCTGGAGCGTCGGGTCTGTTGGGGGGCTGCTGGCTTCCGACGGGTCGTCGTTGGTCCAGCAAAGCGGCGGAAAACAGAAAGACGCGAGAGAAAGACGCGGCGCTAGCGAGAGAAAAAGTTTGTTATTGCTCAGGGATTTTGTAAGTCCAAAAACGTTGTACGTTTTAGCCTTTTTTTCCTAAAAATAAGAACGCCACTGTAGCTACACAAGCTAAAAATCTTGTAGCCAATCTGCAATTTACTTCGCATATGGCGAATGGCTAGCGCAAGCCCAGCATTTGAAGTTCTCCTGGTGGTGGTAACCAGACTTGTGACTCTGAATCAGCTGGGATTTCAGCTTTGTCAGTTGTTGTTATGCATTGTATAAATGAAATGAGGAGTGATCATTGTTTCATAAGGTGGAGTGAGGAGTGATCACTGCTTATTCCTGACAGGCCTTTGGACAGCAAGATGAATTATTCACACGTCACATATTTTCAGAGACTGTCTTTGTGCATAATTGAAGCACAACTTTATGTTGATTATCCAAACCAAGTATCTCTATCCTGTTTTTCCTGTTTATGACAAGAACACATCTATTCATCTACAATTGTCTAGACAAAATAATGAATCATGTTGGCCAGGTCTGATTAGTCACCTGTACGTTCGTTTGCATCTTTTGGTGTTCTTTTTAAGACTTTTCAAGATGATGAAGATGTTCAAGATGTTATTGTCTTATTTGATTAGTCAGCTCTCAGCTCGCAAAACATCTGCTGCTTTGTCATTGTTTAAGACGTTGTTTAACCGAGGCACACCTGTCACAGATGACCTTGCAAAAAAGTGTCAGTAGCCAGAATGTCCATCAGGGGCTGATGGTCCTAATTTTCCATGTGCATGTTTTGTTTGACAAGTCATCTGTTGAGTGAACTCAAAAGTCATGAGATTGGTTCCCTATTGCAAAAGGGTTACTTGTACCACATGAGCTGGAATTCAGGACATGTACTGAGTTCATCCTCACAACTTAGTTGCAAAGTCTCCTTGTTAGACACATTGCATTTAATCCCATATGGAATGCACTGACAGTTGATTCAACAGTTTATCTGCTGATGTATGTGCTATTCTTGAGTGAGTTCCTTTGCCTCAGCCCAACATCCATCCATACATCCATTTTCTTTCACCACTTTACCCGCTTTTGCGGGTCACGGGGAGCTGGAGCCTATCCCAGCTGGCTTAGGGCACGAGGTGGGGGAAATTCTGGGCACGATGCCAGTGCGCTGCAGAGCCACATACAGATTAGATAACCACTCACAATCATTCCTACGGACAATTTGGCATGGCCAATTAACATGAAGCACATGTTCTTGGAGGTGGGAGGAAGCCAGAGAACCCGGAGAGAACTCACGCAAACATAGAGAGAACACGCAAACTCTGCACAGACAAGGACTTGAACCCGCAACCGCCTTGTTGTGCAGCAAAAGCCCAAAGTCCCTATAAAATCCAACAAGATGCGTCATGAAAATGCATGCTATCAAGAATTCGGTATATTTTCAATATTTTGGCAATGTCAAGTTGATGTTTTTTGTGAAAGTGTTCTGGCGTCTCTGTTATAAAAAGTTGCTGATCCCAAAAAATACAATTAACGGGGATATATAAAACTTTGACAGCCAGCTTTTGTATTTATAGAGAATTTTTGTGCCAAAAATAGTGTGAATTTCTGCTCATACTACCACCCAACTTAAGAACGCACATCAACCTGGGAAGAAGCGACAAAATGAAGCTTTGTCAGAAGAAAAAACACGCACCAGCATACATTTCTTTGTCTGAGCCTAAATTCTGTCAGTAATTTTGAGATTCATTGAGTAATAAGTAATTACGTACCTTATCTTTTCTCCACATACCGCTAGTACTAGCCTTTGCGTTAACATAAGATAATATATACTTTATTAATAATAATGATATTAAAAATATTAGCAACAACAATAATAATAATACCCTAGCATGGCAAGTACGGTATACAGTTATTAATAAGTTGAACTCTGAATACATAGGACTTAATGATAAGCCATATCTAAACATCAGACTGTTGTGGAACTCTATTTGATATATTAGAACTGTTGTACAGCGCAATGGCTTGTGGCAGGAATGACTTCCTGTACCTGTCCCTTTATCATCCATGATGAACAGTAAATTATCAGAGGTATGAAGACACAGACGCGCGCACACACACACACACACACACACACTTGGGGCATTTGGAGCTACTCAGCTACAGTAGTGCCTTGACATACTGACATAACACTCGACATATGGGTTTTTTGAGAAAATTAGCCGTCCCTCTGTCCATATTTTTGTTTGAAGTACGAGTGGAAATCCGATTGGTCGTGTTTCAGGACACCACCACCAGTTAACTGATGGATAAAACATCAGCTGAGGCCGAATCTCGTTCTTTCCCATGTGCTGTCCGTAAAGATGTAGCTCGGGTGTCTTGTGATTTGTGCGTTTCTTTTCATATTTAATCATCCATCTCTCCATTTTTTTCCGCTTTTATTGATTTTATGTATTTTATTGGGAAAATTTGTTTGACTTATGAGTTGTTGAACTTACAAGCTCAGTCACAGAGCAGATTAAACACGTATCTTTAGGTACTACTATATTAATATCCCCACCACTTGTACTAGGTTTAGGTTGGATAGCAGGATTCTGCAATGCACATATTTCAACCTAAATTGCACATTTTGGTTGTTATTTGTAGTCTCACTTGGGGAACTTTGCCAACTTGTCTCTTCTACTTTTCTTGGCTTGTCAATTTGTGAATTGGCATGGTGAAAAACAATGGTCACAGTGATACAGTTTTGGTTTGCAAACACTGCTCACCAGTTTGAGTTTGTGGTTATGAAGTCCCAACTGTCCTGTCTGCTGAGGGAATTTACAGTCATGCTGTTTGTTGCTGTTGACGTCCCTCCCAGCTCCAACTACAACAGCTAGACAATGGATGAACTGTACTGGCACATCAATGAGACAGCTTACCCAGATGCTTTTCTCGTTTTGGCTGTGGAGTTCAGTCATGCAGACCCAAAGAGTGTACTTCGCTGTTATGCTAATGATAGCATACATACCACTGGTCAGCAAACCAGAAGACTGTAATATGCTCAAGTAGGCTGCCTTCTGTAGCAAAACCAGAGACCTCTGGGAATACAGACTTTAGCTGCCTACATACCACAGTGCATTGAAGATGTTACCATAACTGCCGAGGCACCCTTGAGCAAGGTGCCGTCCCCTTTACAAATTGCTCATTTGAGGCGCACCAAGAAGGAGCTGCCTGCCACTCTACCTCCCCTGCATGCCTACAGGCCCCCTTGTATGTGTGTGTGTGTGTGTGTGTGTGTGTGTGTGTGTGTGTGTGTGTGTGTGTGTGTGTGTGTGTGTGTGTGTGAGTGATATAGGGGCCTGTACTCACAAATATATATCTATGCATGCGTTTGAATCATTAGCTAGAGTGTGCGTTCTTAATTTCCCTTCGGGGATCAAACCAGTATATAAAATTAAAAAAAAAAATTAACTGTTCACTGCCAGCATTGAAAATCTTCAGAGCTGTGGACACAGTTGGCCTGACGACAGCTGGGGACAAACTGTCCTGTAGCCCATTGTCGCAGAGACACTTAGTTTGTGGTGAGGCATACAGACCATTATGGACTCAGCCCACATTGCAGACCCAAACATTCCAACTCCTCTGCTGAATGACTTCTTCGCTTGCTTTCAGGCACACAACAGCACCCCTGCACAGAATACCTGAGCTACGCCTGGAGATCAGGTGCCTCTTCAAATCTTTGTTGCCACTCAATGCAATTCTTTCACATGGGGTGTGAGTCACAACAGATGCTTTGATTTCACATGTTTCAGGGTAGAAAATGCAGACTCGCAGATGTACAGTATGTTGACGCAAACATTGACTAACTTAAACACAGCCCGTTTGACACTGTGGTATTTTTCTATTGGCACATTTTTCCAGGACTCAGTGGTCCCTTTCGTTACAGAAGGTCTCGGTTGGTCCTCGTCACAAAGATTGATCATCTGCATCTCAGCTGCAGCCTCATCTTTGACTAGCAGGGCTTTTGAACAGCCATCTCTGCATTAAACAGGTCAACAAGGAACGTAATCTGTTGCCTTTTCAGCATCTTGATGTGGCACACCTGTGAGGTGGGATGGATTATCTCAGCAAAGCAGAAGTGCTCACTATCACACATTTAGACAGATTTGTGAACAATGTTTGAGAGAAATGGTAATATTGTGTATCTGGAATGAATTGTAGATCTTTAAGTCCATCTCATGAAAAACGGGAGCAAAAACAAAAGTGTTGCGTTTATATTTTTGTTGAGTATAATTCCGTGGACTTAAGCAGAGTGCATACCCAGCATGCTTCCTCCCTAAGCATCAGCAGTGTAGCTGTGGAGTGGGTGAGAAGCAAAGTCCCGAGTGTATTGGTCACAGACAACATGTCAACCACCAACACCACATCACCAGCCAGAAAAGCTAAACAGCGACTCTACTTCCACAGCAAACTGAGAAGAGCCACACTCTGTATTCTACTTTAGGGCTCCAACTTAACTTTTTTTCTTGGTAGCACTGGTGCTCCCAAATTTGGCAGTTAGTAGCACCAGCAAAGACCACCTACCACCTAGGACCACCTACCCAAAAGCAAGGCAGTGACGGAGCGATAGAGATCGCTCCGCGGTCCTGCTCAGACTGTTTCGCGCACATTCTCCGGCAGGTCCACAGTCACGTGTCCGCATCAAACAAACTGTCGCGGTAGTGTGTTCGAGGGTGCACACATCCTCGAACGCACTACCGCGTTTTCCCCACATCCACACAAATCTGTATGAGAGACGCTCACCTGAGGACGCTGCGTTGGTCCGCCTCCGGGTCAGGGGCCAAGCCGAGGCACTACCTGGGTGTGGCTTAAATAGCACATTGTGGCGTACCTGGACTGAACCATTTTGGCTATTATTGGATTGTTTTGTATTTTAAAACATCACTAAAAGAAGTTTTATGTTGCCCCAAAATCCACCATGCCTTCATTGAACATTCCTTTGCATTTTTCTCGGCCATTTTGCCCTCAGCGCGGACTTCAGGGGATAATTCTGCGCAAAAGCTCTGTGCTTTGTTTCGGAGTGGCACTTCATGTCACTGCTTTTAATTCCTGCTACATGTTCAGACCATATGAGGTAAAATAGTTTTTAACTGCCTGACGGAGGAATAAACATAAATTTCGTCCACTCCTTGTTAACCAGCAGTTTTCCTCGTTAACCTCCCTTCGTTTGGAGCTATGCTGTCTCCTTTCCTCTATGCTCCGCTGTAGCAGTAAACTCACAACGGCAGGGAGGTGTCTCACTTCCCGGTACGCTGACGGCGCAGGGTAAACAAACGATCTGATTGGCTGAACTGAGTGGTGCTATTACCATATTAACTGGAGGAGCAGAGCCCGCCGTCTGTAGCCGCGAACTGCAAGTAAAAATGCGCCAAGAAAATCTACTCTCGTGAATTTATCATGGAGTGGTCACCATCGCGCGGTCCGGATCAGGACCGTGGTCCGCCATTTGGTGATCCCTGCTCTATGTATCCTGCCTGGCAGTTCAAAAGTCAGCATCCTTCTACCAATATATTCACTATCTCTCCTCTGGACATGTCTAAACCATCTCAATCTGGCCTCTCTGACTTTATTTCCAAAACCTCTAACATGTGCTGTCCCTCTGGTGTACTCATTCCTGATCTTATCTATCCTGGTCACTCCCAAAGAGAACCTCAACATCTTGATCTCTGCTACCTCCAGCTCTGTCTCCTGTCTTTTCCTCAGTGACACTGTCTCTAAACCAAACAACATCGCTGGTCTCACCACAGTTTTGTACACCTTTCCTTTCATTTTTAGCTGAAACTGTTCTATTACACATCACACCTGACACTTTTCTCCACCCATTCCATCCTGCTTTTCACCTCTTTTCCACATTCTCCATTGCTCTGGACTGTTTACCCTAAGTACTTAAAATCCTCCACCTTCTTGATCCCTTGTCCCTGTAGCCTCAAATTAAACATCAAATTATAATTCACTGTGACCAGATTTGCTATGTTTACTAATTTAACTATAATTATGCATTTAGTCATAGTTTTAACTCGAAAGGCAATTTTATATCTACTTTTTACAGTTGAATTACAGGGAGTTGACTCACAGCAGGGTCGTAAAATCTCAGTGTTGTGTGGGGTTGCATGGAATTCTTCTGTCAGTCTTGTTCCACTGAAATGTGTGCTTTTCTCCATTTAGATCCCTCTACCCACGATGGGGAGGAGTGTAAATCTGAAGGTATTTATTTGGAACCAGATTTTACAGAGAAATTCAAAATTTTATTTCAATTCAAATGTCATTTCACTTTTGCATAATTTTGTTGGACTTGTTCACACTAAAAGTGTTTTGTTTGTTTTCATTGATATTTTCATTGCTTCTCTTTTATGTTTGTGTCTTTTTCAAGTTTTGAGTTTTCAGAGAAGATTTTTCTGTTTTGATATTTTTGGAAAATGTCTTTTGAGAGTGTTCGGATCATCACTCTAGTGCAGTTTATGTATTCATAGTACTTAATTTTACTTGTGCATACTGCACTGGCAGTATGCACAAGAAAAATGCATACTGCACATTTTACTTGTGCAAACACACTCTCTGGTATTTGATGAGTTATGCAGTCCTTGTAGCATTGTACTAAAAATATGAACTCACAATCAGCCAGCTACAATATAGTATTTTTGATCACATCAGAAACTCAAAATACAACAACTAGAATAAAAATGTGATACATAAATTCAATACTGATGATAATGAAATATGGTTCATATTTTAAAGTTTAAGTTTAATTGAGGTTAGGTTTAGGGTTCAAGAATATGACACCTTGCCATGCAGTACATGTTTATTGCTGTCAGCTCTACATTTTTCTATCGTGGTCTCAATAAGACCCTAAGATCAACAAACATTTCAAAGTAAGAGGCCAGTGTTTTAATAAATGGGTCAGTTTAAAAACTCAATTTTGCAAATGAATGGTTAGGGTTTGGTTATAAGATTGTAAAGGCCAGTATTGTTGGTGGTTCCATAGGGACAACCCTTTGAGTATGAAAGGTGTTTAATTACCATTAAGCTTTTTTGACCTCAAGTTTAATTTTCTGGCAATGCTTTATGATTGGTTTTTTAAAGTTGTTGGTAGCATAATGAAGCTGGAAAATTGATTCATTTTTTCATAGTGCGGTCTGTCCATAATTTAATGGTGTAGTATGTGTGTTCTATATTTGCAAACCTCGATCCAAGTTGTGATTTCTGAAGTTGTCATTTTTCAGTTGCTCTTCCTTCTTGCATGTCTTAAAATTTTTGCTTCCCACTCTGGGTTGTTCCTGCAAATTCCATGTGTTCGTATCAGTTTAGTATTGTGTCAGCAACAAAATATTTGCTTGTACTTGATACAAGATGGAATCCATATTTGTCTTTTGGCACTATTATTTTGCTAGATTTCAGTAGTTTTACAGCTCAGCTCCCAATTCCACACTTCAGAATTTCAGCTTTCTTGTTGCTGTATTTTCAGAAATGTACAACCCGGGAAGCAAAGATGTGGTTGATGTTCCTCCTCCACCAGTACCGATGATTGTCCCTCCTCCAATTCCTGCAACTGCTGCACCACCTATTGATGAGCTCATCCAACAGAGTCAGTGGAATCTTCAACAGCAGGAGCAGCATATGCACACACTCAGACAGGTATGGCACAAAACTTGTTTCTGAATCTGTCTCTATTCCTCTGTTAGGGGTGTTCCAGCTATCAGTCATTTTCAATTTTTAACAATTTTTAAAAAAATCTTTTAACTCTCTTTGAGTCCAATGTGGTGTTTGTGTCTGCGTCTGCGCGCCCGTGCATGAGCATATGAGATTAAACATAATTATTTTCTTATATTTTCACTTCTTACCCACAGTATACTGTTTTCTTTGCAAAGTTCATAATAGAAACACAAAATGAAGTAATTGGGGCGGCAGTGGCTCAGCAGTAGAGCAGACGTCTTGAAGACAGATCGCTCAGCCATCGGTGGTTAGAGTCCCGCTTCCATGAGGGTGGGAGGTGTCAGTTCAGCTCCCAGCCACTGCCGAGGCGCCCTTGAGCAAGTCGCCATCCCCCCTACAAGCTGCTCAATTGGAGCGCACCCTTGAAAGTCGCTCCCGGTCACTCTGCCTCCCCATGTCCTTTTTGACAGGGCTTTGAACCGGTTCATTTAATGAAAACCGGAAACCTTTGGTATTTCGGCAGGAACGAAAACGAAAACTTTCTATTTTTTAATGTTCCGGAACAGAATCGGAACAGAAAATAATTGTAAACCGGTTAATACCGTTTTGTTTTTTTTCGTGCTTGAAAAAAATATTTGACCTCATATTTCACTTCCTGTCATTCACTGGACGTGGGATGAGAGCGGAGAGAAGTAGCAGCTATCAGCAGCACTTAAGAAAAGGGAGGTCTCCCAGTCACAATTTAATCATAACAGGTAAACACTGCAGTATGTCAATCTTAAAAATGTATGATTTAGACATTGACTCATTTGCTGCAGTCATTTTCAGAGCAGTGTGTCCCCGTACTGCCAGCGCTTTGTAGCAATATTGAGCTATGGGAGAAGCACAATGAAGGTCTGTTGTTCAGCAATAAATGACATGGTGGAAGTTATTCTTGTCTTATTTCATGTAGTGTCTAAGTAGGAGGCATAAGCCTTAACTGCAGTGATATAACTTGCATAAAGGAGTGGTTAAAGCAGTTTACTGTAGGGTAGGGACCTATCTATAATTATAGTCTATAGTATGTAAACTAATTGCTTTAGTTGCCAATTTAAAAGTCCTTAAGTTACAGTATTTTGCGCACCATTTGGCTCCTTGTACAAAGAGGCGCAGTCTAAGTTACTGAGTTTATTTCTGTACTTTAACCGAACACACGAAGCACCTTATTGTTCGGTGCATGGTTGCCAACGGAAGCAAAAAGGTGACTGTGGTTGAACTGTGTTGTACTACGTATTTAAATTTGAAAAAATACACCATTAATTTTTAAATGTTTTAATTTATTCATTTTTTGATAAATCTGTGCTAAATCCTTCGAAGTCCTCATCTTCTGTCTGCATTGAATAGCTCAACAATTTCACTGTCGCTTACCACCACGTTTCCGGGTGTCTGTCCGGTAATGATGCCGGCTTTTGCGAAATATCGGACAAAAGTCAAAGCAGACACGTTAGTCCAGGCATCCGCAATCCACGCACATATTATGGGGGTGTAACTCGCTCGGCATTGCCTCCCAGTCTTGGTAAACGTGTGTTTACCATCACTACACGACGCACACAACTTAACTTTAAAGGCTCTGTTTACACCAATGTCCAGCAGTTGGAGATCTTTCGTCAATCCTCCCAAAATGATGGCAAGCTCCGAATTCAGCCGCTTGACGTGGTTTTTGACAGAAGCGGTGGTGTGAGCGTGCATGGAGTCACAGATCAAGAGAGATGGCGTGAAAAAAGCCACCCGGTCTCTTTACGTGAAACAGAACAACCGGAACTGATAGCCTGGAGTTTACATGTTGCGTCGTAAGCATGTCTCTTCGCTGACGCCATTGTCGGGGGTCTTTAGCCCAACCAATGCGGTCATGCAGCATACCTGCGGTACAGTACCAGCATATACCCTATACTTGTACCTACCTGAGATGTGCCGGACATAGCCTCGCGTCATGTTCTCTAATTGGTCCATTGCTCCCAGCGTATGTAGTGACGTAATGTTTCCTATGTCGTGGACAATGATCTGGCGGATCGCTGACTAAAGTCACACAGAAACATTTTTACAGATTTTGGAACTCAGTGTACACATAAGACGCTTAATGTTGAGGAATTTTAAGGCTTTTAAGTGCGTGAGTTTATGGGTGGAACGCAAAACTGGAATATTTATAATTCCGTTTCCGATTGGCAAAAAATTCTGGTTCAAAGCCCTGCTTTTTGATGATGTGTGGTGGTGGCTCAGTGGAACGCATGGTGGAGTGGGTCGCCCAAAAAAAACATCCGGAGGTGAGCTGACAGTTGGGGGTTTCAGCTCACCTCCATAGCACTGCCGAGGTGCCCTGGAGCAAGGCGCTGGCCCCCTTACAAGTTGCTCATTTGGGTGCACCACGAAGGAGCTGCCCGCCACCCTGCCTCCTCTGCATGCGTATAGGCCCCTTGTATGTGTGTTTGTGTGTTCAGGGCCTGTACACACATACAGTATATATGCATGATTTCAACTAACTAGAGTGTGCCACTAATTTCCCTGTGGGGATTAAAATCAGTCTATAAAATTTAAAAACACAATTCAAAAATTAAATTAAAAACAATGTTGGACCAATACACCATGATTTAGTCTCCCAATATTCAAGGAAACATGGTGAGGAGATTGGCTGAACAATATATTGTATTTGTAATATTTTTTTCCTCTATGTAGGAACAGGTGACTGCAGCCATTGCTCTGGCGATGGAGCAGCAGACACAAAAACTGTTACTGGAAACTCAGTTGGACATCACAGAATTGGACAGCCTGCTTCAGCCCATCATAGACACCTGTACCAAAGACGCCATCTCTGTAAGTCTGCTTTGGTGGAACTTTTGTGATGGATACTTATGCATAGGAATGTGAAAAAGTAAAAGGTACATACATTTGTAAAGTGTGTACCTTTACAAAATTTAACATGAAACAACATAAGTAAATTCAAAATATACCTTTTAAAGGGGTCCTATTATGAAAGACACATTTTGTCAGGTCTCTGCATATACATAGTTGTCCTCCCTAACCCTACCAAATCCTAGAAACTGGAAAACAAACGCTTCCTTCATCAATAGATAAACAGTAGTCCCTTGCTTGCTCGCACTTCATGATGCACGGCTTCACTACATTGTGGATTTTTAGTAGGTAGTCACGTGATACCGTTCACACATTACTGTATTAAAAAATGAAAAATCCACAGCGAATACACTCCGATTTATAACAGTGCCGTGAGTGACGTCACAACGTATACATAGCGGCAAATTTATCAGTTGGCCTGACGACAGCTGGGGGCAAACTGTCCTGTGGCATCAGAAAGGGCTGCCCATTGCCTCAGTGACAGCAGAGACATTTGTTTGTGGTGAGGCACCAGCCCATATTGTGGACCCAAACATCCCCACTCCTCTGCTGAATGACTTCTTCGCTTGCTTTGAGGCACACAACAGCGCTCCTGCACAGAATACCTGAGCTACTCCTGGAGACCGGATGCCTCCTGTATGTTCAATTGACCTAAACCCTGCATATAAAATAATGCAGCAGAAATCAAGAAGTGAAGTTATCACTCAATTCCAGCCTTGAGAGACAAAGGGTGGTGGCGGACACGCACGCACACACACACACACACACACACACACACACACACACACACACACACACACACACACACACACACACACACACACACACACACTCACACACAGAGCAGTTATAGAGTTTGGTTCAGGTTCTGCTGTTGTTGGAATAATAACATATTAAGTTCAGGACGGTGAATATTTTCATATTGATGATTCAGGGATGGAGAAAATTTCACATTTATTGAATTATACTCTGTTCTTACAGGTTGTCTTTCTTTTATTGTACATACAGTCTGAAGATTAATCACAGTTTAATTATAAATGATGCAGTAATCCCTCACTTGTTCGCGCTTCAAGATGCATCGCATATTTTTAGTAGGTAGTCATGTGATACTGTATGTGCATGCTATGGCTGACAGCATCCGGAAGTATGCTGCATTCCGAGATTCACGGAACGCAGCATAATTCCGTGAAAAACAAAAGGGCTTTAAACAGTCTATGAGAGTGTGGGAAAGGGTAATACAGGTGTAAGGTGTTTTAGTATCAGTATAGGTTGGGTTCACATTTAAATTACCATAAATGATCAAATAAATAGTTTGCACTATATCGCAGAATTTCGTTTTTCACGGGTGGTCCTGGAACGAATTAACTGCGAGTAACGAGGGATTACTGTACACAGAAATGTGAATGTGTTTGTCATCCCCCCAGGCTGGTAAGAACTGGATGTTCAACAATGCCAAGACTCCACAACACTGTGAACTGATGACATCACATCTTCGCAACCGCATCACTGCTGATGGAGCACATTTTGAGCTCCGCCTGCATCTTATCTACTTAACCAATGACGTTCTTCATCACTGGTGAAGTTGGAGAATTATACTCATACATTTTATGGCTTAGATTAGCTTTCCAGGGTGTTTTCAATGGGTTGTATTCATAACCTAATTAACATAGACTGTGAGTCCAAGAACACACAAGCATTAAAACTACTAAAACCACTGTCTGTTGCTGTTCATCAAGTGGCTATACTTGATGTGCTTGTGCTACATGTCTCATACAGTTGAGGCGGAGCCTTTGGTTTCTCAAACTCCTTTTCGTCATACCTGTGACAATTAAAAGTACTTCCACCTCTCTTTACAAAATTGACAAATACTATCTTTGTTTTCTTATCTGACTGAGTCTATATACTGTACATATATTGGCATCTTTTTTTTTTTTTTTAGACATTGCAAAAGAAAGGATCACGTATAGTAAAGGAATCACATTGTGTGGGTAGTGAATATTCTGCTAGAGATTTAAAATTAATCTTTATTGATGGTTCATTCCTGTGTATTTCGTTTATTGTGAGCTGTCAGTATTTTTGTATTTTGAAAGTTGACATGAAAAATATGAGCATGTAGATCATGAGGTATCTACTGCAAAACTATTCAGCAGTATTAGAAAAGGATGTATGCAAAGCTCTATATAAGCATGATGCAGATCTGAAAGTGGTCTCAGTATTGGGTATCTGAATTAGTTGAATGGAAAAGGTCAGAAAAGTCAGATTATTTCGTTTCTGCCTTGGTGTTATCGTTTAACAGACCATGGAAGAGCTCATTTGGATAAGCACTTTATGTGGCAAGATTTGGTGAGAAGAAAACCATTAGGCATTATTCTGTATGTTTGTAATATGGTGTGAATTTTTAATTTCTCAGCCAGCGCAAACAGCAAAAGGATTTGTTGGCAGCGCTACAGAAGGTTGTGGTTCCCATCTATTGCACCAGCTTTCTGGCAGTCGAGGAAGAGAAGCAACAGAAGATCACAAGGGTAAGCATTCATTTTCAAAATAGCTAAATGCTGGATTCAGACCAGATTGAAACTACCAGAAAGAAGGATGTGGTGTCCATTTTTAGCATCATTGAGGTTTCAAGGAGCATTTAGTTCTTATCAGTAACTTAACCAAACACTGTTATAATGTATGTTCACTATGTAACACCTGTTACTATCTTCTTCGAGTGTATGAGGTGAAGACCACCCCTTCAATATTTTTATATATACTGCATATTTGTAATTCAAGTCTTTCTTCCTGTTGCCAGCAGGGGCTGCTATTACTGTAACTGAATATTATCACATTATCAATCAACCATTAAGTCTGTGGTTCCCAAACTTTCTCTGTGCCCCCCCCCCCTTGGTATACATGAACATTTGAAAAAAAGGAGAACATACGTACGCAATTTATTTCACAAACTGTATTTAATATAAACCTCAACCTTTTCTGAAAAAATAAACAGCAATAAACTTCAACTTGAGAAATTAGAAATAAACAAAATAACAAACCACTTTTACTGGGTAATTATTTTGCAGCCAATGATTTTCTTCTTTCTTCGATGCTCCGGACATTTATCGGTGTTTTGTTTCTGTTCTTGACCGATTGCAAGATGCTTCATCGGTTCGCTCAAGGGTGAGCTCTGACATGCGCAAACTTTGTAGCATTGTAAGCTGCCATAACTTCTCCATCTCCCTCTGATTTTCCATCCTCTGTTTAACTTGATCAGCCGTCATTACACTAAATTTCGTGATAAGAAGCCCAACTTTCATTGACAAGCTCCGCTAGACTGTCTCTTAGCCTTCCTTGTTGAAAAACGTCATTGACGTCTACAGACGTCACTGAAAATGTGTTGAGTGTAACTTTCTTTTTTAATATTCAAAGTTGCTATCCATTTTAAAGGTAAAGTCTCTATTCAAAAATGAGCTTTATAAAAGGAACTCCTTGAGAGAGAAAAATGTGCAGAAATTGCACCTTGAATCCTTTACAATTTTTCAGTGGTTTGGTGTGGGCCTGCTGCGTGCTGCAGGTCTGATCAAAGCTGGGTTGCAATTTTGAGATTGCCACTTTTTCATTTTCATTGTCCAGGTTTGATCTGTATTTTGTTTTGATTGAGGCCACAGCAGAAAATTCTATCTTGCATAGATAGGATGTGGAAGAAGGAAGAAGTATGGCCAGGGCTCTCTAACCTAGCAGTGGGTAGCCTCCAATCCAAAATGCAGTCATTGTCTTTGACTGAAACTGCAGTCTCAATGTTGAATCAGTGGTGACATCAATGACCTGTTCTTTCTCTGATGTGCTGAAGTTGGCGTGTGGTGTTGCACTGAAGGCGTCACGGATCCAGTCATGTTCTCTGGGATCCTGCATCAGGAAATATTTCTGGAAATGTGTCTGAAGGGCAGAGATATGTACTTCCATGCATGGGATCTGCAGTTAAATTGTGTTGTAGAAATGATTTAATTCGCTTTAGCCACATTTCCAGTATTCTGATGAATGATGTCATTTACGGGCTAAAAGTTTGGACACACCTTCTTACTCAATGTGTGAAAGAGGTGTAAAGTCTGTTATATTCACATTTACAGAAAAATAAATAAATGAATAAATAAATAGTGCCACCGTGCCCCCTCTGCATTTTAATTTGACAGTTCTATGCCCCAATAAAGAAATATAATACTAATCTTGTCCGTTCATGCGTAACATGAAATTAGCTCTTCAGAATTAATTGAACTGTCTTTTGAAGTCACTAACTACAAACTTAAAATGTCCCTTTTAGCGTGTTGTATGATTTGTTTTAGAAATGTTGAAAGATTACCGTACTCTCTTCGGTTATAAACAATACCCCCAAGTCTAAAGTTGTTTTCTATGAATCCCATCCCCCTTTTTCTTCCCAGTTGTTGCAGCTTTGGGAGAAGAATGGGTATTTTGATGAGGATACCATTCAACAACTCCAGAATCCAGCACTGGGCCTTGGCCAGTACCAAGTGAGTGAAATAAGACTTGCTGGAGTGTATGTCCACTTTTAATAATTTCCTAAGAACTTACTAAAGAACTGAGAACTGACCTATAGCACTAAAGTTTATTTTCAGAATATGTTTTTTATCAGACGCTGCTTACTTTCACCCATGTTGTTGATTATATTGTACTACACCGAACACCAGTGTTCATCCATTCATACAGAGATTACCAGTTGTATCAGGTCTGATATTAGGAATATACAGTTATTCCTACACCAATGAAATATCCATTGGAGTCCGTTTCTTGCTCAAAGGCACATATACTATGTCTGCCAAGGATGGAACCACCCATCTTCCAACGGCAGCTGTGGCTTTGGGATCAATAAAGAATTTTTAAAAAACGTAGCTAACTTGCCTTTTAAGCCACAGTCACCCTATCAGCGTGTGTGTTTGGTGATGTCTGATCACAGCAAAGCACAGATCAAATTAATACTTTCATTTCAAAAACAAATCTTTCATGATTTAAAGAAAGAAGAAGAAAGTCCACTTTCATAATCTCCTACGGGGAAATTGTCTTTACACTCCTCACACTTCGTACAGTTACATGCATATACTGTATATGTGTGTTACATCATGCATACATACATACTGTACATACAGTACATTGTTGTGTACAGGCTTTGTTGTGTACTCCTCTTCATAACTTTGCTAATTTGGTGATTTCAATTGTTTGTTTTGTCCATGTGCTTACAGTCAAAATGGTCTATAAGAAGCTGTGTCAGACTTGTTGTGTCAGCTTGGCGTCCTTATCACTTACCTTTAATCAGTGCTTAATTAGGGAGAGGTGACATTTTTTCATGAAGTTATGTAAGGCATGTGTCCTGCATGTGTTCCAAGTTTGTGGAATAAATAGTTTTAGGCAGGTTTTCTGACTTGGGCCTGTATTCATGGAAATTTACCAAGATGTTTCAGATTATTTCAAAACAACTTCATCATTTGAGATCAATATTGGTCAACCATGGTGAATTCTATTTTGCTCATATTGACCTATTAATGGGTGTATGGTTTCACAGTGGTATCTGTGTCTTTGGCATGGAGTTATTTAACTAACGGGAATGACATAAAACATGTTCAATAACTTTTCTGCTTTTCTCCTAGTGAAATGTATCATTGTTGGAGGATCTTAAATAATTCATTCTTCTTTTTCTATACCCTCTTGCCCTTTTTCAGGCATCTCTGATAACAGAGTATGCTGCCGTGGTGCAGCCAATTCAGCTGGCCTTCCAGCAGCAAATTCAAGTTTTGAAGAACCAGCACGAAGAGTTTGTCACCAGTCTGAAGCAGCCGCAACCTGCACCTGTAGCGCAGTTAGCTCCCCCTGCTGAACCAGAAAAGGTTCTAACTATGACCCCACAAGCTGGTGAGAAGACTTAATGAAATCTGAGACAGCCCTATGCAGTGCATGAAACCAGATTGTTTCTGTGACAACACTACCAAAGTGTGAAGTTACAGTTCATTAATTCATTGGCTGCCAGTACTTTGTAGCAATTACAGGTCCTTCTCAAAAAATTAGCATATTGTGATAAAGTTCATTATTTTATGTAATGTACTGATAAACATTAGACTCATATAAGATTCACTACACACAACTGAAGTAGTTCAAGCCTTTTATTGTTTAAATATTGATGATTTCGGCAAAAAAGAAAAACCAAAAATTCCTATCTCAAAAAATTAACATATCATGAAAAGGTACTCTAAACGAGCTATTAACCTAATCATCTGAATCGACGAATTAACTCTAAACACCTGCAAAAGATTCTTGATTCATTATTCCCAACCACAATCATGGGTAAGACTGCCGACCTGACTACTGTCAGAAGGCCATCATTGAACCTCAAGCAAGAGGGTAAGACGCAGAAAGAAATTTCTGAGCGAATAAGCTGTTCCTAGAGTGCTATATCATGGCACCTCAGTGGGAAGTCTGTGGGAAGGAAAAAGTGTGTCAGAAAACGTTTTACAGCCAGAGGAGGTGACCAGACCCTGAGAAAGATTGTGGAGAAGGGCCGATTCCAGACCTTGGGGGATCTGCGGAAGCAGTAGACTGAGTCTGGAGTAGAAACATCCATAGCCACCGTGCACAGGCGTGTGCAGGAAATGGGCTACAGGTGCCGCATTCTCCAGGTCAAGCTACTTTTGAACCAGAAACAGCGGCAGACACGCCTGACCTGGGCTACAGAGAAGCAGCACTGGACTGTTGCTCAGTGTCCACAGTACTTTTTTTGGATGAAAGCTAATTTTGCATGTCATTCAGAAATCCAGATGCCAGAGTCTGGAGGAAGACTGGGGAGAAGAAAATGCCAAAATGTCTGAAGTCCAGTGTCAAATACCCAGTCAATCATGGTCTGGGGGGCCATGTCAGCTGCTGGTGTTGGTCCAGTGTGTTTTATCAAGGGCAGGGTCAATGCAGCTAGCTATCAGGAGATTTTGGAGCACTTAATGCTTCCATCTACTGAAAAGCTTTATGGAGATGAAGATTTCATTTTTCAGCACGACCTGGCACCTGCTCACAGTGCCAAAACCACTGGTAAATGGTTAATGACCATTGTATTACTGTGCTCAATTGGCCTGCCAACTCTCCTGACCTGAACCCCATAGAGAATCTGTGGGATATTGTGAAGAGGAAGTTGAGACAGCAGACCCAACACTGGATGAGCTTAAGGCCGCTATCGAAGCATCCTGGACCTCCATAACACCTCAGCAGTGCCACAGGCTGATTGCCTCCATGCCACGCTGCATTGAAGCAGTAATTTCTGCAAAAGGATTCCCAACCAAGTATTGAGTGCATAACTGAACATAATTATTTGAAGGTTGACTTTTTTTGTATTAAAAACACTTTTTTTTAATTGATCGGATGAAATACGCTAATTTTTTGAGATCTGGATTTTTGGTTTTTCTTAACATTTTGCCTAAATCATCAATATTAAAACAATAAAAGGCTTGAACTACTTCAGTTGTGTGTAATGAATCTAAAATATATGGAAGTCTAATGTTTATCAGTACATTACAGAAAATAATGAACTTTATCACAATATGCTAATTTTTTGAGAAGGACCTGTAGTCTCCTTTGGTGGACTTTTTCCGATGCTCTGGACATTTATCTGTGTTTTCTTTCTGTTCTTGACCGAAAGCAAGATACTTTGCTTAGAGTAACACTGTTTTCTCGTGGGAAGGCTCTGACATGTGCAAATTTTGTAGCATTGTAAGCTGCTACAGCTTCTCCATTCTCCTGTGATTCACCATCCTCTCTTCTGTAACTGGATCAGTCGCCAAGATGCTATATTCATGATTAGAAGCCTGATTTTGACTGACAAGCTCCGCCAGACTGTCCCCTAGCCTTCACTGTCAAAAACATAATTGACCTCTATAGACATCATTGTCAGACTTAATAAAATTAAGTTAATAAAAAGCGCTTTTATGTCAAATTTTAAACTCACCATTTAAGAAAACAATAGTTCCAACATATTTTGATTGTCACCAATGTTTTCAGCATGTCTTACATTTCAATGTAAGACATTTATGTATGTGACTGTGACCTGCTCTGCACTGACGTTAAATGCTTTAACATCGCCTTTCTATGCAGGCGATGCCAAGCAACCAATTCCTGCACCTGATGCAGCTTCATCAAGACCACAGGACCCCAGCAACTCCAGTGGCCCCACAGACATCCCCTCCAACAAACCTGCTTGGTTTGACCCCCAGCACATGGCTTCCTGGAACCCTAACCAGCCGGTAAAGAATTTGTGGGACTCTGCTTGTTTGGTCATACGTTTTTTGTATATTGCCACAAAGCACATTTGATTGATTCAGAAGAGATAATGGCTCATCATCAGGGTTGATGAGCCAATTAATCAACCCTCCAATTATTAATTAATTGAAGGATTGAGCCATCCGTCAACAATATGTCTTTGACACATCAACAACTTTTGAGAAGTTGACTTTTAAAACATCAATGCACATTAATTTATGTATATGAATTTTCCTCTGATTTAAAGTGAGTCTCAAAGCGGGGGTTGGGGGGAGGTCATCTACATAAAATCACATTATACTCAGCCTCAGAACAGGCATTGCCTCTGACTGTGATGATATAACAAACAAGTGATGATGACCCAATCCCCAGACAAAGAATCAAGCTCTAGGAAAATGGAATGTCATCTCACTGGGGGGAAAGGAGCCAGAGCTCGTGAGGGAGGTTGAGAGGTACCGACTGGATATAGTCGGGCTCACCTCCACCCACAGCATGGGGTCTGGAACCCAAACCCTTGAGAGGGACTGGACTCTCCACTTTTCTGGTGTTACCCAAGGTGAGGGGTGGGGGTCTACTTATAGCCCCACAACTCAGCCGTCATATGTTGGAGTTCACCCTGGTGAATGAAGGTCGCGTCCTTGTGTCTTCGGGTTGGGGACAGGTGTCTCACTGTTGTTTTGGCCTACGGTCCAAACAGCAGTACGGAATACCTGGCCTTCTTGGAGTCCCTGGAAGGGGTACTGAATAGTGCTCCGACTGGGGACTCCATTGTTCTCCGTAGGGATTTCAACGCTCACGTGGGCAATGATAGTGAGACCTGGAAAGGGCTGATTGGGATGAACGGCCTGCCCGATCTGACCACGATTGCTGTTCTGTTATTGGACTTCTGTGCTAGTCACAGTTTGTCCATAAAAACACCTTGTTCAACCACAAGGATGTCCATAAGTGCACATGGCACAGGAAACCCTAGGCTGGAGGTCAATGATAGACTTTGTTGTCGTATCATCAGACCTCTGACTGTGTGTGTTGGACACTCAAGTGAAAAGAGGGGCAGAGTTGTCAACTGATCACCACCTGGTGCTAAGCTGGATCCACTAGCAGAGCAGGAGGCCAGACAGACTTGGAAGACCCAAACCTGTTTTAAGAGGCTGTTGGGAACATCTGGCAGAACCCTCTGTCAGTGAGGTCTTGGGTACTCCCACCTCCGGGAGAGCTTCTCACAGATTCGGCAGGATGCTGGGGACATGGACTCAGAGTGGACCATGTTCTCCACCTTCATTATCGAAGTGACTGCTCAGAGCTGCGGTCGCAAGATCTCTGGTGCCTGTCGCAGTGGTAACCCCCGAACCCGGTTGTGGACACCGGAAGTAAGGAATGCTGTCAAGCTGAAGAAGAAGTCCTATCAAATCTTGTTAAATTGTATGACTCCGGAGGCAGCTGGCAGGTACAGGCAGGCTAGGCGTACTACACCTCAAGTAGTTGCGAAGGCAAACACCGGGTGTGGGAGGACTATCGGTCAGCCGCAAAAAGTTCTGGCAAAACATTCGGCGCTTCAGGAGGGGAAAGCGGTGCACATCCAACAGTTTACAGTAGAGGCGGAGAGCTGCTGACCTAGACTGAGGATATTGTCGGGTGGTAGAAAGAATACTTCGAGGATCTCCTCAATCCCGCTACCATGTCTCACACGGAGGAAGCAGAACCTGAGGTCTCAGAGGTGGACTTGTCCATTATCCAAGCTAAAGTCACCGAGGTGGTTGCCAAAGTCCTTGGTGGCAAAGCACCCGGGGTGGATAAGATTCGCCATAAATACCTCAAGTCTCTGGATGTGCAGGGACCGTCATGGTGGACATGTCTCTGTAACATGGCATGGCAGTCGGGGATAGTACCTCTGGATTGGCAGACCGGGGCGGTGGTCCCTCTTTTCAAAAAGGGGTACCGGAGGATGTGTTCCAACTATCGGGGGATCACACTCTTCAGCCTCCCGGGGAAAGTCTATTCCAGGGCACTGGAGAGGAGGATCAGATCTATAGTCAAACCGCAGATTCAAGAGGAGCAATGCAGTTTTCGTCCCGGTTACGGAACATTGGACCAGTTCTATAATCTCAACCAAGTGCTTGAGGGTTCATGGGAGTTTGCCCAACCACTCTACATGTGTTTTGTGGATCTGGAGAAGGCATTTAATCATGTCGTTCGTGGTATCTTGTGGGGAGTGCTTCGGAAGTATGTGGTTCAAGGCCCTTTGCTGAGGGCTGTTCATTCCCTGTATGACCAAAGCCGGAGCTTGGTTCGGCAGTAAGTCAGACCTGTTCCAGGTGCATGTTGGACTTTGGCAGGGCTGCCCTATATAACCGGTTCTGTTCATATTTTTTATGGACAGAATTTCTAGGTACAGCCAGGATCCAGAGGGAGTCTGGTTTGGGGATCAAAAGATTTCATCTCTGCTTTTTGCAGACGATGATGTCCTGTTGTTCCTCATCAAACCTGGACTTTCAACGTGCATTAGAACAGTTTGCAGCTGAGTGGGATGCGAGTGGGATGACGATCAGCACCTCCAAATCCAAGGCCATGATTTTCGACCAGAAAAGGGTTGTGTGCCCTCTCTAGGTCGTTGGAGAGACTTTGCCCCAAGTGGCGGAGCTTAAGTATCTTGGGGTCTTGTTTATGAGTGAGGGAAGGATGGAACGTGAGATTGACAGTCGGATTGGTGCAGCTTCCTCAGTGATGCGGTCCTGTATAGGTCTGTCGTGGTGAAGAAGGATCTGAGTCATAAGGCGAAGCTCTCGATTTACCGGTCAATCTAGGTTCCTACTCTCTGTGGTCATGAGCTTTGGGTCATGACTGAAAGGAGAAGACCCCGGATACAAGCAGCTGAAATTAATTTCCTTCGTAGAGTGGCTGGGCTTACCCTTAGAGGTAGGATGAGGAGCTTAGTCGCCAGGGAGGAGCTCACAGTAGAGCCGCTGCTTCTCCGCCTGGAGCGGAGCCAGTTGAGGTGGCTCGGGCATCTGTTTTTGGATGCCTCCTGGACGCCTCCCTTGGGAGGTGTTCCGGGCATGTCCTACTGGGAGGAGACCTCGGGGAAGACCTAGGACACGCTGGAGGGACTATGTCTCTCAGCTGGCCTGGGAACGCCTCAGGATACCCCTGGGGAGCTGGAGGAGGTGTCTGGGGAGAGGGAAGTATGGGCATCCCTCCTGAGACTGTTGCCCCCGCGACCAGTCCCTGGATAAGCGCTTGAAGATGGATGAGTGGATGGTGATGGTGGTGTTTTCTCTTGTCCTCTACTATTTTTTATTAATGGTTTGTTTCAGTTTAATAGTGGGAGGCATTGTTTCCTCAAAGCAAGATGGTTCAGATCCACTTGAGAACATAGGACGTCCTGTGTGTTTGCATGTTATCCCAGTGTCTGCCGGGGTTCCCTCTGAGTTCTCCAACAAAAACATGCAGTAGAGGTCAACAGTTAACTCTAAATTGACTGTAGGCAGGATTATTAAGGAGAATGGTTCTTTGTCTTTCTGTGTGGTCCTGTGAATAACTGTGGACTTATATTGGTGTACCCCACCCCCTGACCAAAGTCAACTGGGATAGGTTGAGTGAGTGGATGAGTGGGTGGGTTGGTGTTCATATGAATGTAATATTAAGATTAAGGATTAAAGATCTTTATTTGTCATTATACAGATGGTAAATTACAAGTTGGTCCTGAGCTGCTGCTCCCTGAGTGCGCTGCCACTATGGGCCAACATGACCTAATATTCCTTAGAATTACGTTTTTCCTGATGATGGGGGTAAACCAGAGAACCCTGACAAAATCCATTCAGACACGGAGAGAACATGCAAACTCTTCGCAGAAAGGCCATGTTGGAAATGCTGGGTTATGAACCAGGGTTTTGAATCAGAATTTTTTAACAATCAGTTTGTTACGAACAGAAACAGTGTTAAAACATTTCTAGTTTTATGTTCCACCCAACAATTGATGTTCCTGAACCGGTTAAAACAAAAAAATATAGTTCCTGAACCAGTTAATATTGTTCCTTGTAAATATAAATAGGTATGTAGCTTTCGCACTTTTAAATTAAGGCAATTAAGGTAATTAAGTGACAGTTAAGGCAATTAGGTGACATACTGTAGATATGTCCCTACAGTAAAAAGGGACAACAGCACTGATGCAGTTACAAAACAGAGGATGGAGAATCAGAAGGAGACGGAGGAGTTGTGGCAGCATTTGATGCAACAAAGTTTCAAAGCTTTTAAAGTTTCAAAGATTCTAAGTTTCAGAGCACCCCACATTTGAGTCAATGACAGGAAGTGAAACATGAGGTCAGATATTTTTTTTGGGATACCCCTGGAGGAGGTGTCTGGGGAGAGGGAAGTATGGGCATCCCTCCTGAGACTGTTGCCCTCATGACCCGGGGCCAGGTCACAAGCTCTAATGTTGAGCAAGAATGAAAAGAAAAAACCCTTATTACCGGTTGCTATTGTTTTGAATAACCAATTCTGTTCGAGAACTTTAAAAAATATAAAGTTTTTGGTTTTGTTTTCATTCCTGACAAAATACAAAAAGTTTCTGGTTTTCGTTTTTGTTCCATGAACAGGTTCAAAGCCATGGTTTGAACCCTTGCTGTGAGGCAACAGTGCTAACATTCAGGAACTGGATAAGATATAAAGACGAGGGAGAAGGCCAGTGTGAGTAAGACCGTAGATCTATGAAAGTAGGTCAGAGCACTAGCTTTGATCTTTGACCTTTCAGGGTAGGTCAGGGTACCCTGAAAGTACAGTAGTACCTGACTAGTGCATATGGAGAAGGCCAGTGTAAGACCATATATCAAAGCTAGTGCATAGGTAGATCAAAGCACTAGCTTTGATCTAGGGTCTTACTCACACTGGCCTTCTCCCTCGTCTTTCTATCCTATATGGTTCCTTAGTATACAAAAGTTGAAATTTGACCATGATCTACTTTTTTCAATGTCATCATCTTATTTTATTCCCCTTTGCCGCCCGGGTTATGTGTTTTTTGTTTCATTTTCTATCTGCAATGGTTGCGAAGATATTTGGTGGACAAATGAACGAACAGATGAACATGTTCGTGTGTTCATCTGACAATTACAATACATCACCGCTTTAAAGCAGGATGTAAAAATTTGGTCTTGTGTTAGTCAGTGCCTATATTCAGCCTCCTCTGTGTTCAGTAGACAAGTATATCTTCCATTGAAAGGTCTTGTCCAGCCAGTGGCCTCTCTGGCGTTGTGCTGTGTCTAATGTGAACTTTTCTCACATATGACCCTTCCCAGCCTCCTTATGACCCAAACCAGCCACCACCTCCTTGCCCACCCTGGAATAGCCATGAAGGGATGTGGAATGATCAGAGGGACCCAGGGAGCTGGAGTGGAGGTCCACCAAGAGAAGGAGGCCCCTGGAGTGGTCCAGGCGGCTCAGACCCAGGTCCTCCATCTTGGAACTCATATGACCAGCAACCGCCATGGGGGAACCAGCCTGACCAGCCCCCATGGGGCCAGAGGGAACCTCCATTTCCTCCACGTATGCAGGCATGTGGGGCATGATTTGCTGTGTTTGTCCTGTATTACACACCAGAAATTAAATTATGTCCAGGTCTAAATATTTTTGTTGTAGCAATTTTTTTGTGTTAATTCACATTCATTGAACTGTAACATGCATTTTATTGCAGAGACCTCCCCATTTTAGAGGGCCATTCCCCCCCCACCAGCAGCCACCGCCATTCAACCAACCCCCTCCGCCACCACACAATTTCGGACGCTTTCCACCACGCTTTATGCAGGATGACTTTCCTCCCAGACATCACTATGACAGGCCACCATACCCCCCACATCGCTTTGACTATCCTCAGGGAGATTTTCCTGGAGGTGTGAAGTTATTTAAAAGTCTCTATCAAGCTTCCTGTGTTTTCAGCTGTAGCTGTAATTAAGGAATTTTGTTGTGTTTTTTAAAATATCCACCTTTGATTACCAGAGTTGCCGGGTCCTCCTCCACATCACCATCCGAATCAGAGACTTCCCCCCCCAGGTATCGGGACTGATCACCCGCCTTGGGGTGGAGGCCAGCACCCAGATTTTGGCCCACCCCCACACGGCTTCAATGGCCACTCACCCCATATTCGTCATCGGCAGCATCCTGTCCAAGATGATCCTAGTCTTGTACCCAATGTACCATACTTTGATCTGCCAGCTGGCCTCATGGCTCCACTGGTCAAAGTAAGTCACATATTTTACTATGACACATAATTCATCTTTGTGAGACTTGTCAGCTTCTGTTTGTTTGTTAGCAAATACTTTGCACTGCATATTGACTCACATAGCAGATCTTATTTTTCAAAATAAGACTATTTGCTTTTGTCTGCTTTCATTTTGGCTCACCTGTACCTCATTAAGTAAAAATCTTGAGAATTATGCAGAGAACTGAATAATTCAGTTCAGCTGACATAATTCAGCTAACAGACGAGGTTAGGCACAAATCTCCATGGACTATGATGTTTGCAGATGACCTTGTGATCTGCAGTGAGAGCAGGGAACAGGTGGAGGAGAAGGTAGAGAGGTGGAGGTTTGTCCTGGAAAAGAGAGGAATGAAGCTTAGCTACAGTAAGACAGAGTGTGTGTGAATGAGAGGGACCCAAGTGGAAGAGTGAGGTTACAGGAAGAAGAGATCAAGAAGGTCAAGGATTTTAAGTACTCAGGGTCAACAGTCCAGAGCAATGGAGAGTGTGGAAAAGAGGTGAAGAGGCGTGTACAGGCAGGATGGAACGGGTGGAGGAAAGTGTCAGATGTGATGTGTGATAGTTTCAGCTAAAATGAAAGGAAAGGTGTACAAAACTGTGGTGAGACCAGCGATGATGTTTTGGTCTGGAGACAGTGTAACTGAGGAAAAGACAGGAGACAGAGCTGGAGGTATTAATAAATACAAATGAAGAATAAATAGAATGACAACCAACATACAGTATACAGTACAGTATGTTCTATCATATCAGTTCCCTGAAACATGTTATTCAGTTATTCTTACATAATGAGTGCCATAGGTGAACAAAGTTTCACAATTGTACGAAAGCAGGACTTGTTGGAGCTCAGTGAACAGACAGTGCAGATGACAGTCTGGGGAAGGAGGTCAATTATTTTGATTGCATATTTTGCACCTAGAAACTTGATAAACTTAGCGCTTGTTTTGGCAAAATACATTCTCATGCTTACATTATTATTAACACACTTCTGACAACATAGAAAGGATTATCTACTGATGGAAGTTACAGAGATGTGTCTCGACTCTGATGGTATAGCCAGAGTCAATACCGTCAGAGTATTGACACTCATAAGAAGTAAATGTTCAGAGAATGACCTTTTTAAGGGTGTGTGGTCTATGCATACACTCTGTAAAAACTGCTGGAAATAATTTCACTCATGGTTTGTTGATATGCATGTCATCACTGTTTTCTTCAGTTTTACTTGTTTTCATATTTGTAGGTATGTTTTGCTCAGAGAATTTTTCCCATTGTTTCACAACAATTTTTGTGTCATCTTTGGCTCAGCTTGAGGACTGTGATTATAAACCTCTGGACCCCAAAGACATCCGTCTGCCTCCTCCCATGCCTCCAAGTGATCGACTGTTAGCTGCTGTGGAAGCTTTTTACAGCCCTCCATCTCATGATCGGCCCAGGAACAGGTACACACATTTTCACCAAGATACAACAGGCTTAACTGGATAAAATCATAGTTTTCAGTTTATTCGTTTATTTGTTGTTTGTTTGTTTTACTAATTAGTTAATGACAGGCGTCACATTGTAACAACCAAATAATAAACCCTGGTTGTTATCCAAAGCTGTTTACATTAAACTTTAAGAAAGTTTCTTGAAGACGGTTCACCTCTCATCCAAGAGGCTTCTTGAGTTCTAACCATGACCTGGACAAATGAGAACCTACACAGACAATCCTGAATGTTATTTCAGATACTTAAAAGATGACAAATGTGTTTTGAATCTGTTTTTAAACCGGTTTATGCTTAACCAATGGATGAGGACCTATTCCAGTCATTTTGCACTCACAGTCCTGTGTAAAATGTATTGTAACCTACAATCATCAGCCTGCTTCATCTTGTTTCCTTTCACACATCAATTTTAAAAATTCATACTTCTACCTTCTTTTGGAAAGTACATTCTTCACTTGAAGGCTCTAATTTCACCAATGATGAACAGTCAATGAGTGTAATTATTCATCATTCTGATATCATACATCTCTTCTTGACTGAATCAAACTGTCTCTACTCAACACTACAACACTCATTTATTGCCCACTTTTCCTTCTTGAAAAGTGGGCAGTGGCCAACGCAAAGGAGCACCATGACATCATGTCTTTCTGTCCAGTAGTTTTGAAGAGGCAGCATTGCTAGTTTCTGATAGTGTGTTATAATAACATGACTGGTTGTGGGTTGTTCCTTCACCAGTGAAGGCTGGGAGCAGAATGGCCTGTATGAGTTCTTCAGGGCCAAGATGAGAGCCAGACGGAAAAAGGGACAAGAGAAACGCAACAGGTGATGTCTGGGTTCATTTGGATCTGTCTATTGTTCAAGTCACACACGTTGCTCCATTAAAAATTCCATTGTCATTCAAATTGAGTCAGATTGTAGTCAGTATGTTTATATTCAAATTGATGTTAATTCCAGTTTCCATGTTACATTGTCATATGTTTAGTACTTCATTTGTTTATTATTGTTTTGTAGTATGCACTCTATTACTATAAGTAGAGAATTCATGTTAATGGAGAAGTGAAGAAGGGGTAGGATTAAATAAGCTTATGCTTCATCCTACTCCTTTTCGGGTATGTTTTGTGTATTATTATTATTGTCTTGATTATTGTTGTTATTCTGCACACATGTTCGAAATAAAGCATTCATTCAATGTTAAAGGCCGGAGACGGTTGAGCAGCGTCTTGAATATTTTAGCTGAATTTGTCTTGTATGGCTCCCCCCTTCCAGTGGCCGTGGAGGCAGTTCATCCAGGAGTCACTCTCGCAGCAGAGGGAGGTCTTCATCTCGCTCTAGCTCTCGATCCTCAAAGTCTTCTCGGTCACGGTCCCGCTCATCTCGCTCCCGCAGCCGCTCCCGCTCCTATTCGCGATCCAGGTCTGTTAGCCAACATACAGTATATTAAAAAGAGAAAAAAAGAATCAGCTGGACTTGCTTGAGGTTGGTTGAAGACGTGCGTGTGTGTGTGTTGATTGAGTGAGTGAGTGAGTGAGTTAGTTAGGGAGGACTACTTATTTGTAGACCAGAAAAGATGTTTCTTTTTCTTCATAATATGACCCTTAAAGTATAAATATGGAGTTTTACAACAATCTCTACATCAGACACACAAAAAACATTACCTAATATGTCTTAACCTGCATCTGTTCAGGTCCAGAAGTAGATCCAGGTCATCTCGAAGTCGCTCTCACTCCAGATCTAGGTCGCGTTCACATTCACCAACGAAGGCATGGCGTGGAACCAAATCCCGGAGTCCCTCCCCCCTGTAAGTCACAGCTGTTTGATGTGATGCCTTCAAAAAAGTCTCCATTCTTGTTTTACTCCAGCTCTTGCTCTCTTTAGCTCTGCGTCAGTGTCAGCTGCTGCTCCCTCCAAACCAGATATCAGGCTAGGGGAAGAGAACAAGGGCCATCAGCTGCTGATGAAGATGGGTATGCTCTTTTTGTGTTCTCTTAAATTTTCTAGGAAAACTAGTTTACATCTTTTTGTAATGTAATGTACAGGTCGTGTTTGGCTAGCTTCAGGGTAAAGCAATTTAGAAGAATAGAATAGAATGCCTTTAATGTCATTATACACAAGTGTACAATAAAATTCTTCGATAACTCTGCAAAATATTCAAGTATAAAGTAACCATAAATACAAAACGAAACAAAAACGAAACAAAAACAAAACACAGGTACGAAAATAAGCAGTTATGAGAATATATTTACAATGAACCCTTGAGATTGTACGGCAGAGGGCTCAGTAGTAGTGAACCAGGTTGTTCAGGGAGCACCCGGTGATGAGGTTCAGAACCTCCAACCTGTAGGCTGACTCGTTATTATTATGACACCAGTGTCATCAGCAAATTTCTCAAGGAAGTTGCCTGTTAGTCAGGGCGCAGTCATGGGTGTACAGGGTGTACAGCATTGGACTGAGCACACAGCCCTGGGAGGGGCCCAGTGCTCACATCCAGGGTAGCGGAATACTAATCCCCCAGCCTGACTGACTGCCAGTGGTTTGTGAGAAAACTCAGATACATGAACAGGTGTGCTCGTCGATACCCAGACCACGCAGTTTGAACAACAGTCTGATCGGAACAAGTGTGTTGAAGGCAGAACTGAAGTCTACGAACAACATCTGCGCATATCTGCCAGGGTGTTCTAGGTGTTCACGTACTGTGTTGAGGCACCGTGTTGATTGCATCACCAGTGAACCTGTTGGCTCTGTAAACAAACTTATGCTGATCAAGACTTGGAGGCAGCAGAGTTTTTATGTGCCTCTGGACCATCCTCTCAAAGCACTTCATTACTGTGGATGTAAGAGCCACAGGTCTGTAATCGTTCAGGCTGCTGATCGACTTCTTCTTTGGGGACGGGTACGATGGTGGCCGATTTCAGGCAGCTGGGGACTGTGCAGGTGGCCAGTGACAGGTTAAAGATAGATGTAAAGACTTCTGCTAGCTTTTCCGCACAGCCCCTCAGTACCCACCCATGGACGCCATCAGGCCCGGCAGCCTTCGATGGGTTCATACCGCGGAGCACCTTTCTCACCACCTCTGTGCTCACAGTGAGGGCCAGGGTGTCGGGGGGCAGCAGTGTGGGGGAAACCTACCCCTCTCCAACACAAGCTGGTGCTGGTGGTGGGAGCACTGGAGCAGTTCATATTAAGAAGCTTGTGGATGCCCTGTCAAGCACGTCAGAGATTCGCCTCCTTGAGGTGTCCCTCAACCTTTCTGGCTCAAGCTTCCTTTGCCCACTTGATGCCCTACTTCAGGTTTGATCTGGCCGAGTTGTAAAGCTCCATGTCTCCAGGCCTGAAGGCAGAGTGTCGTGCAGTTAGCATCTGTTCCCCCTCACTGGTCTCCCACTGTTTCCTATTTAGATAATGCCTAACCATCTTCTCTTCACAGATATTATCCATGCATGTTTTAATGACCTATACATGACCTAAATATGACCTATATGTTCCATACCATCTGCTTGCTTGCTTTCTGGCTTATGTTGTCCTGTCTTCTCTAGGTTGGAGTGGTTCAGGTGGTTTGGGGGCCAAAGAGCAGGGGATCCAGGATCCCATCAAGGGAGGGGATGTAAGAGATAAATGGGACCAGTACAAAGGTGTGGGGGTATCACTTGATGATCCTTATGAGAACTATCGCAGAAACAAGAGCTACAACTTTGTTGCCCGTATGAAGGCCCGAGAGGAAGGTGCGTATGTTGTGTAAGCACTTTTAGATAGCTATGTAGTGTAGGTTTTGATGCATTTTCAGACGAATTCCAACTATCCAACTTTTGTTTTCTTATATAGTTAATCGGGAACCTCAGGAGGCCCCTTCAACTGAATGATGTCATCAGTCTCCACAACATCCCTCTTCCTAATACCACCAAGGATCTGAATTTCACATACATTAGTCTTGTTAACAAAAGTACACCACTACACTTGAAAACTGAAACACAGCAAAACTTATTTGAAAAACAAACAGCATGGAAGAGTCAGACCAAATTCAAGGCATCAGATCTGCAGGTGGAATGATATAGGCTCGCCCAAGTAACATGGCACAGCTCACAGGATATTTCACTCCCTGTGATGGCTGATGACACTCACAGACTGTGCCTGAACATTTAAGGTTGTCCAGGGAAACATGGAACAAATGTTTAAGAGTTGAAAAATTTTATTATTAATGCATTTCTTTTGAAATTGATTGTACCTCTCCAGCACTCAATAATTGGAAAAAGATACATGTAACACCAATCAATGCCAAGTTTTCAGAACCCGAGAGAGCATGAGTGTGACACTATCTTGAATTGAGATGTCTGATTAAAAGTTACAAAATCAGTACGGACCACACTCTCTTCAATTATTCCAAAACTGGTCATGACACATTTTTAACCCAAGAAATTGCTTCGAAAAGCTAAGGAGTCAACTGAGGAGAGCTTCGTCAACACAAGTCATCAGCTACTTAGAGAAAATTTGCTTTTTTTCCCAATGTCTTTGGATGATTTTAGTTTACCAGTTTTAGCCAGCACTCATCATGAACTACTGATGCCATCTGCTCAATGTTTCCAGCATTTTATTAGTTTGTGAGTTTTTTTGTCCAAAACGGTCTTTGTGCGCAAGCGGTGTACTTTTCTGGAAATAATACAGTGAGCACTATGATTGTGACAACAGATGTTTGTTTTTTTCTCTCGGTAGGTGCTCAAAAAATGAAATAATTGTTAACACAATTTTTGAAATTCCATTCTTTTTCCTACAGAGTAAAATATTGAAAAGGTGCAGTAGCTTCAAAAATGAATGATTAATTATCCTATTCATGTTTGCATATTTTAATAGTTGAATGAGGAAACATGCAGTTTATATTGAGTTTAACAGTTTTTACTTTTGTGCTTGAGAACAAAAATAGGATGGTATTTTGGATTTGCTTTTGAATCTTTTTTTTTGCCGTTTATCATTTTTCGTGTAATTTCTTCTGTGAACAAACTAAGTAACATTTACATGTACTGTAGTTAAATAAATACTAAAAAATAAAAGGATATGGTTCTCATTTATATATTTTCTCCACAACGGAGTAGTTTAATGTTTTTGCCAGTGCAGGTAATTGCAGAAAGTACAGACAATATTCTAGACTCATTACATATAAACTCATTACATATAAAATAAAATATTTTGATAAATATGGTTTGCAACCCCTGGCAAAAATGATGGAATCACCAGTCTTGGAGGATATTCATTTAGTTTAATGTGTAAAAGCAGACCACAAACATGGCACAAAACCAAATGGTACCTTTCTGGCTTTCAGAAACACTAAAAGGGGAGAAAGTGTGATCATGAATTGGGGTTTTTTTTTTCCAAATCCAGTAGAGAGAAAAAACTAGGAAATCACTCAAAAAGTATGGAATCATAAAAAACAACACATAAACACACCACTAGTACTTTGCTGCACCACCACTGGATTTTATAACAGCTTGCAGTCTCTTAAGAGCATGGACTTAATGACTCACAAAGTACTTGCTGCCAGATCAGCTTTGCAGGTTGGATCATGTTAACTATTGGAATAATACACAAAAAACTTGGTATTTGTAGGAAATTAAGATGACCAAATGAAATGTGTAGGGTATACTTTTATTGCCTGCTGAGGTGGTGATGGTCACCACCACAGACACTAAAATAATTATGGCAGATGGTGTCTCTCACTGCTCTGTCTTCTGGAATAACTGACAGGCGGACGTGGTCATCATTGGGGTCTCCAGTTTGTAGGGTAGGGTGTTGCTCTTCTCTGATAGTGGCAATAATATGAAGAACAAAATTACACAATTATTTGACAGGCTCTCTCAGGAATCATTCTGAGGTGATGTAGGTATTGGAAACAAACTTTCAGCCAGCCTGTGGTCATTTCCACCCAGCCACCTGTCCAGCAGTAAACCCAGTTGAAGTTCTGTTGGGGGCCTGGGTCAGTGTAAGAATTCAGCAGCCTTGGTTGGCATGGGCAGCCCTTGTCCCCCAGAAAGAAAAGACATGAAATTTTCCTTCATTCACTAGAGAGAGTTAAAGCAGTGGTCCCTAACCCCCGGGCCACGGACCGGTATCTAAAACCATGCTTCCATTTCCAACCTCCTGGAGGTCTTTGTGGAGTGGGATTTTCTGCAGTGACTGGAAAGAAAAACAAACTGCGGAATAGACCGGACGTCTGGAACCCACTTCAGGTGTCATTGTTGTCAGGTTCATGCAACCTAAAACATTCAAAACAGACAAAAAGGAGAAGACAACAGTTTATATTTTTTACTCGCGAGGAGAACGGACAGAGGTGTGCTCGATACAAACGTCTATCCGCTCCCAACATTTCTCTGCCGAACCCTCTTTTTATTTAGGGCAGTCCCTGTTTACATTTATTTTTCTAAGGGATGGGGGGCAGAAAGACAACAGTAAAACAACATCTGGCATGATGCAATAAAAAAGTGACACAGTCCTTCTAATCTGTTTTAGGGCATCCTCTCCTTTAAAGATAACAACCAGTGTATGTCATTCAGAGGTCGCATCCTGCTCAAATGGCTCCCACCAACACTCTGGTGGTCCCCCTGCTGACTTTGTCTGCCTGTAAAAGAACTTAAACATAGCAATACACTTTATACAGATATAAACATTAACATGGCCATGTTAGAAAGAGTAAAAGGAATATAAGAAAGAGTAAATATGAGGTAATTTATATACATTATTCTAATATTTCCCTCCTTTTTATCACATATTTGCTCAAATCCTCACATCACTGTATCAACTTCTTCATAATGATTTTCAGCTGTCAGTTCATTTTCATGAGCACAAACATGCATACACTTGGAGATCATGTTATGGGTCTAAATCATAATTCTCACTGTCATCGTCGATGTAGCCATCAGGAGCGAGTAAAGGGTACAGTTGAGCCATGCTTTTCTCCATGGGCGAAATAGCTGTGGTGATTAAACGGTCAACAAGAGAACGCAGACAAGGTGTACAACAACATCCACACAAAATCATAATTGCAGTTAGAACTCCAATTGAAACTGAAACTGAGGTCACTAAAGCTCTATACTTGCCAAAGGCATTCATCCATAAATCCCACATGGATGTGTCGACACCAGAGTGTTCCTTCATTTTGCCATTGAGAGTCCTAAGTCTCTCTATAGCTTTGGTGAGGCTTCCGTCAGCAGCTGTGTTCTTGGGGATGAAAGTGCAACACCCCTCCCCAGACATAGAGCAAACCCCTCCCTTCTCCGTCATGTCCACGGCTATTCTATTCTGAAATGTCATTAGGGGGGGTTGCTGATAGCTGATTGTAAACAGCCTCAAACCCACTCTGTGTTCAGTTCCCCAGTTTTTGAAAATTATAGTGGATGTAGTTGATCCTGTCTACGTTCTTGTCAATCGTACACCACCAACAAAACAAGGACTCAAATCCTCCTGCTACCTGATCGGTTAATTTGTATTCGTCGGGAACCCCACGTGGCACACCAATGGCATCAATATAAGTGGGATCATTATTATGTAGTGAACGTTCTTGTTTACGTATTACTGGGAAATCCCTTCTATCAGCTAACGCAGCAACTCTATTAGCAGACATTTGATAAATTGAAACCGGTAGCATCAATGTAAACAAGAGCACAGGCTCCTGTATAATTGTGTGGCAGTCTGTCAAAAAGTCTGTCGTCTCCACACTACCACCAAATGTCAGCCCTAGCTACTGGTCTGAAAGTTCCAGGTACTCTAATGACTTTTTTACATGAAATTTGAGAGAGATTTTCTAATCGTTTTCCAAGTCCAGTTATATTGATACAAGTAAAATTAACGGGTACAACCTTTTTAGAGAATAATAGTTTTTCGTTATCAGTAGTGGTGACTGGGAAGACATAATCACACTTGTTACAATTTGCATTAGGATTAGTACTAGTCATGACCTCCAATACACATTGTTCTGGAATAACTGCAGGAACTACTTGTAAAATAGGTCTAGGCCCCATGCATACAACACAATCACTATTCGTCACTCTGGCAGCCTGTTCTACCATAAGCAGCCAATTGTTATTTATTCCACTAACACCGGTTTTAACCTGGAACCAACCATCGACATCCTCGAAAGACATACTGACAGCTCTTACGCCAGCTTGTTGTGTATAATTATTCATTCTAGGTTGTTCCGTTGATTTCATGGTACTGTTTACACACACAACAACAGGGAAATAAGGGTCTGATCCCTGGGACCAGGCCCACAGCAGTAACCCCCAACAGGATGTGTTAAATAATGTAGCATTTGGGGGCCGTATTTTACTGTCAGGAAGAGAAAAGGTCAATCTAAGTTTTTCACCTAGATGGCTGAGGGTTACCCTATCTTTAAAGAATGTGGCTTCTTCACTATGACCAGGCGGCCAGTACTGCCCATCCTGGGTTGTAATAAAAGCGCTCCAATCAAGTCGTAGAATGTGTCCCGTTAAATACCACCAATAGCCTGTCCAATGTTTACTCAAATTTTCTGTTCTACTCCAGAATCCTTTCAATGCTGTTATAGGAATATTCACAGAGGTTGTAGTATTAGGAGACACAGTAAGGGTTATTGAGTTGTTATACACCCAGGATGTTATCCATGGAACGTAATTTGTCGGTGCAACATTTCTTTTTGCACACTTAATGTCTTGCAACTGAAATGTGTGGGGTTTTGACGCCTCACATAGGTACCACATAATTAGAAGCACTAACAATAAAAAGAAAATCAATACCCAACATCTTATAACTTGTTTTAAACACTTAGGGGTCGTTTTGGCTGAAATGCGAAACCCTCTACCAGGATTGGTGTCTTGTAAGATCTTCACTGACTTTCGGATCTCACCAGTCTCTATACGTCTGGATCCACCCTATTATCAGGCTTTAGCTCACCTCTCCTATAGGGCCTTTCAGCTGAAATGACCTTTTTACAATGTGTTAAATGAACCCAGGTTGACCTCTCTGCTACTTTCACAGCGTTGGGGGTTGTCAGCAGTACCTGATATGGTCCTTCCCACCTTGGTGAATACCAGTGCTTCTTCTTTATACTTCTTATCAATACCCAATCTCCTGGCTCAACTAAATGGACTTCCTGCTGGGAGACAAAATGATTCTCATCAATTTGTTTTTGTTTTTCCAATATATTCGTCATATAATCAGCTAAATTAGCTTCATCATCGAGTTTCCATTGATTTTAAAATTTGGGCAATCTATAAGGTCTTCCAAAAAGCGTTTCATAGGGTGTTAATCCTGAAGTACACGTAATATTGATATAAAATTTTACTAAGTCCACACATTGTCCATGGTCTTCCTGTTTCTTCAATACATTTTCTCATCTGTTTTTGATCGTTCCATTCATTCTTTACACTAGACCAGAACTTTGAGGGTGGTACGCCTAATGTTTGTTTTTTGGGGGTTTTTTTTTTAGATTGATATAAAGCATTACTCCAATCTTTTTCACAACTTGATTAACAAAGTGAGCGCCATTATCACTATAAATTGTCTCAGTAATACTGTATCTGGGAATGATGTCTTTACAAAGCGCTTTCGCCACCGTCAAAGCATCTGGGTGTTTGGTTGTAAAGAATTCTATCTATTTTAAAAGGCATCTATTATGACCAAGCAGTACTCTTTACCTTCACTTTTATTTAACTCTATAAAGTCCATATGGATAATTTGAAATAAATATAAAGGTGTAGGGACTCATCCTCTACATAGTCTTAAATTCTCTTGTAAGTTGTATTTAGCGCATATTAAGCATGCTCTACAATTTTATTTTTTTTAAATATGATGTCTGTTCTACCATCCCTCCTGTTGAGACATGTGTAACACCATGGCTCAAAATAGCCGCCCATTTGTAGAAGTTTCTGGGTAGGATTAGTTTATTGCTGGGTCATACATAGATGTCTTTTAACAAAATTGCTCCATTCTTTTTCCAAATTTCTTGTTCAGATTCAGGACTTTGTTGTTGCAATTCTTTTAGTATTGTACCATATAAAGTTGATTTTTCTTCTATAGTTAACACATTTATATGTCCTATTGCGGCTGCTTTAGCTGTTTTATCTGCAAACGCATTACCTCGAGATACACTGTCTGTCCCTGAGGTGTGTGCTGCACACTTACAAATGGCTAAGGTTTTTGGCAATTGTACTGCTTTTAAAAGATTAAATAAAAGTTCTGCATGTGTCACTGGTTTACCTGTAGATGTTATCATGCCTCGGTTTTTCCAATATCGAGCAAAAGTGTGAACTGTAGCAAATGCGTACTGACTATCTGTATAAATTGTCACGTCCTTATCTTTCATTAATTTACATGCTTCGGTTAATGCTACTAATTCAGCTGCTAGAGCTGAATAATTGGACGGTAAACATTTAGCCTTTATTACGGTTTTTTGTGTTACCACGGCATATCCTGTTTGTGTTTTTCCTAAATCATTTTTCTTAGAGGAACCATCTACAAATAGCACTTCTCCTATTTCGAGTGGTTGATCTTTTAAATCACTTCTGGTTTTAGCTGTCTTTTCTGGTACATCCTGACAATCATGCTTAGTCCCATCTTCAGGAAGTGGTGACAATGTAGCTGGATTTAACGTAGTGCACCTCTCTATAGTCAGATGAGGTTGAGATAACAATGTTGTCATGCAAGACAGATGTCTTTCAGGTGATAAAAATGTCATATTAGTCTGTAGGAACAGAGCAGAGACAGCATGTGGTACTCTCAAAATCAAAGGATGAAACAAGACTTTCGTAGTGCTTGTTTCTACAGCCATAGATACAATGACTACTTTAACACAGTGTGGCAATGCACACTTACAATTTAGATGAGGCATACGGTATTGGCTTCATTTTATCTCCACATTGTTGTACTAAAACTGAGGTCATAAAATGACCTGTACAATCTAACGTTGAATAAAAGGTTTACTGTAATCTGGCAATGCTAGATTCCAGTGCTAGATACCAGAGTTTGCTTTATTTTACAAAAAGGCATATTCATTCTCTACTGTCCATTTTAGAGGTGCTGTTATTTTAAGGTCTTCGTCATACATCATTTTAATCAAAATTGAGGTTATTTCCACATAGTTTGGCATCCAATTTCTGCAATAATTTATCAAGTCTAAAAATTACATCATCTGCTTTTTAGTTTGTGGTTTAGGCGATTGAAGAATTGCAGTTTTTCCTGTCTTCTACTATTGTTCTCCCTCCTGCACTCAGATTATGTCCCAAGTATTTCACCTGTTGTTTACACATCTGTAATTTATTTTTACTCACTTTATGTCCCTCCTCAGCCAAATGCTTTAATAAGGCCACTGTATCACTTTTACATGTTTTAATTTCAGGTGATGCTAGGAAAACATCATCCACATAAATCAAAATTTGGCTATTTTTTGGAGGTTGGAATTTTGCCATGCTGGCATTCATTGCCTGAGAGTAAATAGTTGGACTCTCACAATACCCTTGGGGTAATCGGGTATAAGTATATCTCTGGCCACCAAAGGTAAATGCAAACCAAAACTGACTGTTCTTATCAACAGGTATAGAGTAAAATGAATTACTGATGTCTACAACAGTGAAAGCTCTAGCATCTGGTCTGAGTGAATTTAGCAAGGTGTAAGGGTCTGGGACGCATGGGGCTCTCTGAAAGACAGCCTTAAATCTTAAACCATGCGCCATCCTACAGATGGTGCTTGTTTTTTTACTGGAAATATTGGAGTATTACATGGTGAATCATTACATTTTATTATTATACCTGCACCTATTAAGTCAGCAATTACTGGTTTTATACCGTCATATGCATCTTGTTTCAATGGATATTGTCGCACACAAGGTCTATGTTCAGTTTTAGGTCTAATTTGTACAGGTAGGGTTCCTTTTATTAATCCAACATCAGTGGAACCTCTCGACCATAATTTCTCTGGTACATCTTTTAACAGTTCTTCTTCTTCTTCTGTAAGCACAAACAGTCACTGCCTAGTGAGGAGATTTTCAGCATGCATGTAAACACCTTTTTGCACTTGGATTGTCCAGAACAATGATTTTCTGGTCAGTCCAGTGGCAGCACTAATAGCCATAGTATCAGAGATGTGTTCCCAATCAACTGCATTTTCACCTTTTACCACCATTTTACTCAAATCTCTCCATTTTTCTGTATTACTTTTATACAAAGCAATAAAAGGTACCGTCCACATTTTGAAAAGTCTTACGGTCTCTGGTGACTACAATTTAACTGCTGCAGCTGCATTAGTCTCTCCATCTGAATAGACATAAGTTACTGTGACTTTTGCTGGTGTGACTTTAGTTAAACTATTTTCATAATTTTCATCAGGGCCTGGTGTAGCTTTGTACCAGAGTGTGATGTGCCGATCCTCCTCTGACATTTTGTCCTGTAATTTAGATATCATCGTTTCTCCCTCTGTCATCAGAGCTGTGGTTCTCATGAGGTGTTTTATTTGGAACATCAAGGGAGTAATAATAAAACAGTTCACCTGTTCCCTGGAGAACAGAAATGTCTTCTTTTTGCAGCTCTGCTTTTCTCTTGAGTACAATGTTTCCCTCAAAACTTAGCATTAATGCTAATCCTAGCAATAGCAGACCATCATGGCGTAGTAGGTTTACAGGACAATCAGAAAACATTAATATGGACATCTGACAGGACTGTCCTTGGGGATCTCTCAACCAAACAGGTTCTGATTGTGATACTATGGACATTTTGTCATTAGCAGATCTCACTATCACACTGTGGTTACTCTGCCTGGAGCCTGGAATAGACTCCTTACGTATCATTTTTCACGCATCAGTGTCACAGAAGAAAGTCACAGGTTTCCCATTTACCATTAGCAATGTTTCTTGTTTTACTCCATCAAGAACAAATCTTGTAAGTTTATAATTAAGAACTTATTTTGTCTCACATTCCACTTTAAAGTCTTACTCTATTTATTTATTTATTTATTTTCTGTCAACGAATCACATTCTCTTAGTCAATCTTAATCTACTCTTTCCTTATCAGGACAATCTCTGGCTACTGTGTCCTTCCTTCCTACAACATAAACATTCTGACATGTTCTATGTAGCTCCACCTCTTCCATCTCCTCCTCCATGTCTCCTACCTCCAAAGCTGCCTCTAAAACCACCCTGATAGAATATTTCTTCTCCTTTCTGATTAAAGGCTCCTGCTGACTTCCTGTTTCTTTTCTTTCACTTATCTTTACTTTCTCTTATCAACGTGCTTAAACTTTCTAAAGAATTCCCGTTCAATATTCCCATTAATGTAAACCCCTTTTTATGATTCGGTGCCAAAATAAAACATTTATAACCTCATATTTACCCCATAATTTGAATTGACTCAATGGGTAATATAAATTTAATACTTATACTTTCAATGGCCTATCAATCACACAATGCACACTCACACTGATCTTCCCATACGTATATGGTTGGATCTTATCAAACACACACTAACTTGGGTGACCTTATTTCAGCCGGGTGGCTGGCATGACACTTTCATACTGAGCAGCTCTCCCCTATAGTATACAGAGAATATATACCAGAAACTGAAAGACTCACCACAAAGTTTATATCAATTACTTATATAATGTATACATTCATATGCCCATTTTATTTCAATGGGATATACAGTATGTGCTAATTCTTTCCTTTTCTTACTTTGTGTTTATACTTTTCTTTTGTTATTTCTTTTTTTCTATTTTTATTTTTTCCCCATTATGTTGTAGCTACCCTTTATTATTATTATTATTATTATTATTATTATTATATTATTATTATTATTATATTATTATTTCATGAAGCGCTGCTATTTTATGTGTTTAATTGACCTCCAATTTATACTATCCTCTATTATCATCTGTCTTAAATTTTAAACTTTTTTAGGATCCTGTTTTTCAATAAGTTTCCAATCTTAACACTGCAGTGTATCTTTGGCCTTTATTTTACTTATTCCTTTCCCCATTTTTAAAAATTTAGTCCAGTCTGTCAACACCTAGGGTGTTCTAAAAACTGGTTTTCTGTCAGTAGGGCAGCAAATCAATTTCCTGTTGTGGTAATTCTCACTTCAACTCTTTCGAGTGGAGAATTCTTGCCTTTGCATCCACACCAGTCTGCTGTTTACAATCCTACTGTTTTGGTATGAAATAAAAATACCTAGTGGTATTTTATTTCCATTCACACTCTCACTCTCTCACAAACGTTTGTTTTACGGAATTTAAGCATCTATTTTGCAGGACTCCGCCATCCTCTCTTTTTCATGGCCCAATTCACACGGAATTTGTCGGACTCCGCCGTCCATCAATTTACACGGAATTTGTCGGACTCCGCCGTCCCTCATTACCTGCTAGTGACTAGTATTTTCAGGGGTTTTTTTTCCTTTTACTTCGCGCGATGACCCTCAGTCATTCATTTCTTTTTTAAACAAACTTCAACTCACCACTGTTGTCTTTCCTCTCTCGAAATGCCGTCAACCCGTAGATCCCAGCTGGTGACTAGGAGTCCGGTCCTGGAAAGGATCTGTTAGGCTGCTCCTAGGCTAGCCTGCCGTGGCCACGGTCTTTCCGGTGTCCTCGTCACCCGCTGGAATCCTTAGGTGTGTTGGCATCCGGCTCGAAGGACCAAATTAATGTCAGGTTCATGCAACCTAAAACATTCAAAACACAGACAAAAAGGAGAAGACAACAGTTTATATTTTTTACTCGCGAGGAGAACGGACAGAGGTGTGCTCGATACAAACGTCTATCCGCTCCCAACATTTCTCTGCCGAACCCCCTTTTTATTTAGGGCAGTCCCTGTTTACATTTATTTTTCTAAGGGATGGGGGGCAGAAAGACAACAGTAAAACAACATCTGGCATGATGCAATAAAAAAGTGACACAGTCCTTCTAATCTGTTTTAGGGCATCCTCTCCTTTAAAGATAACAGCCAGTGTCACTCTTATTGTCATTCAGAGGTCGCATCCTGCTCAAATGGCTCCCACCAACACTCTGGTGGTCCCCCTGCTGACTTTGTCTGCCTGTAAAAGAACTTAAAACATAGCAATACACTTTATACAGATATAAACATTAACATGGCCATGTTAGAAAGAGTAAAAGGAATATAAGAAAGAGTAAATATGAGATAATTTATATACATTATTCTAACAATTGTCTCCCGTTCCGCCGAGATCAGTGGTCTTGTGGTGGAAAGTTTTTAATATAATAAAATAATAAAATAAAAAAATAAAATAATATAATTTAATTGAACCAAAGATGTGAAGTGTTGTGTGTGTCATATTATTCAGGTCTTGTGAAGGTGGCCCCAGGATGTCTCGAGGTCATGAAGACGCTGCATGAAAATAATTCCTCTTAGACCATATTTGGAAATGCTTGCATGACTGTGGGTATCCTTGGAAGAAGTTAGACACTGACAGAAGAAGCTAGCCAGGTCATTTCATATGCTATACCTGAAATTAGAATGTATGTTTCTGCACAGGGTCATCCAAAGAATGTCTGCAGCAGATCCTCACAGGGTTCGCATGACTAATTATATTATGTCATCAAATAGTTTTGTGAAACTGTCGACTTGATATTTTTGGTAACGTCTGGAGGTCATGATGTACCAACTGAAAGCCCGTAAAGAACTGGTTGAAAGAAGATGGGCCGAGGTTAATACCTCCCCCTAGTCACACATTTAGGGTATAAAAAGATATGTGATCCATTTTCTAGTTTGTACTTGAAGTTTTTTCCTGTACCCAGAATGTTCTGCAACAACACACCGGAGGACTTTTTCATCGTCTCCAGAGCTCTCATTATGCTTAGATAAGTATTTGTTGAACTTGTCTGTTTGTTGAACCTGTCTGTCTGTCAATATCATCGATGATATTATCTGACTCATACTCGACCTATTGATGATATTATTGTACAGCTACTCAACCTATACATGATTTGAATTGACAAATAAATATTTTGTGTTTAATAAACTGTATCCTGTCCTTAAGAAAAACGAAACCCCCAACACAGTCTCCAACCACTAATTCTCATTATTGTAATTGTTAAGTAATGCTCTTATTCTGGGACTTCCTATTGTGCACGGAAGTGGTTACATGTAGATGTAGTGATCTTGTTCGGTTGAGTATGACATGTGTAATATATGAGTGTTCAGGTGAGCGTGGCGGGCTCCAATTTAGTAAAGAGAAGTGAAACTTGTGTCGCTCCGTTCGTGATTCGTTACGCGAATTCCGGATGAACAGACTTGCTATTGTAACAGGTTATGGGCCCAAGGCTGAACGTAAGCGAGCGTGAGTAGTAAGTTAGAAGTTTAGCTCGACGTATCACGTGATAATGTTTGGAGCTGAGGAGAAAATTGGCGGGATACAAGATGGCTAGCCAAGCGACTGGACTTTCAGCACCGCAGCTGTTATTCCACGGGTCATACAAGCTGTGTGAAACACGGTTTTTAAGTTGCCCGCACATCCTGGAGCTGAAAGGGACTATCTTGCAAGAAACAGCTCAGCCAAAAGATGATGACCGGCAAAAGAATGCCGACTGCTACGCCGAATTGGTAAGGCTAATTGATGACAAGAGCTTTACGCTAATCAGACATGTGGCTGCTGAGGATGGCAGAAAAGCCTTGACTGTGGCCTTGACACAGTCAAGGCCACAGAAAAATTCTTGGCAGATGCAGCCCCATATGGGCAAGTCAAGTGTATTCGTTCAGACAATGGCACTGAATGTATTTGTCACGATTTTCAGACAGTGTTAACCAAAAACAGGATTAGACACGAGACATCAGCGCCTTAGTTGCCCCACCAAAATGGTACTGCAGAAAGAGGTTGGCGAACACTTTATGAGATGAGTAGATGCCTACTGATTGAAAGTAGGTTACCTGATAACTTGTGGAACTACGCTGTTCAGACCTCTGCATATGTGAGGAATAGGTGCTACAATAGGCGCACAAAGAAAACAGCGTACAAGCTGTTCACAGGTAATTTACCCAACCTGTCCAAATTACAGAAATTCCAATCTACGTGTTTTGCTTACAAGCAAGAGAAAGGCAAAATGTAATCTTGATGTGAGCAAGGAGTTTTCATAGGCTATGACAAAAACAGCCCGGCGTACCTAGTGTACTACCCAGACGCAGAGAAGGTCCAAAAGTATAGGTTGGTGAAATTCACAGCTAAAGCGACAAATGAAAAAGGAACACAGATAGATGAGTCACAAACAGCTTATGGCAATATACTGTATATACCATGGTTGACAACACTGATGAGAGGGTTGATGAGAAACCTCAAAATGCACAAGGTCAGAGTGTTCAGAGTGGTGGTGTTAGTGCTGCACCTAAAAAGATTGAACAGATGCAGCCAGGTGAAGTCACAGATACTGTAAAAAGAAGGAACCTACCAAGAGCCAAAAGGAGACCGGCTCACCTGCAGGACTATGAGACAGATAACACAGAGGACAATCTAAACACTTGCATAGACTTTTGCTACAGGGCAGTGTGCGATGTGCCTCATACTTACCAGGACACCGTTACGTCAACCAAAGCAAGACAGTGGAAAGCTGCTATGAGAGAGGAGATGCAATCTCACAAGGAGAACGAAGCCTTCACCCTGACACAGTTGCCACCACGCAAACAGACAGTGGGGGGCAGATGGGTTTATGTGCTGAAAACAGAAGTAGATGGGTCTGACAAATATAAGGCGAGGTTTGTAGCAAAAGGCTACAGTCAAAAACCGGGTACCGATTATGACGAAACATTCTCACCTACGGGGCGGCACGGTGGCGCAGTGGTTAGCGCTGCTGCCTCACAACACGGCGGACCCGGGTTCGAGTCCCGCTCTGTGCGGAGTTCGCATGCTCTCCCCGTGTCTGTGTGGGTTCTCTCCGGGTTCTCCGGCTTCCTCCCACCTCCACTTCAGGTTGATTGGCCGGTCCCAAATTGACCATAGGAGTGTGTGTGTGTGTGACTGGTTGTTTGTTTGTATCTATGTGGCTCCGCGGTGCACTGGCGTCGTGCCCGGAGTGTCCCCCGCCTCACGCCCTGAGACTGCCAGGATAGGCACTGGCTACCCCGCGACCTGCGTTAGCGGATTAAGCGGGTTGGAAAATGAATGAATGAATTCTCACCTACAGCTGACGAATATAAGGGTTATGATGCAAAAGCAGTCCAGGATAACTTAGTGTTACACCAGATGGATGTTAAAACAGCTTATTTGCACGCTCCATTTGACTACGAAATTTATATGGAGCAACCTGAAGGTTTTGAAAAGGAATCAGAAACGGATGAAAAACTAGTATGCAAGCTACAGAAATCCATTTATGGGTTAAAACAATCTGGGAGGAATTGGAATGCATTGTTGCATACTTGTTTAGTTGAAAATGATTTTGTACAAAATTCCGCTGATACATGTGTTTACACAGGGTAAAGAAACAGCGAGAAAGTAATACTAATCATTTGGGTTGATGATCTCATCATTGCTGCCAACAGTAAGTGTGATGAAAAATGTGAAACGGATGCTTACTGAAAGGTTCAAAATGAAAGATATGGGGAAACTGAAACATTTCTTAGGGATTGACTTTGAACAAATGGTGTTGTGTACAGATGGTGTAGTGAAAATGTCAAAAGAGAGGTTTGTGAAAAAGGTTCTAGAAAGATTTGACATGCAAGATTGTAAGTCTAGAGAAACACCTTGTGAATCAAAGTTCACAGAAGATGCAGAAAAAATGCAAGAGTCAAGAAAGTACAGGGAGGCAGTAGGAAGCTTAATTTAATGGTCCACATGCACTAGACCAGACATTAGTTTTGTGGTCAGTAAACTCTCTCAGCACTTTGCTGAACCAACTGTGGAGCACTGGAACACTGTTAAATGTGTGTTCAGACACCTCAAAGGTACAATGGAAAAGGAATTGTACTTCAGGAGAAATGACAAAGAAAAACTAGGCCTAAGAGTCTACAGTGATGCTGACTGGGCATGTTATTCGGCCAATAGAAGAAGTACATCAGGGTATTATTATGTGAGGGAACCTTGATGGGAATTGTGGGTGTTGTAACTCACTCCTATTTAATACACCGCTAATCCAGGTTCGTAAGGAACTGAGGAAGTGAACTGTAACAAGCATACATGAAAGTACACAAAATGATAAATTTTGAACGGTTTCTTTTTACTAAAACAAATAGTAAATAATAACAGAAAATTATATAATAAAATACATATTAAAAAAACAAAAATTGGGCCTTTCAAAATAATAAATCTTTTTTGTTTGCGATCACTTTCAAATCTACTCTCCGTAGAATCTTAAATGTCTAACTTTTCTTGAAATAGAGTGCACTCTTTCAATTGTGGGTGACAGTTCAGGTGACTGGCACCATCCTACCCCCACGTGGAGTATTCGATGAGTCCGTTGACTCCAGGTCGAATCATGCTGGGAGGCTCGCCATCAATAAGACTGAATACAGAAGTAGTCCTCACTCTGTCCTTAAAACCTGACGTGTTTGGTTTTTTTACAAACAGGTCTTTGAAATGTACTCTAACTGATTCATTAAAATTGTCAAACTCGGTAACAATAAACTGCGTAGCGTTGCACACACAATTAGCACATTAAAACATGTTGCTACCTTACTGAGATGTATGGTAGCAAATCACGGGGACTTCCCAACTCACGGTGTCTTCTAGATCGATCAAATATCTTGCACGTAGATTAGTTAGCTTGCAAAACTTAACGTTTTAAAGGGTTTTTTTAAAGGTCCCATATTGTGCTTTCTTAAATTCATGTCATTCAGCTGCCAGATGTCCAACTACACTATATTTGAAATATCTTGCCTCAAAGTGATCCGTGGTCCTCAATATCTTTCATGGAATAATGGTAAATTTTCTTCGGCTCTGTGAAGGTCTGTTTTAATGGGGCGTAGCTCTCAGCTCCCTCTCTCCTCCCCCCTCCCCCTCTGAGCCTTCCCTATCTCCCTCCCCGCTTTCAGCTGACCAATAAACACTGCTCTCCCTCGCGTGTTCATGTATGTTTGTTTACTTGAGCCACTTGAACACGCCTGCATTACAGATGGATCGATCAATCGCCATTGTCTGCAACTTTTTTAACTTTCACTAACTTAACCACTACATATTTCACTCTGATTCTTCTCGTGTCGCACTGTTGTTTTTCATGATATAATGGTTGATTTTTCAGCACTAAGCGTGGATGTGCTACACAGTCATTGCTGAACAATGACTCGTGGCTCATTGTGTAAACATGATCAGACCGGCCAGTGTGATAATTACACAGTGTTTTCTGAAAATCATTATGGACAACAATGCCGATCACTGATGGCGCCGGGGATGGCCGCCTCGGTGTTTCGGTGCGCCCTCGTTTTTCTTCTTTTGAGCTTTAATTCGGTTTTCTGCCACTCTTATGGCTACTACTCCAAGGAAGCTCTCATGGCCATCAGAGCTACTACTCTGGAGGATTTATTCCCGACTTTCCTGGCCTCCACTGCAGTTTTATGGAGGCCAAGTACAGATTTGGTAAGGAGGTGAAAAGAGCCAAATCTGTATATGGTAAGAGAATGGAAGAACAATTCTCAGCTAACAACTCTGCTTCTGTCTGGAAAGGGCTCAAAGCCATCACCAATTACAAGCCTAGAGCCCCACACTCTGTCAACGACCTACGTCTGGCCAACAGCCTTAACGACTATTACTGTCGTTTTGAAAGACAATGGGACAGACCTGACGCCCCCATCACTATCAACGACCAGCCACTGGTCAGCAGCCCCATCCCCTCCCCCACTGTCTCATTGGGTCCTTCACAGCCCCACACCTCAGCGCCACCCCCCCTCCCCACACCTCTCCTTATCAAAGAAGGAGAAGTGAGGAGTCTCTTCCAACGACTCAACCACCACAAAGCTGCAGGCCCAGACTCCGTCTCTCCCTCCACCTTGAAGCATTGCGCCAACCAGCTGGCTCCGGTGTTCACTCAGATCTTCAACACCTCACTGGAGACCTGTCAGGTACCAGCGTGCTTCAAGACTTCAGCCATTGTCCCAGTCCCCAAGAAGACAAGGATCACAGGACTTAATGACTACAGGCCCGTCGCTCTGACATCTGTGGTCATGAAGTCCTTTGAGCGCCTTGTCCTGACCCACCTCAAAGACATCACTGGCAACCTCCTGGACCCTCTATAGTTCGCCTACAGAGCCAACAGATCTGTAGAGGATGCTGTAAACATGGCGCTACACTTTGTCCTCCAGCACCTGGACTCCCCAGGATCCTACGCCAGGATTCTGTTTGTGAACTTCAGCTCTGCTTTCAATACGATTGTCCCGTCTCTGCTCCATGACAAGCTCTCCCAGCTAAACGTGCCCGACTCCATGTGCAGGTGGATCACGGACTTCCTGACAGACAGACGGCAGTTCGTGAGGCTGGGGAAGCATGTCTCCAACACCCGGACTATCAGCACTGGCTCCCCTCAAGGCTGCGTTCTTTCCCCTCTGCTCTTCTGCCTGTACACTAACTGCTGCACATCTGGTCACCAGTCTGTCAAACTCCTGAAGTTTGCTGACGACACCACGCTCATCGGCCTCATCTCTGATGGGGATGAGTCAGCCTACAGAAGTGAGTTGGACCAGCTGGTATCATGGTGCAGCAGGAACAACCTGGAGCTCAACGCTCTCAAAACAGTGGAGATGATAGTGGACCCCAGGAAAGACCTTCCTGCTCTCCCCCCCATCATCATCTGTGACACTCCAGTGACCCCTGTGGAGTCCTTCCGCTTCCTGGGCACCACCATCACCCAGGAGCCCAAATGGGAGCAGAACATCAGCTCCCTCACCAAGAAGGCTCAGCAGAGGATGTACTTCTTGCGGCAGCTGAAGAAGTTTCACCTCCCTGTGAAGATGCTGGTGAACTTCTATACTGCCACCATTCAGTTCATCCTCACATCCTCCTTGTCAGTGTGGTTTGCTGCAGCCACGGCCAGGGACAAGGCCAAGCTGCAGCGTGTCATCCGTTCTGCAGAGAAGGTGATCGGTTGCAGCCTCCCACATCTCCAGGAACTGTCTGACACAAGGACCCGCAGTCATCTAGCCAGGATTGCCGCTAACCCCTCTCATCCCGGCCACAACCTCTTCCAGACCCTCCCCTCCGGCAAGAGGCTACGGTCCATCCGGACCAGGACCTCACGCCATAAAAACAGCTTCTTCCCCACTGCAGTCAGCCTCATGAACAATGTCCCCCCCTCCCAGGTAACCATCCGCCCCTCAACCCCACTCTGCAAAGACAGTTTACTGTTTGGACTTATTTTCTTCACCCGCAATCACCATCCTTATACAGTATCTAAACACACCGTAATGCTAATTGTAAATAGTTTTTGTATTCTTATCCTATTCCTCACTCACTACTATTCTCTTCCGCCTTTCTATGCACCGACACCGCGTCAAGTTCCTCGACAGTAATTTTTTACTGTACTTGGCAATAAAACCTTTTCTGATTTCTGAGAGCTCATGGATAACAAGGGAGCTAATCTAACGCAAACTAATGAAACATGGGATTTTACCGGTAAGACCAAGCTTTTCTCTTGTATTTTTGTGCGCGCACACGTGTGTGTGTGTGTGTGTGTGTGTGTGTGTGTGTGTGTGTGTGTGTGTGTGTGTATACATGCAGCTCGCCGATCACTTAGAAGAGCTAAATCTGCTTTCATTCAATAAAAAACAGACAATTGTTCTGAATTGTTCACTGTGATCCTGGCGACAGCCACGGGCGCACACACTCACTCTCATGCACAGACACACACACACACACACACACACACACACCGACTGCTTACTAGTTAGCCAAATAGTAGCTGAATTCAACAGCTTATGAGGAACTTTCAGTGTGTAGCTCTGATCCAGATCGTTATCATATACTGCTATCGTAGCCTGATCATGAATCACACATGTGTGCGCACACGCGCGCACACACTCACACACATGACTAAAGTGAACCTCTAACTAGTTAGCCAAATGCTAACTGAGTCCAACAGCTTGTCAGTGTGTAGCTCTGAGCTAGGACATACAACACATTGCTACCATAGCCTGAATGAACTCCCCCTTCAGGGATTGCCACGCCCTAGGGCATGTCAACCAATCAACATCGTCAATCAAAGATTGCAGTCTCAGCGTTCTCGTTTGCATGTGTCCTTGCATCTTTGACGCACAATTTTCGACGGGGACCACGATCGTCAGACAGACCACGATCGTCAGGGACGCAAGCTTTAAATGCTTACAATAAAAAAAAATCGATGCTACCTTTTTCTATCATATCAAATTGGGAATAAATACACTTCCATTCAACAAAAAATATTCACAGTTTATCCATTTCTCCATTTAAATTTTGAACCCAGAAATCGCCATTGTGTCTTACGCGAGACTCATCTGTAGGATTAAAATTGACCAAACTGGCAAACACGCTGTGTCCGCATTTTTCACGCAGCAGTGAGAGAACAACGAGGTAATCTTATATTATCACCATGCCTCCAAAAAAATACAAAAGGAGGAAAAACAAATGAGAATCAGTGTTTTTTTGGATAAAAAATCAATCAAAAATGGATGAAGACAAAGAGACAGATATTTCTGTGGACAGTAAGAATGAAGACGCAGAAGATGCGAAGGAAAAGCCGGCTAAAATCCGAGCATTTGTACACCAATGAATGCAATTGTTTCCATGGGTGAGGCACATTGATAGCAATGGAGAGAACTACATGTATTGCGAGGTATGCACACAGCACAACTCAGTCAATGGTATGCACAAATCTGCAAAAAAATCGAAATTTCATGAAGTCATTTCTTGAAGTTGCCATGCTGAACTGAACTCACACATGTTGGCCATGGATATTCCCTCACTGCAAGAAGACTGAAAGAGATGCATTGCAAAATCCAATGCCAAGGAGGATAAAGCAATATAAGCAGGGCGCAAAATTGCGACCATTTTGGTCGCATATGCGCTCAAATTTTTATCAGTGCGATTATTAAATATATTTGGGAGCCCCGGTGCGACTAGGGAAAACAATCTGGTGCGCCTTTTTTTATCCTCTTCTCTCGCTCTTTCTCTCTCTCTCTATACAGCTGGCATAACCAAATGGCGGACAGCGGTTCGGATCCGGACCGCGTGATGGTTCTGTCCGGACCCATGACCACTCCATGATAAATTCACGAGAGTAGATTTTCTTGACGTATTTTTACTTGCAGTTCGCGGCTACAGACGGCAGGTGCTGCTTCTCCAGTTAATCAGACCGTTTGTTTACCCTGCGCCGTCAGCGTACCAGGAAGTGAGACAGCTCGCTGCCGCTGTGAGTTTACCGCTACAGCGGAGAACAGAAGGGAGACAGCATAGCTCCAAAAGAAGGGAGGTTAACGAGGAAAACCGCTGGTTAACAATGAGTGGACGAAATTTACGGTTTATTCCTCCGTCAGGCAGTTCAAAAACCATTTTACCTCATATGGTCTGAACATGTAGCATGAATTAAAAGTGGTAACATGAGGCGCCACTACGACACAAAGCACAGATCTTTTGCGCAGAATTATCCCCTGAAGTCCGAGCTGAGGGCAAAGTGATCGAGAAAAATTCAAAGGAATGTTCACTGAAGGCATGGTGAAGTTTGGGGCAACATAGATGTAACCAGGTGTTAAAACTATTTAAAGATACTCAGGGAATAAAAACCACTGTAATTAATAATAATGTAATTAATATATTCTCAGTTGTAGTAGTCCTGCAGTACGAATTAACTTTGGACAGCACGGGGCAGAGTGACGGTCTCTGGGAGATGCGCGCTTTCGGTGAAAATACTGTATCGTGCCGGTTTTTTCACAGAGTTGAGTTACCTGTGCCGACCTTGAGACGATTTCTGGACGTTAACAGGTTGTTTAACGATAAGATTGCACAATATACACATCCGTTATTGTAAGGTTGTACGATGTTCTCATAGAACCATGTTTTGTGTACAGATGCCAAGCTTAGGATTGCTGATGCTGGTGGATCACATTAGCATGTGTGCTACCGGAGCTCAGTGTGTTTAAGCTAGGTAAGAGACTGAAGACAATTTCGGGAATCATGCTCTGTATTTCTTTTGCTAACTATAATATGAACATGATTTGTTTTGTTTACAGACTAAAATACTGTGTTGTATTTATACAGGGCATTGATATGAAATGTTGTCTATTTTCTCTGTAGCCAGAGGTGCCACTGTTGTATTTTTCTACGTATTTTTCTATGTATTTTTGTTACATATTTTTTTCTATGTATTTTGTTTTGGTACATTGACAAATTTATTCAACACCTTAAATTTCGTTTATAATTATTTCCAATATTATATCTTGATTTGGGGAACACAATAAAGACCCAAAAAAAATTGCATTTGAAGTCTGTGTGTTACTTATCCCGGCTTCAAATCTTGGTACCAGGAGTGGGGTCTCTTTTGTCTTTCCCGTCAAATTTAAAATTGGCGATAGTTGTTTGAATAGTAGAGTAAAAATACGGCAGTGGTGAAGACTGGCCTGACAGCAGATCCGGAGGGACAGAGATAGCTGTGTCGTATGGTGCAGTGAACCACAGAGAGTTCCTAAGCGTGCTAGCTGGTTGGACTCGGTGAGGCAGACCCGACGAGGAGGGACGGTTGTCTGCGGCTGGAGAGGACGTCAGCCAAGGTTGCACCAGACAGAGTGGGACTCCAGGCCGGAGGAGACATTGTCCAGGAGTGACGATTGGACTCATCGCTGAACCAATTTAGTCTTTGCTTGTATAAAAGAGACTGAACTGTGTTAAAGAACACTAGAAGAAAAAGAAAAAAAACAAAACTGATTTAAAAAAGGAAGAACAATGTCAATCCAAGGTGAAGGCAGTGTTGTAAATGAACAGATGGTGAACAATGACCAAACACAGTAGTTCTGAGGATGAAGTAGAACAAGGAGATGTACAAAGGCAAATAGGTGATTTAGCTAAAAAACAGCAAGAAGTCATGGCTACCATATCCTCATTGAACAGTGTGCCTACGAGGTCATATGTTTACGTGCCAAGGGAGCGCCATATTGCACCAATTAGTGGGGACATAGACAGAGATGGAAGGTCTGTGGATGAATTCATAGAAGAGGTAGAACGAGTTCTTTCTGCCAGAAACCAGACCCCGACTGAGCAGTTTGATTACATTATGTCACTGTTGAGAGGACCAGCTTTAGAAGAGGTGCGTTTACGCAATGATGAGGGAACTGATCAGACGAGTGATATATTTTGCTACCTTAGAGAAGCTTTTGGAGATAAACGCAGTGCCTCCCAGCTACTTCAGAACTTCTATAGCTGCAAACAGAAAGACGGTGAGGGCATATGTGAGTTTTCACATGCTTTATCACAAGCACTAAGTTTGGTACTGACACGGTATCCCAGCTCTGTTGCTAATGAGAAAGTGGCATTAAGAGACCAGTTTGTCGATGGAGTGAGAGACCCTGCATTGAGACGAGAACTTCGTAAATATGTCAGGGCTCATCCAGAATCAATTTTGATAGAAGTACGTGAAGAAGCTTACTTGTGGGCCTCAGAAGAGCATGCAATAAGTGCAAAAGATGTAAAGAGTAGAGTTCAAGTCTGTAGCCATGTAACAGCAGATGCACAGTGCACAGCTGCAATGGCTGGTGAGAAAAAAGGGTACCTTGAGAATGTCATGAAGGTCCTCGCAGAGCAAGACAAAGTCAGCACAACTGGTCAAGTTAGTGAGAAATCTGTCTCACTTGGTGATGTTATGACTATTCTTGCAGAACAAGGGAAAGTTATCATTGAACTAACTAAGGCAGTAAAGAATTTGACTACTCAGGATCGAAGTCCTAGCACCACATCAGCTACTAGACCAAAAACTCTACCAAAGTTTACAACTGATGGTAAACCATATGTTTCAGATGTCAAACTGAAGGTCATGCTGCTAAACAGTGTCCACAGAAACAACTGAAGCATACAGAGAACACTTCTGCTTCAAGTCGGCAGGGAAACGAGAACCCCTGGTTGTAGTGAGTCGAACAATGCAGGGACAAATGTCAGACTCAACCGAACCTGAACTTACTCGAGAGAAAGTTATTGAGCGTGCAATCGGCAAGTGTCCAGTAGTTGATCTTAAGCTCAATAGTTGTCAGGATTTGCAGTTGCTTCTCTCTCTCTCCCTCTTCTGAGTCCCTCATAGTTTCCACCTACCTGGGTGTGGCTGTTGCTGGCAGCAGAGCACCACACCTGTGACCAATCTTCCAATCTCCAGACCTTCATGAGGACCAGCTTTCCACCATTCATCGCCAGTTCGTTTGTACTGCTTGTCAGTATCCACACCTTGGCTCACTTGAACTCGCACCTTGACTTTTTGATAACTCTGTTCTCTCTGTATTCCAGTTCCGGTCTGTTGCCTGTTGGACTATTACCATTCCAGCCGCCTGCTTGTTTTCTCCTCTCCTGCCGATTTACCTGCTCAGCTGATCATCTGGTTCATCATTGCTTCACATTCATTGTTAAATAAATCTATTTTTCCCTTTTACCTGACGTCTGTGCATTTGGGTCCTACAGTAAACCTCGACAGAACGAACTGGCTAACATGGACCCAGCGGAGACAGATTCAGATCGCGTCCGCCTGGCTCTTGCAAATCAAGGAGTTCTACTTGGACAACATGAGCAGCTGCTACATAGCCTCTTGGAGAGTCAAAAGACTTCACAAGACCAGATCTCACAGCTCAACTTCATGATCCAGGAACTTGCCGGCAAACTCTCCACATTCAGTATTCAAGGTCAGCCTGTTTCACTTCAGCCTCAAGCCTCTGCTGCACCTCAGTCTCCACCGCCGTCCTTCAGAGAAGTGCACATTCCAGACCCTGACCATTATTCAGATGATATGGGTAAATGTGGGAGTTTTTTACTGCAGTGCTCACTGGTTTTTAGTCAAAAGCCAAACACCTACGCCTCTGACAATTCTAAAATTGCTTACATTATGGGACTTCTCCACGGGAGGGCGTTAGAATGGGCAGCTGCAAAATGGCAAAACCAACCAGTGATTCGTAATGATTACATGACTTTTGAACAGGAGCTGAGAAATGTTTTTGACCATCCTGTCCAGGGTAGAGAAGCTTCTAAGAGGCTCCTCTCAATAACCCAGGGGACTCGTAGTGTGGCAGACTACTCAGTTGAATTCCGGACTCTAGCAGCCGGGAGTGGGTGGGATGATTTGGCTCTGCAGAGCGTGTTTTTGAATGGACTTTCCGAGCAATTGAAGGATGAACTTGCTGTAAAAGAAAATCCTGCAGACTGGAGTTTATATCTCGCTTGAGTGGAATATGCACACAACTCTCTCCCGTCAGCCGCTACTGGTATGTCCCCTTTTGAGTGTGCTCTTGGATATTTGCCTCCACTGTTTCCTGAACAGGAAGCAGAGATTGCTGTTTCATCTGTCCAAGAGCATGTTCGGCGCTGTCGGGAGATTTGGAGGTGTGCTCGTTCAGCCTTGCTTCGTTCCGCTGAGCGAAACAAGCGGATCGCTGATAGACACCGGACTCCGACTCCGCCCTACCAAGTGGGTCAAAAAGTATGGCTGGCAGCTAAGAACATTCCCCTGCAGGTAGAGTCTAGAAAATTGGCACCCCGTTTCATTGGTCCATTTGAGGTTGTTGAAGTGGTAAACCCTGCCGCTGTTCTTCTGAGCTTGCCGCCTTCCATGAAAATTCACCCCACTTTTCATGTGTCTCAGCTAAAACCGGTCCTCTCTGCCCTCCTACCGATCCCCCTCCTCCCCCCCGGATCATTGATGAACATCCCGCGTTTACCGTTCGCAGTCTTTTGGATGTTCGCCGTCGCGGCCGTGACTACCAGTACTTGGGTTATGGTCCGGAGGAGCGTTCCTGGGTGTCCCGCAGCCTCATCCTGGATCCCGAGTTGATTATGGACTTTTACCGTTCCCATCCTGGCAAGCCCGGTGGACCGCCAGGGGGCGGTCGTTGAGGGGGGGTACTGTCAGGATTTGCAGTTGCTTCTCTCTCTCTCCCTCTTCTGAGTCCCTCATAGTTTCCACCTACCTGGGTGTGGCTGTTGCTGGCAGCAGAGCACCACACCTGTGACCAATCTTCCAATCTCCAGACCTTCATGAGGACCAGCTTTCCGCCATTCATCGCCAGTTCGTTTGTACTGCTTGTCAGTAGCCACACCTTGGCTCACTTGAACTCGCACCTTGACTTTTTGTTAACTCTGTTCTCTCTGTATTCCAGTTCCGGTCTGTTGCCTGTTGGACTATTACCATTCCAGCCGCCTGCTTGTTTTCTCCTCTCCTGCCGATTTACCTGCTCAGCCTGATCATCTGGTTCATCATCGCTTCACATTCATTGTTAAATAAATCTATTTTTCCCTTTTACCTGACGTCTGCGCATTTGGGTCCTACAGTAAACCTCGACAATAGTACACCAGCTCGTGGCTTACTAGATACAGGTAGCCAAGTCAGCACGATTACAGATGCGTTTTTCAGAAATCAGTTGTGTGGAGGTGATGATACCTTGCTTGTCACTTCTAGTTGGCTCAAGATAACGGCTGCAAACGGCCTTGAGATACCTTATCAAGGTTACATTGAACTGGAAGTGGAGAAAATGGGTTTGAAAATCACACACTGTGGTTTCCTGGTCTTGAAACCCTCAGCGAGTGTAGCCACCGCAGAACAGTGCATCATCGGTATGAATGTCATTCGCAGATGTCAACAACTTGTCATATCAGAGTTTGATACAGGGTTGAAAGGAACGGTAGCTTCTGGTTGGACAACTGCATTTCAGCAAATACAAACATGCATTGTTCCAAAGAAAACAATCGTCAGGGTAGCAGGTAGGGAAAAAGTGAGAATACCTGCTTCTTCTGTTGCCACTGTCATGGTTAGGGGTCACTCCAAAGAGACAGGCAACGATACACAAAAGATTATTGAGCCTATAAACACACCCCTACCCACTGGTGTAGTTGTCGTCCCAGCACTTGTAGACAGCAAGTGGCATGTCATTCCAGTCCACATCGTAAATTTCTCACAAGACGTGTGGCTGTGTCCAAGAACCAAACTAGGAATCATCTCAACCGTTGAGTGTGTTGAAAGTGACCAGACCTGTGAAGTTAAGTTTAATCGCATTTCTACAGATGTCGAACAGGTCTCTGTTGACACCAAAGATGGACACATTGAAAGTAAAATGCAGACTATCTTAGACAATCTTGACATTGGTGGTAATGATGAGGAGAAAGTGTCTCTGTGTGCCTTATTGGCAAGGTACATTGATGTATTCGCTGATGATGAGGAAGATCTCGGTTGTACTGATGAAGTGAAACATGAAGTTAAGCTGGTTGATGTCATCAACCTGTCACACAGCCTTATAGGAGAATACCACCCAACCAATATAAAGAAGTCCAAGAACACATTTCAAAGCTGTTGAAAAAGGACATAATCCAAGAGAGTGAGAGTTCATATGCTTCACCTGTGGTTGTAGTCCGTAAAAAGGATGGCAGCATACGTCTATGTATAGACTATCGCAAGCTAAACCTGAAAACAAAGAGAGATGCGTTCCCACTACCTCACATCGACGAAAGCTTTGATGCTTTGAAAGGTGCCAAATACTTTTCCACCATTGACCTTGCAAGTGGTTATCACCAGGTGGTGGTAGAGGAGCATGACAGGCATAAGACTGCATTTACAATGTAGTTCGAGCTGTTTGAGTACTTGCGTATGCCTATGGGTGTTTGCAATGGTCCGGCGACCTTTCAAAGGTTAATGCAAGACTTGATCTTTGACATCATGCTTGTATACCTTGATGATATTTTGATGTACTCGCCCTCGTTTCAGTCACACCTGGATAGGCTTGACATAGTGTTAAAGCGTCTGAGACACCGGACTGAAGGTCAAGTTGGGAAAATGTCACTTTTTGCAGAAGGAAGTCAGATTTTTAGGGCATCAGATCTCAGCAGATGGTATTGCAACAGACCCTTGTAAGGTGGTAGCTGTCAAGGAATGGCCTGCACCTTCTACAGTGAAAGAACTGCAATCGTTCTTGGGCCTGTGTAGTTACTACCGAAGGTATGTTGAAGGATTTTCAAAGATTGCTTCTCCCTTACATGATGTGGTGAATGAATGCCGTGCAGCTTGCAGTCCTGCGAAGGCCAGCCAAAAGCTCAGTGCCTTATGGGATGATAATTGTCAACAGGCCTTTGATCTGTTAAAAGAATAGCTAATTACTGCACCAGTGTTAGTTTTTGCAGATTTCACTTGCCCTTTCATTTTGGAAACTGACGCAAGCAGTCAGGGTCTAGGAGCTATCCTATATCAGCAACAAGGCGACAGAAAAAGGGTGATTGCATATGCAAGCAGACGACTAAGAAATGCAGAACGAAATGACAAAAACTGTAGCAGCATGAAGTTAGAACTGCTAGCACTCAAGTGGTCCATAATTGAGAAGTTTCAGGGTTATTTACTTGGCTCCAAATTTACTGTCATTACTGATAATAACCCCTTGTGTCATCTAAAAAATGCAAAACTAGGAGCCATTGAACAGAGATGGGTGGCACAGTTAGCTGCATTTGACTTCGATGTACAGTACCGTCCAGGACGATCCAACACAGCTGCTGATGCTCTCTCACGGTACCCGTTAGCAGGGGAGCCAGTACCTGACCAAGACGACGAGGAATTTGATGACTGTGTGGCCATTTGCAACATGATTTGGAGAGGAACCTCCCTTGAACCTGAGTTGGTTACTGCAGGGGTCAAATGTTGTCAGGTTAATCTGATCAGAGCACTTGATGCAGATGCGTGTCAGTCTGTTGTAAAGGAGGCTACACCAACACTTCCAAGATATTCAAAGGAAGAGTTAAGGACATTTCAGAGTCAGGATTCAGAGCTCAGTGTATTTCGCACATTTTGGGATCAAAAACGTAATCCACGTCCTCAGGAAAGGAGAAATCTCTCCAGAGCTGTGAAGTCACTGTTTAAACCGAGGAAACGTGTAAGAGAGAAAGATGGCTTGTTGTACCGAGTGGTTGAAGATGTGCACCATGGAGACTGTCTTCAGTTGCTTGTTCCAACCTGTTTGCGAAAACAGGTACTGGAGAGTGTGCATGACTCTATGGGTCATCAAGGCATAGACAGAACCTTGCATTTGTTGAGACAGAGGGCATTTTGGGCAGGCATGCATAATGACGTTGAACGGTGGATAAAAAACTGCCAGCGGTGCATTTTGACCAAAATGCCTCATCCCAAGATTCATCCACCTATTAAGTCATTTCTCGCATCCAGACCCTTAGAGGTGGTGGCGGTGGACTTTACACTGCTTGAACCAGCCACTGATGGCAGAGAAAATATTTTGGTGATCACGGATGTGTTCACAAAGTTCACTCAAGCATTTCCCACTCGTGACCAGAAAGCAGAGACCACAGCAAAGGTGCTGTTGAAAGAATGTTTCATGAAGTACGGTGTACCAGAGAGATTACACTCAGATCAGGGCCGTAATTTCGAAAGTGAGGTTATTGCAGAGCTATGTAAATTGTATGGTGTGAAGAAAACACGGACAACCCCACATCATCCGACTGGAAATGCTCAGTGTGAACGCTTTAACCGTACACTACATGAGCTGCTACGTACACTTCCAAATGACAAAAAAAGACGATGGCCTGACCACTTACCAGAACTGGTGTATGCTTACAATGTAACTCCACATGCCACAACAGGTTATTCCCCGTACTATTTGCTGTATGGGATTGAACCACACCTCCCAGTTGATGCACTTCTTTCAAAAGAGCATCATGGGGACAAGAAGTTTGACTGGCTTGAAGTTCATCAGCAAAGACTAAAAGAGGCCCATGCCAGGGCTAGGGAATATACAGAACAGAAAGCGATGGAACGTATTGTCCGCCAGAAAGATAAAGCAGTCCAGCAGTCGACGTTGGCCAGCATGTTTATCTGTGACATTGGCCTGCAGGCCGCAACAAAATCCAAGATGCATGGAGTTCAACTGAATATCAGGTTGTAGACATACTAGGGACAATTTACACTGTACAGCCTGTACAGGGGGGACCTTTGAAAAGGGTGAACAGAGTGGATATCAGACCATGTGTTAATCTGCTAGTCTTAACCCCCAGGAATGAGACAGAGCCAGTATGGAAGCCTGATGATGTCGAAGAAACAGAAACCCAGTCAGAGATATCAGATGGAGATTCAGAGGAGGGAGTTATTGTTGAAGATGTTTCCTTTGGTTTAAACTCTGATCCAAACACAGAGAGTTCACTTGTCAGGGACTGTGAGGGTGAAACAGATAATTCTGAGTTTGTATTGAGAGAGGATGAGGGTCCAGTTTTTTATCAGGGAGTAGCAGGGTCTGATGCACCTGACCCTAGGTCTCTCCAGACACCTGATGTACATGCGCCTCTCCCAGTTTGTCAGAGACAGAAACCGAATTCAGAGGTGCAACCACCAATACCTGCCCCTCGGAGAAGTAAATGAGCAAATGCTGGAGTTCACCCAAACCCACATCATGAGCCCAGATTGGTTTTGGAGTCATTGTCTCTAAGTCCTGCAATGGTATCTCATATCCTGGCAAGTATGGGATCTGTATTCTTCAGAGAAGCGCTTAATGAAGTGAAAAATAGCTTTGCTGTCAACGAGGACGTTAACAGTTAAGCAGGGGAGAATGTAACCAGGTGTTAAAACTATTTAAAGATACTCAGGGAATAAAAACCACTGTAATTAATATATTCTCAGTTGTAGTAGTCCTGCAGTAAGAATTAACTTTGGACAGCAGGGGGCAGAGTAACGGTCTCTGGGAGACGCGCGCTTTCGGGGAAAATACGGTATCGTGCCGGTTTTTTCACAGAGTTGAGTTACCTGTGCCGACCTTGAGACGATTTCTGGACGTTAACAGGTTGTTTAACGATAAGATTGCACAATATACACATCCGTTATTGTAAGGTTGTACGATGTTGTCATAGAACCATGTTTTGTGTACAGATGTCAAGCTTAGGATTGCTGATGCTGGTGGATCACATTAGCATGTGTGCTACCGGAGCTCAGTGTGTTTAAGCTAGGTAAGAGACTGAAGACAATTTCGGGAGTCATGCTCTGTATTTCTTTTGCTAACTATAATATGAACATGATTTGTTTTGTTTACAGACTAAAATACCGTGTTGTATTTATACAAGGCATTGATATGAATGTTGTCTATTTTCTCTGTAGCCAGAGGTGCCACTGTTGTATTTTTCTACGTATTTTTGTTACATATTTTTTTCTATGTATTTTGTTTTGGTAAATTGACAAATTTATTCAACACCTTAAATTTCGTTTATAATTATTTCCAATATTATATCTTGATTTGGGGAACACAATAAAGACCCAAAAAAAATTGCATTTGAAGTCTGTGTGTTACTTATCCCGGCTTCATAGAATATCTTTTAGTGATGTTTTAAAATACAAAACAATCCAATAATAAGAAAAATGGTTCAGTCAAGGTACCGGGCTGGCCTGACAGCGCGCCACAATATGCTATTTAAGCCACACCCAGGTAGTGCCTCGGTTTGGCCCCTGACCCAACGCAGCATCCTCAGGTGAGCATCTCTCATACGGTTTTGTGTAGATGTGGGGAAAACGCGTAGGTGTCGAGTGTGCACCCTCGAATGCACTACTGTGAGTTTGTTTGATGCGGACACGTGAGTGTGGACCTGCCGGAGAATGTGCACGAAACAGTCTGAGCAGGACTGCGTTCCTGCGGTCCTCCCAGGAAACAATGAGAGCGCTGCTGTGGCTGCTCTCCTGGGCGAGGGAGAGAGGCGCGCGGAACAAAGGTGAACGGCACTGACGGAGCGGTAGAGACCGCTCCGTCAGTGCCTTGCTTTTGGGTAGGTGCTCCTAAAGTCATTGCTGGTGCTATACTAACTTCCAAATTTGGGAGCACCAGTGCTACCAAGAAAAAAACTTAATTTCGAGCCCTGATTAGTTCTTTTAAAGGTTGTGAAATGGATGGCTGCTGAAGATATACCCTTCAACAAGTTTAAAAGTGTCATTGAACATATGCATGCATTGGTGTACCTGATGTGTATCTTAAACAACTAAACATGTATTATGACTCGTACTTCACAGCAAGCTAACTTTTGGATAGTTTGGCTGAAGTTGCAGAGAAAGAGTTAACAGAAAAAATTCAGGCATCTCCGGTATTAAACATCCTTGCAGACGAATCAACAAACGTAACAAATGTAAAGAGGTTAATTCTGTATGCTCAAATAATCGACTCTGATACAATGGAACCCAGCACTCACTACTTGGGTAATGTGGAGTGTAAAGATCAATCTGGCAAGTGTATTGCAAAAACTATTAAGGATGAGCTAGAAAAACATGAAATTTCAATGGAGAAAGTGATGTGTCTGGGCAGTGACACATTAGTGTCACATCAGTGATGATGGGTAAAAAAAATGGAGTGGCTGCAATACTACTGCATGAAAATCCGCATCTCACCAATGTGCACTGTATTGCACATTGACTAATTCTATGCACATCTCAAGCAGCAGAACATGTACCAGCCCTCAAAAGACATCAAGAAGTCCTGACAAGCTTGTGGTACTATTTTCGTGGCAGCAGCAAACAAGAGGCATCACTAAGAGATGTGAAAATGATTTTGGATAAACCACTTTTGTGAAAATTCATGAGATCCACAATGTTCGATGGTTGTCGTATTTTGAAGCCCTGTCATCAGTTTACCGGTCTTTAGAAAGCTTGATTGTCTACATGAGGGACTGTGAGCCTAGCAAAGATCCTAAAGTTGCTGGCCTGTACAAAAAGCTGTCCACTGAAGAATACATCGTAACAACCTACCTCATGATGGATGCAATGACACCAGTCACCAAGCTCTGTCATTTCTTTCAAAAACAGAATGTCGATGTTGCACTGGTCACTGTGAAAATTCAAGAGTGTCTCTTAGAGCTACAAACAGTGAAAGAGCTGTCTACACCTCACTTGTGTCAACTCAAAAATTATTTGAAGTCAGACCAATTCAGAGAGTGTCACAAAGTATTCCGATCGCCAGAATTTAAGCTTCAAAATGTGACAGAGAAGTTCACTGATGAACTGGAAGACAACATCAAAAGCAGATTTCCTCAAAAAGAACTAATTTATGCTTTTTCAGTTTTAGCTCTGTGTTCTGTATCTTTTATGAGCTACAAGGAGAGGTTAGAGTATGGGAATAAAGAGATGGATATCCTGTGCACATAATTTGGAGAAGAAAAAATGTTGAATGGATAAAGATTTTAGTAAGATGAAGAAGACAGCAGCTGCCAGAGTGGATGCAACAGCAGTGAAGAAGGAGTGGCAATTCCTGAAGGAGGTGGTTCATGCACACAAATATCCAAAACATCAGATGCACATTCTTTGGAGATGCATCGTCATGTACCACAAGCAGGAATTTCCCAACCTCATCACTCTTGCGTAGTTATCCCTCACCTCAGCCATCCATACACCACGGTGTGAGAGAGGCTTTTCTAGACGGAACCGGGAAAATTTCAGCACCGAAGAGAAGATAATGAGGGTACGGCTAACAACAGAATTGTGTGTGGAGAAGGCTCCTTCAGCTTAGTTCAGTGTCCAAAGAAGAATATACGAATCAAAGCCAAATAAAAGTAATGATTGAAAAGTAAAAGTGAAATATTGTGTTGCATCTTCTTTAGTTTTAAAACTGTTATTTTTAAAGAATGACTACCAGGCTTTAACATTTTGATTAAAAAAAAAAGCTTTTCTTTTTACTTAATAAACTCTGTAATTACTTTTGAGATCCATAAACGTCGTGCTTGGATGCACAAATTTTTGTTGCAGCGCATCACAGGGATGCACTACTTGCTTGAGGTAACTCTGCAATCTGTGACTTAAATTACGTCATAAAATTGTATCCTAGCAAAATCCAATCATTCTGATTCGGTCCAGGCCACGAATTCCTAAAACTCCAAATATCTATTGATGCAGGAAGCATTTGTTTACCAGATTCTAGGAGTTGGTCAGGTTAGGGAGGACCACTATGTATATGTAGAGACCTGAAAAAGTGTGATTTTCATAATAGGACCTTTTTAATACTGCATCAATTTCTGTGCTCTGCTTGTCTCTCCTCTCTCATCCGATCACGCAGGCAGGTTGTGATCTGTCAGTCATCTCCACTGGTAGGCGTGATTCACCCAAAAATGTGTAATGAGTGGCTTGTGTGGTTGGGGTTTCGTTTCTTAAGGACAGGAGACAGTGTAAAATACAAGATATTTATTTGTCAATTCAAATCATATATAGGTTGAGTAGCAGTACAATAATATCATCAATAGGTTGAGTATGAGTCCAATAACATCATCGATGATATTGACAGACAGGTTCAACAAACAGACAAGTTCAACAAATACTTATCTAAGCATTATGAGAGCTCTGGGGACGATGAAAAAGTCCTCTGCTGTGTTGTTGCAGAGTACTCTGGGTACAGGAAAAACTTCAAGTACAAACTAAAACATGGATCATATCTCTTTTTATACTCTAAAGGCATAACTATGGGAGGTGTGAATCAGTTGTTTAACTTCATTCCTCTGCTCTCCACTAATCCTTCCCCCAGTTTCAGTAGGTACATCATGACCTCAAGAAGTTAGCAGAGACATCTAGTCGACAGTTTCAAATGGCTGATGACATAACCTAATCAGTCACACAAGACATTTAGTGCAGACAAAATTATTAACAGATACTGACATTTACGCAAACACTTCTAAAAACAGATTCGATTCTTGCAGAATCTTTCATGACCTCGAGACTTCCTGGGGCCATTTCTCGCAAGTGCTGAAAGATTTGACACACACACTCTAGATTTTTGGGTCAAGAAATGATATTAATTTATTATATTATTATATTATTTTATTGTATTATTTTATTGTATTAAAAACTTTCCACTACACTTGTTGTCTCTCTCTCTTTATATAAAGGGTTAAAAAACCCTTTATTGTCACTGGGTTACAGTGCCATCTATGCAGCCAATGATATGGGGAAATCCTAACAAAAATTAAGGTCCATCCATCCATCCATCTTCTTCCGCTTATCCGGGATTGGGTCGCGGGGGCAGCAGCTTAAGCAGGAAAGCCCAGCCCTTCCTCTCCCTAGCCACTTCTTCCAGCTGCTCCGGGAGAATCCCAAGGCGTTCCCAGGCCAGCCGGGAGACATAGTCTCTCCAGCGTGTCCTGGGTCGTCCCCGGAGCCTGCTCCCGGTAGGACGTGCCCAGAAAACCTCACCAAAGAGGGAGGAGGCATCCTAACTAGATGCCCGAGCCACCTCATCTGGCTCCTCTCGATGCGGAGGAGCAGCGGCTCGACTCTTTAGTACCTCCCTGATGACTGAACTTCTCACCCTATCTCTAAGGGAGAGCCCGGACACCCTACGGAGGAAACTCATTTCGGCCGCTTGTATCCGGGATCTCGTTCTTTTGGTCACAACCCACAGCTAGTGACCGTAGGTGAGGGCAGGAACGTAGATCGACTGGTAAATGGAGAGCTTTGCCTTTCGGCTCAGCTCCCTCTTCTCCACGACGGACCGATACAGAGTCCGCGTCACTGCAGACGCTGCACCAATCTGCCTGTCGATCTCCCGTTCCATCATACCCTCACTCGTGAACGAGACCCCGAGATACTTGAACTCCTCCACTTGGGGCAGGATTGGAGATCACGGCTTAATGAAGCCAACAGCATCACGTCATCTGCAAAAAGCAGAGACGCAATACTGAGGCCACCAATCCGGACACCCTCAACGCCTTGGCTGCACCTATAAATTCTGTCCATAAAAGTTATGAACAGAATCTGTGGCAAAGTTCAGCCTTTGCGGAGTCCAAACCTCACTGGAAAGGAATCCGATTTACTGCCGGCTATGCGGACCAAACTCTGACATTGGTCATACAGGGACCGAACAGCCCTTATCAAGGGGTTCGGTACCCCATACTGCTGAAGCACCCCCCCCAGAACCCCCCGAGGAACACGGTTGAACGCCTTCTCCAAGTCCACAAAACACATGTAGACTGGTTGGGCGAACTCCCATGCCCCCTCAAGGACCCTGCGGAGGGTGTAGAGCTGGTCCACTGTTTCACGGCCAGGACAAAAACCACACTGCTCGTCCTGAATCCTGAGATTCAACATCCCGACTCCGTCGGTTAGGTTACTAATCCAATTCTGAGGTTGCAGGCACAATGTAATTAACAGAATATAATTTCAAAATCACCTATCAGATTTTTTTTTTTTTTAAATTTAATTTAATTTTATATACTGGTTTGATCCCCGAAGGGAAATTAAGAAAGCACACTCTAGCTACTGATTACAAACGCATGCATACATGTGAGTACAGGCCCCTGTATCACACACACACACACACACACACACACAAAGGGGCCTGTAGGCATGCAGGGGAGGTAGAGTGGCAGGCAGCCTCGGCAGTGCTCCGGAGATGAGCTGACACCTCCCACTGTTAGCTCACCTCCGGGTATTTTTGGGGGGGCGGGAGCGGGAATCGAACCGCCGATCTTAAATCATAGGACGACCCGCTCTACCGCCCGCTTTACCACTGAGCCACTGCCGCCCTAAGATTTCTACACCATACATCTGCAATTCTGTGGAACTCCTCCTTGATTAATCTGATGGGTTTATTTCCAGGGAAATTTGCAAACCGGAGAAAAAGGCGTTTCAAGGCGAGGCGCACTGAACAATGACTTCTAACATACTGAGGTTTTTTTAACCTGAACTACGGTAAATTCGCCGTCCGACAGAACAAAAAAATGAAACGGCCTGAGTGGCTCTAGAGAGTCTGTTACTGTGGTAACAAATTCAGAAGTCCAGTTACCTCGCTTCATGAGACAAGCTAGAGTGGTCAGTATCCAAAAAATATTTAAAGAGCCATATGAGACTAAAAAAAATCAGAAAGGGAAAAATGTGACCCTGCCCGGAGGAAGCCCGGGGCCCACGTCTGGAGCCAGGGTTGTACGATGGGCCCGTCAGCGAGTGCCTGGTGGCTGGGTCTGCCACGGGGCCCGGCCGGGCTCAGCCCAAAAAGGCAACGTGGACTCTTCCCACCCCTGTGGACCCACCACCCGCAGAGCAGACTGATGGGGTCGGGTACGCTGCCATATGGGTGTCGGTGATGACAGGGGGTCACGACGGACCAGACCCAGGCGGCAGAAGCTGGCTTTGGGGACGTGGAATGTCACCTCACTGGCGGGGAAGGAGCCGGAGCTTGTGTTGGAGGTGGAGCGTGACCAGTTGGATCTGGTGGAGCTTACCTCGGTTCTGGATCCAAACTCCTGGATAGGGGTTGGACCTTGTTTTACTCTGGAGTTGCGTCAGGCGTGAGGTGCAGGCCGGGTGTGGGGATACTCACAAGCCCTCGGCTGAGTGCCGCTGTGTTGGAGTTTACCCCGATGGATGAGAGGGTTGCTTCCCTGGACCTTAAGGTTGTGGGGGGGAAAACTCTAACTGACTGTTATTTGTGCATACGCACCAAATATCAGTTCAGAGTATTTTGGGGTCCCTAAATGGGGTCCTTGAAAGGATCCCTGCAGGGGACTCCATTGTTCTCTTGGGGGACTTCAATGCACACGTTGGCAATGATGGAGACACTTGGAGGGGCGTGATTGGGAGGAATGGCCTCCCTGATCTAAACCCGAGCGGTGTTATGTTGTTGGACTTCTGTGCTACTCACGGATTGTTCATAACTAACACATGTAACACAAGGATGCTCGCAAGTGTACCTGGTACCAGAGCACCCTGGGTTGGAGGTCAATGATTGATCTTGTGATCGTATCATCTGACCTTCGACCGTGTGTTTTGGACATTCGGGTGAAGAGAGGGGCAGAGCTGTCAACTGATCACCACCTGGTGGTGAGTTGGGTCCGTTGGCGGAGGAAACCTTTGGATAGACCTGGTAAGCCCAAACGAGTACTGCGGGTGAACTGGGAACATCTGGAGGACTCGGTCCGCGAGGCCTTCAATTCACACTTTCGAAGGAGCTTCTCGTGCATCCCTGTGGAGGCTGGGGGCATTGAACCTGAATGGTCGATGTTCAAAGCTTCCATTGCTGAAGCTGCAGCTGACAGCTGTGGTCTCAAGGTCTTGGGTGCCTCAAGGGGCGGTAACCCTCAAACACCGTGGTGGACCCCGGTGGTCAGAGAAGCCGTCCGACTGAAGAAGGAGGCCTTCAGGGGCATGTTGTCCCTGGGGACTCCTGAAGCAGTTGCAGGGTACCGACAGGCCAAAAGGACTGCAGCCTTGGCTGTGATGGAGACAAAACAGAGGGTGTGGGAGGAGTTCGGAGAGGCCATGGAGAAGGACTATCGGATGGCACCAAAGTTGTTCTGGAGGACTGTCCGACACCACAGGAGGGGGAAACAGGGGACCATCCAAGCTGTATACAGCAAAGATGGGACACTGTTGACTTCAACTGAGGAGGTTGTCAGTCAGTGGAAGGAACACTTGGAGGAACTCCTGAATCCAACTACCCCAACTGACCCGTCCTCTGTTGCAGAGGACGGGAGGATGATGGGGGATCAGAGTCAATCTCTCGGGATGAAGTCACCGAGGTAGTTAAACAACTTCACGGTGGCAAAGTGTTGATGAGATTCGCCCGGAAATGCTGAAGGCTCTGGGTGTTGAGGGGCTGTCATGGATGACACACCTCTTTAACATTGCGTGGAAGCCTGGGACAGTGCCGAAAGAGTGGCAGACTGGGGTGGTGGTTCCTCTTATTAAAAAGGGGGACCAGAGGGTGTGTGCCAACTACAGGGGCATCTCACTCCTCAGCCTCCCTGGGAAAGTTTACTCCAAGGTGCTGAAAAGGAGGGTCCAGCCGATTGTCGAGCCTCAGGTTGAGGAGGAACAACGTGGGTTCCATCCTGGTCATGGAACAACAGACCCGCTTTTTACTCTCACAGGGATCCTAGAGAGGGCTTTGGAGTATGCCCATCCAGTCTACATGTTTTGTAGACTTGGAGAAGGCGTACGATCGAGTCCCCAGGGATATACTGTGGGAGGCACCGTGGCAGTATGGGGTGAGGGGATCTCTCCTCAGGGCCATCCAATCTCTGTACGCCCAAAGTGAGAGCTGCATTCGGGTTCTCGGCAGTAAGTCGGACTTGTTCCAAGTAGCTGTTGGCCTTCGCCAGGGCTGCGATTTCTCACCAATCCTGTTTGTGATTTTCATGGACAGGATATCGTGGCATAGTCGTGGTGAGGAGGCTTTACAGTTTGGTGGCCTGAGGATTGCATCGCTGCTTTTTGCAGATGATGTGGTCCTGTTTGCATCATGAGCCTGTAACCTGCAGCGCTCACTGGTCCGGTTTGCAGTCCAGTGTGAAGCAGCGTGATTTGAGGATCAGCACCTCCAAATCTGAGGCCATGGTCCTCAGCAGGAAACCGGTGGACTGCCTTCTCCGAGTGGGGAATGAGGTCCTTCCACAAGTGAAGGAGTTTAAGTATCTTGGGGTCCTGTTCACGAGTGAGGGAACAATGGAGCGTGAGATTAGACAGAGAATTGGGGCAGCAGGAGCAGTATTGCAGTCGCTTTACCGCACTGTTGTCACGAAGAGGGAGCTAAGCCGAGAGGCGAAGCTCTCCATCTACCGTTCAATCTTCGTTCCTACCCTCACCTATGGTCATGAGCGATGGGTCATGACCGAAAGAACGAGATCGCGGATACAAACGGCTGAAAAAGGCTTTCTCAGATGGATAGCTGGTGTCTCCCTTATAGATAGGGTGAGAAACACTGCTGTTCGCGAGGGGGTCAGAGTAGAGATGCTGCTCCTTCGCGTGGAAAGGACTCAGTTGAGGTGGTTTGGGCATCTGGTGCGGATGCCTCCGGGACGCCTCCCTAGGGAGGTGTCTTTGGCACGTCCAGCTGGGAGGAGACCTCGGGGCAGACCCAGGACCAGGTGGAGGGATTATATCTCAACACTGGCCTGGGAATGCCTTGGGATCCCCCAGTCAGAGCTGGTGGATTTGGCCGGGGAAAGGGAAGTTTGGGGCTCCCTGTTGAAACTGCTGCCCCCGCGACCCAACTACGGATAAGCGGTGGAAGATGGATGGATGGATGAGACTAAAAAAACTAAAATCAAATCTTTCTGGAGCTGCAAATAATCAAAGCCTTACATAAACCTTAAATGAAGACAAAACGGGCTAAGTGCATACTGTATTAGCTACAGCAAATTAGCCTTCAATCAAAATGTATAAGTAGGCTACAAATACATAATGAGCATTCATGATTAAACATGTTATAATTCATTATAATACTCTTGTTTTGCAAAACAAGAGTAGGTTTATTGTTGGTCATTTCTAAACACCTCATATTTCCTTTGATTGTACCATAAATAAGAAAAACATTTTATATTGTGTATTTTGAGTATATTTTATGCTTACTCTAAACAGAGATTAGCATGCTAATATGTCATGAGATTCCAAAAGAAACCTCATGTGTTGAGATAAATGTAGGAAATCTGCTTTACAAGTCCTTTTCTTGTTGCTTTGAGCGGATAATAACATTATTGATGACATTATTATTATTGCGCTTGTTCTAGAGTAAAATCAACAGTTTGACTTCATTACAGCTGTTTCACTTTACGCGCCTGAAACGACTTTGTATTTGAATCCTCACGGATTGAGAAAAATGTGTTAGGTATTGAACCCCATAGACGGATAGAAGATTCTGTAAATTGAAGAAATAATGAGGACAGGCAACCTTGTATTCCGTCAGCTCAGTTTCTCTCATCAGAATCTTTATTTACCATTAACATAAATATCGTTCCTTTTCTTCCAAAATATCCACAAATAACAAAAATAAAACAATATAATTTACACATTTAAGTCGTTTCACATTTTTAACTTCAACATACATTTTCCTTTCATTTCACAATTTTTATACTGAAATTGCAGCAATATTATACATTCTCTTTCTGTCCATAAACTGCTCTTTTAGCTTATTTTCCAACTATCAAAAATATAAATTTAGCATTTAGCTATAATATGAAAATATTTGCCACTTATGTTTCCCCTTGACTTTTTGTGCAAAACAAAAAGTGACATTAACTGAAATTAGTAAAATTTAAGCTGACAAAACTGACGAAACAACAAAACAAACTGAAATGCTCACATGTGCATTAAACTGCAAACACCAAGAACATACACATATATACATCTGGAACAAGTTATTGCACAAAACACAAAAGCATATATAACAAAAGCCGGAAATGCACTGAAGCCTTGAACTAGCATGCTAATCAAACATAAAACTGGTCTCAACCTGCGCCTATGATGTTATAGAGCAGCAGTTCCCAAACTTTTCAGCCCACGCACCCACTTCTACCTCCCGACTTAGCTGACGCACCCCCAATGCCCAAAACACACACACAAAAAAAAGAACAGGCGTAGTCTTTATAGCCATATAGGTATCAAGTTTAATAACATAGGCTCCTGTTAACACAGAATAGATTGTGCAATAATGGGCCTAATGATCTCTCACATCTCGTTTCTAAAAACGGTGGGGAGAATAATAGTAACAATATAAAAATGACAATAATAATATTTTAAGTCAAAATGGTCGCCGAGCGAGCCGACTACAGATGAGTGACGAACAGCAGTTATTACTATGCAGGGCTCGAAATTAACTTTTTTTCTTGGTATCACTGGTGCTCCCAAATTTAGAAGTTAGTAGCACCAGCAAAGACTTCAGGAGCACCTACTCAAAAGCAAGGCAGTGACGGAGCGATAGAGACGCTCCGTCCATCTCCGTTCCTCCTCTCTCCCTGGCCCAGGAGAGCAGCTGCAGCTGCGCTCTCATTGGTTCCTGGAAGGACCGCAGGAGCGCGGTCTCACAAAAAAAGGCGCACCAGATTTTTTCCCCTAGTCGCACCGGTGCTCCCAAATATATTTATTAGTCGCACTGATATAAATTTGGGCGCATGTGCGACCAAAATGGGCGCAATTTCGAGCCCTGCTATGTAACAAATAGGCCTATTTAACAAACTGTAACAGTTATTAAATGGTAACAAATATGCTACTCCGCCACAAATAATCAAAATAACATAGGCCCGAGTTCAACATCATGTTTTCTCTTTCGAGTACGAGTCTCATTGTTCTTTACCCCCTTTTCTGTGTTCTGTGCTCCTCATTTTCAGTTTCCCCTGTCTCGTCATCATCACTCTTTTTCCTGCTGGATTTCTTCATCCTGGTAGACTGCACAGCTCGCAGTTGTGGCCAATGTATCCTGTCCTCTTTCATTTCTCCCAGATTTCATACCGGACAGTTGCCCGTTTTTAACCAGTTATGAATTTCAGCATATTATTGTTGTTGCTATCACAACAAGCTAGCACGTAGCTAGGAGAAAGCCAAGTGCATTTTGGGTATTTTTTTTTTTATTTAAAATTTTCCCAAAACTTTTTTAAATTGAAAATTACAAATGATTTACGTGAATGAATGTAACTACAGTATTTAAACTGTTAACCCTCCATTAAAAAGTGGGTGTATGTAATTTCAAGGTGCTCAGCTGCCATTATACTCGCGCACCCCCTAGCGGCAGCTCGCGCATAGAGGACGCCATTTTAGGTGACGCAACATTACAAAAGCGGTAGTTTCTACACTTTCCGATAACACATGTAAATGCGGCGTTTACTCTCGCAATATTACTCTAACATATCAAATAATTATTAAACAACATGTATGTACATTCATACTTGTTTACAAACTTACAAAACCTGTAAATTGAGGAAATAATGAAGACAGGCAACCTTATATTCCGTCAGCTCAGCTTCTCTCATCAGAATGAGGAAGTAGCGAAAGTCCGTGAACAAGACGGCACACAACGGGAAACCAACGAACGTCCTGCCCCCTGCTGGCAGCACTGAGGTCCTGTAGAAGCCCATTAAACAAAACAAAATTACACTGTATTTTTTCGCCAGACAGACAATAAATGAAAGCTATGGTTCAAATTTTTAATTACATAAATAAATATAATTACAAAAATTACCAAAATCATCACATAACATCAAATGTGACCATACATTTTGTGTGTGTCACATATGTAGGAAACTTGTGTTACAAGTCATTTTTATGTCACTTCGATTGAAAGTAGCATTGAAAAAACCTGGTTGGACTTGTTCCAGTCTGAAATAAACAGTGTGACTTCATTTCAGCTGGATTAGTCTAAAACAGCGCCAAAAGACTGTTTTCAGCTAAGAAGTCACTTTTTTGAACAAACGAAGGAAACGTGTTACAGGTCATTTTCAGGTCAGTTTTAGTGATAATATCGTTTTTGATCTTTTTTGGACTGCTTTCACTGCGATAAGTGTTTGATTTAGCTATTTCAGACAGAAAATCCGCCAACATCTGTTTTCAGCTGAAAATTCACATTTTGAGTGCCAATAACACTATTGAACAGGTTTGCACTTCTATCGGTCAGAAATCAACAGTTTGACTTCATTTCCACTGGATTAGTTTGAAACTCTCCAAAACAACTGTTTTCAGCTAAGAAGTCATTTGTTTGGACAGATGAAGGAAAGGTGGTCATTTTCATGTCAGTTTTACTGATACGATCATTGTTGCGCATTCTTGGACTGCTTTCACTCTTGTCAGAGTGAAAGCAGTCCAAAAATGCCAAAACGGACAAGAAAATGACATGTAGCTCATGTTCATTTCATCTGTCCAAACAAGTGACTTCTTGTGAAAACTAATCCAGTCAAACTGTTCATTTCAGACTGGAACAAGTCCAACCACATTCAACAACAAATGCGGCAACTCCATCAAGGGGCTCCACGTCAAACGGACACGCCATACTTGTGTGACAAGTCAAATGATTATAATAATTATAAAATGGTAAGTTTAAAAGACTTATTTGAAGATTTATAAGAAGTTGAACATTTAGTTAAGAGAAATGAAATATGTTTTGAAAATGGGCTAAAAACATTAAAAACTCACAGATATGTTTGAGAAGGGTTAAAAAGTTAAAACGCTTAAAAGTCAAATTAATTCATTGTTTATTTTGTTTGTTATTGTTAAAAGTCAAGACGTATCAATGTTATCGTTGTTCATTAGTGCTGTCCTGATCCGATCGTCTGAGATCGATTGCTTAAGTCTTGATGTGTATTCCGCAGATTTGCGGTATTTTTCCCGACTGGAAATATCTGTCGTCACATTTGTGATTATTTCGCCCCCTCATTGAAGGGTGTAACAAAAAAGAGGTGAAGAAGCGTGTACAGGCAGGATGGAACGGGTTGGAAGAAAGTGTCAGGTGTGATGTGTGATAGAAGAGTTTAAGCTAAAATGAAAGGAAAGGTGTACAAAACTGTGGTGAGACCAGCGATGTTGTTTGGTCTAGAGACAGTGTCACTGAGGAAAAGACAGGACAGAGCTGGAGGTAGCAGAGATGAAGATGCTGAGGTTCTCTCTGGGAGTGACCAGGATGGATAGGATCAGGAATGAGTACATCAGAGTGACAGCACATGTTAGAGGTTTTGGAGATAAAGTCAGAGAGGCCAGACTGAGATGGTTTGGACATGTCCAGAGGAGAGATAGTGAATATATTGGTAGAAGGATGCTGAGTTTTGAACTGCCAGGCAGGAGGCCTAGAGGAAGACCAAAGAGGAGGTTTATGGATGTAATGAGGGAAGACATGAAAGTAGTTGTGTGAGAGAAGAGGATTCAAAGGACAGGGCTAGATGTAGGAAATTGATTCGCTGTGGCGACCCCTGAAGGGAAAAGCTGAAAGGAAAAGAAGAAGATTGAAGGGTGTAACACTTGCCTCTAAAATACGGAGTTATTTATAAAACCTTACTTCGGTAAAACTCTCCGTCCGACAGAACCAGGATATGAAGCCGCGCGAGTGGTGATGAAAGGGGGCGGAGTCAAAAGAAACCCTGGGTTTGTGGAATAAAACCCGCTACCAACCAGGTTATGTTCAGAGAGTCTGTTACTGCGGTAACAAACCCAGAGGTTCAGTTTACCTTGCTTCATGAAACAGGTCAGGGTTAGTCCTCTAACTCTGGGTTAAGTTACTTCCCTTTTTGAAAATGAAATCCCTGGTTTTGCCCTGATTTCAGGGTTAACTTACCCTGGTTTTCCACTAAACCTGCTTTTTGAACGGGCCTCATGTCACAAAGCAGGGCTAACGAACCTTGAGTATAACCTGTGGCTCTGGGTTGATGTACCCTGAACTTGGAAACCCAGGGTTTTCCGTTTCACAAACGCTTCTTGGGGTTAGTTTTTGTAACCCAGGGTAAGTTGACCCGCAGTTTAAAAGGCGCGAAGCCATCATCACTGGAGCCCAGATTCGACGATTCACTATGATGACGGACGAGACACGCTCCGCCTTACTTTACTCAGTTGAAGTACAGATTGTAATCTACAATTAATTGAATATTTGGTTCAATTAAATGATATTATTTTGTTATATTATTGTATTATTTTATTGTATTAAAAACTTTCCACCACAGTGTTCTCATCTACATCAGGTTCTGTTCAATAAGGAAATGTTTTTAAACATTTTCCTGTTAGGTAATTTAAACAGTAAATAGACATATGCACGTTATAAACAGTTGAAAAGAAGAATATTCGTACCGTTGCGTATACCTATATTGTCTAAGAATTGACATGAACAACTGACATCTAGTCCTTTTGGATGGTTTCCTTGACACAGTAATAGCTACAACTAATTCAGTTCTTACGTCTATTAGCGGTGGCATTTTACTGCTTATGACTGGTTTTAGGCATTCCATGTTTAATTCTCTGTGTCTTTTAGTCAAATAATAGATAGATAGATAGATAGATAGATAGATAGATAGATAGATAGATAGATAGATAGATAGATAGATAGATAGATAGATAGATAGGTAGGTAGGTAGGTAGGTAGGTAGGTAGGTAGGTAGGTAGGTAGACAGACAGACAGACAGACAGACAGACAGACAGACAGACAGACAGACAGACAGATAGATACTTTATCAATTCCGGAGGAAATTGTACATGTCCACTGCTCAGGCATTACATTACATAAAGAATAAATACTGGATTAATTTACCAGGAGAAAAAGTTGTCTGTGTAGGTTCTCAGTCATCCAGGTCATGGTTATCCAAAAGCTGTTTGAGTCGATCCACTGGACGTTCTTGACCACTACTTTGCAGTCACTGATCTCCTTCAGATTACACCGTCTACACAAGCTGTAGTCTACCTGTGTGCTCCTACCTCCAACCTTATAGGTCACCCTATGTTCCTGCCTCTTCTGGAAGGAAGGATTCACTACATCAACCACCATCTGTCCTTCTGCATTCCTCTCCTGTTACCAAACCTGCCCATCACCTCCTCATCACTTCTGTTACCTGCATCAAAATGTCCATTGACGTCTGCACCAATGACAACTGTCTCACTTCTAGGTATGCTCTGCATTACTTCATCAAAGTCCAACCAGAATTTCTCCTTCTCCTCCAACTCACATCCTACCTGTGGAGCATACTCACTAACAACATTGAATATCACACCTTCTATTTCTAGCTTCGGACTCATCACTCTATCTGACACTCTTTTTACCTCCAGGACATTCCTAACAAATTCCTCCTTCAAAATAACTCCTACTCCATTTCTTTTCCTATCCACACCATGATAGAACACTTGAATCCTGCTCCTAAACTTCTAGCCTTGCTACCTTTCCACCTGGTGTCCTGGACACACAGTATGTCTAACTTCTTCTCTGCATCATGTCAACCAACTCTCTACCTTTTCCTGTCATAGTTCCAACATTCAACGTCCCTACTCTCAGTCCTATAGGGGATATCAGCAATCCCTGTTGGAAGATCACGAGAACAACAGAAAGTTGATAAGGAAGACAAGTAGAGGTTGTTGAAGAAAGAGCAAAGTCAAGCAGGGAAAGAGTGGAGACAGATGTTACCACTTCTATGAGAAATGCCAAAAGAAATTTACTGATTTAGAAGCTGATGAAAATACAGTTGCAATTCGCTCAAGCTCAACTGTCAATTATCAAGTCTAAAACCAAGACACAAATGACTCCTTGTCCCAAACTGCGTAGGAAGATGCGCAGGGGAAGCGATGGAATAGGGCTCTGCATCTGTCTTTACTGTCTTCAAAACCTGTCTGCAAAATTTTTTCTGATACCTAAGGACGGACACTCAAACTGACTTTTTTCAAAGATGTCCTGTTTCTTCCAGAGTAGCATTCTGGGATAATTTCGTAAAGCAAATGCAAGGGTGGCAACACCAGATGCCTGATGATGTTCACAAAAGACTGGCTGTGAGAGGCAAGTCATGCCAAAGGAAATGCAGCAGCTGATGGAGGAGCTAAAAGTGCAGCTTTTCAGTGAAATAACATCTCATGAAGCTTTAACCGGCAGGCAAAAGCTGACCGTGAGGAGGATCCACCTTCATGACACCAGGAGACTTGGTGTCCATAAAGGTGTTCAGACAAAAGTGGAACAGCCCCCGACGGGAGGGTCCGTACGAGGTGGTAAGAGCCACTTCCACTGCAGTGCCAAGTCAAAGGATCCCCTACGTGGTATCATTTAAAGCATTGTTTAAAAGCACCCATTGACATTTTCAGTGACAAAAGATGGCCAGGGGAAGGATTCCCTGGAAAGGGGGAATGCTCCTTCTCCTCCTGGCTATGATGGGGATGATGATACAGCGCACATTTTCCAGTTATTCAATTCCCCAAAGAGAAGTGATACCAATCAAGTGATACCAATAATGATGTTAATAATCTACAGAGCAGACTTGGAAGGGAGATAAGGTGTGGTCCTGGACGTCACCGAACGCTTCCTCAGGCTGGATTCACACTAACAGACCTTTTACAGCTCCATTGACAGCCAAAGGTGCTGAAGGCCCACCAGGCCCGAGACAACTATCACAACTAGCATCTAACTATCACAACTACCAGCTATCACTTTCTCCCATCTCACAGAAAAACAGGCGGATGTCTCCAGAGAAATGGATGTGACTGAAAATAACAAAACAAAAATGGTCTGACCCTAGGTGGACAGGTCCCTTCCAAGTGACTGAGCGAACGGGAACCGCAGTCCGTTTGCTGGGAAAGGGGGACACGTGTTGCCACACTTCATCTACCAGACCAGCCAGAGCCGACCAAGGATCTGCTCTCCCTCCACCAGCTGGTGAAGGTGCCACTCCATCCCCTGATCTGGAAACAGAGGTTTTGCAGCTCTTGCAACCCGAAAGAGTTCCTCGGCTAAGGAACCAACAAAGGCAACGGCCTCAACTGAGGACATTGTGTGGTGAGTCGTTGAGGACGTCGGTTGTTTTGGTGTGAGAGGAAAAGATCCAGACTCATCCCAGAGGAAAAGATGAGTGAGGTGTCCCTCTACAACGCGCACCAGCGGCGGTGGGGACTCCTGCCAGAACTCACCCACCGGTGTGAGGGGAAGTCTGACTACAAAGTGGGGTGGATGTATAGATTCCACTCGTCTCAATGTCAGTGAAGCAGGGAAATCCTTGCACCATTAGGGGTTGGGCTCTGGGAGAGCCTTATTGCCATGCAGCCAAGTACGGGACAATAACACTGTGAAGGACTGATAACTTTGTGTCACCACCAAGTTTTCAGTGATAATTCATAAACTCACTATTACATATTTTTCAGTTTTTCAGTAATCTTTGTGAGGGAACCTACACAGGCAGGCAAGACAACACAGCTGCATCACATCCACTCAACGGCCAGGTTACATGTTTTGGGTCCAATTAGGAGGTGATAAATGTTTGACGGTAGGATGACTCCTTAAGGTTTTTGGTTCGCTGGTTCTGGGAGCTGCGCTCACTTGTCTGCAGGTACTTCATGGTAAAATGTTACTCACTGCTATTTGATCTTCTAAATACCTATTCATTTATTTTACCAGGATAATTGTCATTTGCTTGGAGGACACAGATTTCAGCAATGACACCTCAATGATTTACTTCACTGAGACCTGAGCTGCCAGGCTGTATGGGTAAATGACTAAAAATACATATTTTTATTGAATATTTTATGTACAGGCATTTGGATATGTTGGTCAAATTGCTGGTTTGTTTGGTAGACAGAACGTGGACCACAATTTGTCCTGTCCAAATATGCGGTGGGACAGCTGAGGAGACCAAACAGTAGGCCCACACCTTTTAGCTACGTTCAGTTGCTTGTGTTAAATTGTTTTAATGAGGCTGACATCTAACATGGTTGTTCGTTTCTTAAAGGGACCGGGCCAGCCACTGTTTTATAGGGAAAATTGTACTTTTAATGTCTTTTTACGTGTTTGCCCTCCTGACTTTTTTTAAGCGGTGCTGGTGGTTCCTCTCTAACTGTCTCTTTGACGTAGGGTACTCATTGTACAAGGCCGGACCTACGCTGATGCCTGCACCTTAGAGGGGGATTGTACTGGTGAGACACGACTTCGGTGTGTACTTTTAACAATTTTAACACGGTGTGATATTTTATAGTTTTTATTAGATTTTAAGTGTGGAGTTTTATTATTGCATGCTTTGTGTTGGCATTGGGCCTGTGGGTTTTTTTTAACCTTTGTCTCACCAGGGGCCTCCGTAGCAGGGGTCTTGCATCTGCGGGACCGGCCTTCCTAGACCGAGGGGAATCCACCAGCCTTTTATAACAATGTTTTAAGGGAAATGACCTTATCTGTTTTTATGCTATGTCTGAGGGGCAGAAAATTTTTTTGAATACAGCTATATATACCCGCCTCTTATCAATTGTCCCTCAGCGGGGAAGATAGTGTCAGCCACGCCACACTTGGAAAAGTTGTGTGGGTCCTCCTGCCCAGTCTCAGGAGGTGGCGTTGTCGGACTCAAAGTGAGGAAGCCAAGGCTCCCCAGTTACCACATTCGTTTTTCAGCAATCAGAATGTCATAATTCATATTAGAAGTGTGTTTACTTGATTGATCAGTAGTTTAAAATCCTTTAAAAAAAATTTTTTAATAATGAAATGAATAATGAATTATTTTAAAATTTAGTAATGATACATCTATAGATGAAAGGGTCATGTTCAAATTTTTTGGAGGCTACTAATTTTGGATTGTCTTCTCTGCAGGCTAAGAAAGCGATCGCTCAGTGAGGGTCACGGAGGAGTTTTTCCCCCAGAATGTAATCATCGGGGCTTTCGCCTCCGTCTCTAGTGGAAGAATACTGAGACAGTAGCCATAGACCTGCGCCATCTTTGTTAAAAATTAGATTATTGCATTTTATTAAATTTCCCAGTTTTGGTCCATGACTTAAAAACCATGGAAGGGGGGAATGTGGTGGAAAGTTTTTAATACAATAAAATAATACAATAATATTAAAAAAATATCTCATTGTACTAAAGATCTAGATTGTTGTGTGTGTCATATTATTCAGCGCTCGTGAAGGTGGCCCCAGGATGTCTCGAGGTCATGAAGACGCTGCATGAAGATAATTACTGTTAGACCATACTTGGAAATGCTTGCATGACTGTGGGTATCCTTGGAAGAAGTTAGACACTGACAGAAGCAGCAAGCAAGATCATTTCATACACTACCTGAAATTAGAATGTATGTTTCTGCACAGGGTCATTCAAAGAATGTCTGCTGCAGATTCTCACAAGGGTTCGCGTGACTGATCATATTATGTTATCAAACAGTTTTGTGAAACTGTTGACTTGACATTTTTGGTAACGTCTGGAGGTCATGACGTACCAACTGAAAGCCCGTAAAGAACTGGTTGAAAGCAGATGGGCAGAGGTTAATACCTCCCACTAGTCACACCTTTAAGGGTACAAAAAGATATGTGATCCATTTTCTAGTTTGTACTGCTACTCAACCTATACATGATTTGAAGTGACAAATAAATATCTTGTATTTTACAGACTTGTCTCCTGTCCTCAAGAAAAACGAAACCCCACCATAGTAACTAGTGAAAAATTTTGCAGGTCCGCAGGGAGGTAGGTACACAGAAAAACTCACACAATAAATCAAACAGAAAACTGCTATGATGCGTTAATGAATGATTTATTTCCCGCAGGGCATAGAACAAACGAACAACAAATAATGAGCATGCAAACAGTGAATAAAATGCAACTATGACGCTAGAATAAACTGGTACCTACATCCTCCACAAAGAACAGCTGGAGTAAGCTCCTAATTTCATTCCCCACAGAGCATAGTAATGTATTTTGAGTCCCAGGACCCTGTGACCAGGCACCTACAGCTGGTCCTTCTGTGATTTGCAGGGCTGCTGTGACCTCTCGATGTCCAGACCAGCTAAGAGGAACCACAGTCCCGTAGGGTGCATGGAGAGGTTCTGAGGCCTGCTTTCAATAACATACTAAAGCCTAAAGCAATCCCATTATGAAGTAGTTATATTGTGAAGCAATTGTAAGCACAACAATTATCATGAATATTCAAACATGTGAACTAAATATTAGAACAGGTGCATTAACATGTGATATAATATTCAAACATATGGAATTCCCATTACAGTAACAAAGCATGGACATAAAATTCTGGTCATCAAAAATGGTAAGCATCATCCTGGCTGGACCCTGAGGCATGCGACTGTGCTCACGCAATCCAAGAGGCGATGAGAAAGCAGTGTACTTCTTATCGTCTTCATGGAGCGATACATTGAAATAGCCAGATGTAAAAGCCAGTGTGCAGAGAACGGCATCGCCTCCCAGCGTTGCCAGAACATCAGCTTGGTGAGGCAGAGGGTGTGCATCCTTAACTGTACGAGCGTTTAGCCAATGAAAATCAGTGCACAGTCTCAGTTCACCCGTTTTCTTCCACCACAAAACCAAGGGAGAAGCATATTCACTACTCGATTTTCTAATTAATGTCCCGCTCTTCCATTTCGTCCAATGTCTCTCTCAACTTTTTGTAGTGAGCAGGTGAGAGACGACGGTATGGCAAGAGAATGGGACGGTCATCAGTCAAACGAATGCGATGACAAAACACAGTAGCTTCCCCACAATCCAAACTATGTCTGGAAAACTCTCGTACTCCACAATCAAGTCAGTTTCTTGCCAGAAATGGAGATGTTTCACACTCATCTACTGCCAAATTCTGTAGTCCCAAATTCTTAGCCTAGCATTTCTGCTTATCGCACGATTCCTCACTGATCCCTGCATTTTCAAACTGTCACCTGGCAGTGCTGACCTTCCCCACACACTGCTGAACTGCCTGTTCACCGCCATCCTCAAAATCTTCCAAAGCAATGCTAGGGGAAACATCAGCCACTTTCGCATTTCTCCTCAATGTCATTGTGGACCTAGTCGGATTCATCATTTTCACAGGAATCCATCCATCTCTCCATAGAGTCACCACCCTGCCAACCAGTCTCCAAAACATTTTGGGGCATACAGCGTGATGATCTCGGTTCCACCACAACAGTGAGAGTGGCGGAGAGTCTGGTCACAGGTGGAAGACGACCCCACACCACATGTTTGCTCATGGGCTCCAACGTTACAACTGTCCCCACTTTATCCGGAATTTCATCCCCAAGCCACCTTTCCAAATTTGCGAGAAACCGGATAAACTCACTGTGGCACCCTGCTGCGACGACTCAGGTTTGCTCAGGAAACGCCTATATAGACCTAACTATCCTTACTTAAACTGCCCGATGACTGGTTTAAGCAGTTAGTGCCCACGATTATCTCATCCACCTGTCCATCAACAACCAACACTGGGACAAGTAGTCAGAGTCAAACAGTCTGAGTTCAGATCACAAATCCCCACTGGCTCAGTTTGCTTCCCACCACACCCAATGAGAACAATGTCCGTAGGGGATATGAATTCACCATGTACAACTCCGGCCTCCCTCAACTGAGCTACAATATCCGCACGCACAGAAGTAGCCATGGACCCAGCCATCTAACAGAAGTAGCCATGGACCCAGCCATCTAACATTCCCCGATTCTCAACTTTGTCCCCAACAACCACAGTATTGAAAAACAATCACTTTTCTCTATTCTCGTAGTGTTCTGAAAAACCACTGTTTTATCTGGTGAGGCTGATTCCCGTACAGCCAAGAACAACAGGCTGAATATCATCATCATTGGGGTAAAAGCCACTGAGCTCTACATTGCCCTCCACCAATTTGGATATAGCTTGTTTCTCGAAATATGTGAAACCCGAGGCGCATGAGATGACTGGAAAGATGCAGGTTTCTTACAGTTTGCACCAATGTGACCTGGTGTGTAAGCATTTGAAACATAACTTGTCCATCCGACAGTGTTGCGCTAGTGCTGTGGTCAGTGCTGTCACGGGAGAACTGCGATCTAGCTGAGCATTACTAGAAAGGGTCTGTTCCAGTAAATTAATTTCATCACTGGAGCTGGGCTGAGCTGATCTGACGCGAAGAACCCACCCACCTGAGCATCACAAACTACCACCCTGACTCGATTTAGCCTCCACCTGTCTCTGGGTCCCACAAAATATCTGCACCTTTCTGTTATTATCCAGGTGTTCTGCACTGCCTTAGCTGACCACTCCCGAGGGGGCTTGGTTTTAAAAATCAGAACCAATTCTTTGGGACATTGCGAACGAACATTTATGACAACATGACGACTCAGATCAGTAGTAGGTTCACTTTTACTGACGAGGCGTTGTTTTGTCAATTCAGCTGCTTTGTTGAGCCTAATCCAGTAATCTAAAGGTCTTTCTCCAGCTAGAGGCAACACCACATAAAAATCAGCCAAAGGTAGGTCCGAATGTACAACATTCCCGACATGTCATCTGAGAAGACCATAAATCACGTTGACATCTGTAACATCAGGGTTGCTGCACAGCCATACTTTGGTAACATCCCTAGTTTTGCCCATTAGCCAACCCACAACCTCAACACATTTTCTTCCATTGAAACCTTGTTTTTCAGAGTACTTTCGCATTAGCTCCTCCCACTCCTGGGCTTGCACTAAGAGGTAGCATGACCAAGCCACTGTGGCTCAGTGTAAAAGAATTGAGTAAGCAACAAAAAGCCACATCCTGGTGTCTAAGACAGCGGCGCAGCAAGCAGGTCCAGGGGCCTCCCTCGTGAAATTTTTTAGAAAATGGGGTTTTCCTGCATTTTGAGGGCAAAGTCTTCTGTTCAGATTTACCTACAAAAATCCACTAAAGTCAACAGTTCAAGCTTAACTGTCTTTATTTCCATCCTACTTTATGCAGATATAAATGTGAGATTCAACAATTGCATTCACTGCAACAACTTGCATTCATTATGTAAAGATTCAGTCACTCTTCCATGGCTCTTGTCAATGCCAGAGGTGTTTGGTTGTTTTCATCTTTGATGAGATCTGCACTCAACATCTGCCTGTAAAAGCCCTGCGATCTCTGTTCGCACGCCATATGCGGAAGGCCAGACCGTAGGGGAACTCCTTATAGGGGGGCTTCCAAGCTGAGGGTCAGCGGCTCATTAACAGCGCCAACCCTGAGGCCATTTCTGCATGACGTCTTGATGGCTTTGTACGTACTGATGCCACGTTCACAGTTGCAAAAGTCACTGTGATCGTGACGCCTAAATTCACTAGCCTTTCCATATTTGGGTAGGCCTCCTTGTTCTTTGATACATATTTAGAGTACAGGTCCTCCATACTGCTGTATTTTTGTACAATTGGGCCCAGGATCTTCCACTCTGTTATGGCTGTATCTGCAAATATAACAAGAGTTTTGTTAAGTCACAGAAAGTATAGGTATTTTGCAACAACATAAAAAATATGTAAAACCTTTTTATAGGAAGACAGTATTTCTTTCTGTATTCAATTAATTTTTGGAGGTAATTCATGGAGACTGGAAAGTGATATCTAACCAGATTACTAATTCATAAATGTACAGACTTACCTGGATCCACAACTTTAGTGTGGGTCACTGTGCCATACAGCTCCAAAAGCTTGTCCAGTTTGTCGCTGGAGTTGGCACTCGTCAGCTTGGCAGAGGGGCAGAAAATGTCAAAAGCAGACATGGTATCATGATCCAGGAATATGCACTGTAGCTGTATGACTACGTTTTCCATGAACAAGTCAACTGGTTTCTGAAAGTACAAAGAGTCTTCATTCAGCATAAAATTCTTCATATGTAATAAAACGTTATGTCCACATAAAAAGTTCATCATAAAAAATACAAATAATGAAAAGTCTCCATCTCCATATGATAAAGTTTAGCACTGTTTTATTTTACCTTGACTTCAATCCCGTTGTTTTTGGGTGTCCTTCACACAGTTGAAAATATGCGGGCCCCAAAGTAGTTTGCACAGCTGGATTTAATTAAGAGATATTTTCACATGTAAAGCACCTATCAAGAATTGGCAACAGTTGCGGCAGATTTCAACCACAAAAACTTGCCCCTAGGAATGAATGTTTGTGTGCGTGTTTGTATGTCTTTGTATATGGCTCCGCGGTGCACTGGCGTCGTGACCCGCTACGGTAGATACAGTGGCGGTACATGAAGATGAATGAATGGACTTTTCAACAAATCATACTTTGTTGATGGAAGATTTGAATAATACAATACACTCACTGTGTAGTGAGACCAACTTTCACTTCCTTCATGACGGAGACCCCATCTGTTTCCAAGCTCAACATATTATATTTGTTTAAGCCCTTAGCCTCTAGAAGCTGGTGCAGTAAGGATGTGATGGCATCTGAAGTTGTCGTCTCTATTTCCCTGACTCCTAAGAACCTTACTCTGGGACATTCTGTCTCTCTCAACTTTTTGTAGTGAGCAGGTGAGAGACGACGGTATGGCAAGAGAATGGGACGGTCATCAGTCAAACGAATGCGATGACAAAACACAGTAGCTTCCCCACAATCCAAACTATGTCTGGAAAACTCTCGTACTCCACAATCAAGTCAGTTTCTTGCCAGAAATGGAGATGTTTCACACTCATCTACTGCCAAATTCTTGTAGTCCCAAATTCTTTAGCCTAGCATTTCTGCTTATCGCACGATTCCTCACTGATCCCTGCATTTTCAAACTGTCACACCTGGCAGTGCTGACCTTCCCCACACACTGCTGAACTGCCTGTTCACCACCATCCTCAAAATCTTCCAAAACAATGCTAGGGGAAACATCAGCCACTTTCGCATTTCTCCTCAATGTCATTGTGGACCTAGTCGGATTCATCATTTTCACAGGAATCCATCCATCTCTCCATAGAGTCACCACCCTGCCAACCAGTCTCCAAAACATTTTGGGGCATACAGCGTGATGATCTCGGTTCCACCACAACAGTGAGAGTGGCGGAGAGTCTGGTCACAGGTGGAAGACGACCCCACACCACATGTTTGCTCATGGGCTCCAACGTCGATGCCAATGGCATCTGAAGTTGTCGGCTCTATTTCCCTGACTCCTAAGAACCTTACTCTGGGACATTCATCAGGGCCAATGTACCTGGAACAAAAATAATGACATTTGAGAAATAGACATTTTAAATGTTTATTAATATTACTTGTCTTCAGTAGTTCTAAAATTACTTTTGTCACACGCAAACTACAGTATGACACTAAATTGTTCTTTTATCTGCAAGACAATATGCAAACCTGATGTACACCATCAAAACGGTCTTGTTGGAGCAATCGGTGGCCTCATCTGCTTCTAAAGAGAAGTATTGTGCCTCATCAAGATCTCTTCCTCCACTACAGTGGCCATGCACTCTCTCAAGTCATTCACTGATGTATGGTGGCTATAGTGAATGGAAACATTGTCCTTCTCAAGGACACACTCTGGGCACCCTACAAATACATAATGCAAATAAAAATCCTTTCATTTATCATATATTCAATATTTGTAATTAAATTTATATTTTTAAATATTACCAGTACTTGTATACTTGCATTCACAGCCAATGAGTAAGTTACTAACATAGCAGTATAATAAATGTATTGAAATTTACCATGAAACTTACATTCTCTAACTGGAGAAGGCCAGTGAATTTTACTTCTGGTTTGTCTTCCTGGGCCATCCAAAGAACTGTCTTAAACACACCTGTCATACTCTCCCTTGCCCTGTCATCTGCCTTTGCTCTGGCCTTCAACATCTGTACGCTGCCCTGCTTTGCACCAGCTGCCAATTTGTGGTCAGCTCTCATGATATGCTTTGTTGAAAGTCAACTTTTTTGGGTACTTTCGCACATTTACCCTTGGTAAATGAGTTACTCTTCTTGGCCGTCAGTGCAGAAGAGATTCTGAAAAATATGAAATGACAATTTTGAAATCAACTGCATATGTTTTTAAAGTTTAAATTAAAATACCAAGGAATAACTTGAATTGTTGTTATATTACATGAATAAAAACATTGAAAAACATTGAACCTGGCTCCATTGTAATTGCTGATGTTTTTACAATTGTTATGATGCTGAAGTGATAGTACCTTCTTTTTGTCGTAAATCAGCCACTTGAAGGTGGTTTTAACCACGCGACCTTTATCTGATGATTCCGGTCTCTCTCCTTCTGCGTCATGGCCTGTTTCTTGCCAGAGTCTGCGGCGGCAGACGTTTTGGGCTTCTTTGCAGGTGGCTCTGTCTCAGCAGAGCAATCTGTAGGAGTTGCTGGGCTCTCCGGATGAGGGTCTCTAAACCTTTTCGGCATGGTTCTGCTTGACTGCTTTGCGGCCATCTCTGTGGGGGTTTCTGGGCTCTCTGTGTGAGGACTCTCTAGACTGCTCTGTTCCCCGACCATCTCTTGGATGCATTCTAGTTTCATGGGAGGGCCGTGTTGCTTTGAAAAAGCTCTGCAGAGAAGTCTGCTGATGCTTTCCCTTGGCCCCTCTCTTTATACTGAATATACAGTTATATGACCTGTGTCTGTATGTGTGTGTGTGTGTGGGGTGGGGGTGCGCACAGCAACGTATCCCCCCCCCTCGGTATTGCATAGCTTTGTCCTGATATTTTTTTTCCTCAATATTTGATATGATTTTGTGTGTGTGTTGGGGGGGGGTTTCCTGCTGTGGAACACCCCCCACCACCACAAATTCGATATGAGTTTTCATTTCACTTTAAAAAGGCATGAAAAATAGCAAGCGAGGTGAATACACATTTACATGCATTGCTCGGTTATTCCTGCCGGTCATAGAGATCAAAAGTCTAAGACAACAAAAAAGTATTGATAATATCTTTCATTTACCTTCTGATTTGTCTGTCACCCCTCAGCATTCACCATTGGTTCATTAATTAGGATTTCAACACAAACTCCATTAATTTCGTTTGATCGATCGTCCTTGCCTTGTCGTACACCAATTCGTGGGTTTAGCTTGTAAAAATAGAATCTTTTTGTTTTCTTCATTGGACGAGAGGCGGTCATGAGCCAAGTGCATATTTAATGATAGGGAGCTTTCTGGTCACTTCGGCTATTTCCGTCGGCGTAGGCGGACTTTGACTTCTGTAAACTAGCTTTGATGGATTCACCAATCTCAGCTCCAATCGACCTCACGAACTCGGCGAGCTGGCAAGGGAGATGCTCCCTAACCGGAATCGGTCACGTTCTGAAGTGGGGGGTCTACAGGTGACAAACCTGGACTAAATGGCAGGGGCATGACTACAGATTCACTCAGTCCCCCTAACCCGCTCCTCTCCAGAGTGACATGACTCTACACGGCTCCCTGGCGTGGATTTTGACAAAGGGGTATGCCTCAAAACACCTCCACCACGTCCCCCACTCATAAACGGATTAACGTTGAACGACTCCATATTGCTGTAACACTCAATTATCACAGTGAAAATACAGTATATAGCAATAAGACCACAGTCACCAAATGCTGAATGCAACAGGATACAATGTCCGAATCTATATATCCCTTTGTAGTCAGACTTCCCCTCAACACCAATGGACGGGTGAATGTGGTAGGAATCTTTGCTTTTTACATCGTGGACGAGAGGTCCTGGACCTTCACAGCCGTCAGTTGTCTACAGAACCAGGAGCAGCGCCTCCCCTTTAGGGCCCTTGTCTTTTTCTTCTGGCTCACCGCCTTACTCATGCTTATCAGCTGCTTCTCCCATGTCCTCCCAGTCAGGTACTGGATATAGGTCTGGATCTTGAGTTGAGTTTCCCTAGACAAACCCTAGGCACATAATGTTTGTTAATTTGTTCACTCAAGATGGTTTGGATGATAATATGTAATAATAAATTGTGGAGGTTCGCAGGAACGAGGCAAGGGTACGGGTGAGTGCACAGTGTATTTATTCACAAGCCTCCCTCAACCACCAACACGGTTCCTTTATAAATACCCGCTTCCCCTATCACACCCTTTAACCCTGTGTAGTCACACCTCCCTTTTACCTGCCTGGTGTGAGACAGCTCTCTCTAATGTCCACTACACAGCCCCCCCCCCCCACCCCAACATCCAGAACAGGCCAACCCCCGTAAAAGTCTCAGCCCCGCATGGGCGGCCTGATAATCCGGCCCAATGGTTACACCTAAGGATATAACACCTAGGATATAACAGTGGGTGGCCCCTGCCGCTGGCCTCCGGCCGGCGGGCTGCCTTTAAAGGCACGACCTGAAACAAGAGCAGAAGTTTTAAGTGGAGCTGATGAAGCAAAGGGCGGCCGGCCGGCAGCGCGGGGGCTGAGCCACTTTGACCGGTTCCTCTGACAATACATGCGCAGCCTTAAGGCGGTCCACAGAAACCCGCTCTGGAATGTCACCCCACTTCTACTGTGAAGGACTTCAGCCCTGCCTCAATCACCCTGAATGGCCCGTCATAAAGAGGCCGAAGTGGAGAATGGTGATATCAGGGCTAGAACACGACTGGCAGGGAGAACCCAAAAAAGCACAACAGAGTATCAGGTGGGCAAATTCTCAAAAGTGGGTTTAATAATACAGGCAGGGGTCAGGTTCCAAATAATCAGTCCGATAGGCAGAGGTATCTAATAAACGACAGGCAAATAGTAGAGTCCAGAATCAGGCAGGGTCAGGCACAAAACAATCAACAAACCAGGCAGACAAATCAGATGAGGGGTCGACGAAAGGCAGGGTCCGCGAAAGAGGCTGGGTCAATCACAGGAATCAGAAAAGCAGGCAGGGATCAAAGGCTGGAGAGTCAGGGCGAACACTAAACAATCTGGCAGAGAGCAGAAAGGCTGAGCCGGCATATGTAGAGTGGAGACAGATTTGGGGAGTGGCTGCATGTGTGTGGGGAAACGACAGGTGCAGGGAATGAACTGATTTCAAGACGAAGGATCTGGAATGATATGATGTTATGAATGATATGATTTGTTAACAGAAAGAAAACAAACAGAAACAGACTCAAGATGTGACAGCATCGTGCTGGATGAAAACGTATTCCGCAGAGAGAAGGTTCTTCGGAATGTACGATCTGGGGAGACAGTGTTGAACAGGCACAGGGACACAAACGCGGTCAGCATTAGGGGGCACGGGCCGGGGAACTGCTCGCAGACGCCCCCACCGCAGAATCTGAGGCATCTGTCGTCAGGGCCACAGGAGCAGCAGCTGATGGGTGTGCCAGCAGGGCCGCATTGGTGAGTGCAGCCTTGGAGTCCTCAAAAGCCTGCACCCTCTCCAGCGACCAGTCCACAGGTGCGCTGGCCTTTTGACCCTTCAGCACCCTGTACAGTGGGCGCATGAGGTGAGCTGCCCTGTGAATTAACCGATTGTAAAATTTCACCATGCCGAGGAACTCCTGCAGGGCCCTAACAGTCTGGGGTTGAGGAAAGGCAGAGACCTTGGCGGGCAGGGGGACAGCCTCCAGGGGCAGGACACGGTGTCCAAGGAAGTCAATAGCAGTCCGGCCGAACTGACACTGGGTTCACAATCAGTCCATGTTCATTTAACCGAGCAACCAGCAAACGAAGATGTGATAGGTGCTCGTCTACAGAAGCCCTGGCCACCAGGATGTCATCCAGGTTAACGAAAATAAAGGGCATGTCTCACAGGACGGAGTCCATCATCCTTTGAAACGTCTGCGCTGCCCCTTTGAGGCCGAACGGCATTCGCAAAAACTTTAATAATCCGAACGTAGTGATGACAAGCAGTCTTAGAAATGTCCTGCGGAAGGACTGGTATCTGATGGTAACCCCGCACCAAATCCACCTTCAAAAAGATTACTGCCTCTGCCAGGTGCACAGAGATTTCCTGAATGTGCGGGACAGGGTACCTGTCCAGGGTGGGGGCATTATTGAGGCGCCAGAAATCTCCGCAGGGACGCCAACCCCACTCCCGCTTCGGAACCATATGCAGGGGGGATGCCCATGGACTGTCTGAGCGGCGCACGATGCCAAGCTGCTCCATTGTGGCAAATTCTCTCTTTGCAATTGCCAGCTTGGCGGTATCCAGACGCCGCGCCCGGGCGAAAACCGGCGGACCGGCTGTGGGGATGTGATGCTCCACACCATGCTTCACAACCACAGCAGAGAAAGTCGGGATGGTCAGAACCGGAAACTCAGCAAGGAGCCGCTCCTAGCGAGGTTATTGGCGAGGAAAGCGGCGTGGAGCTCCCCAGCGTGCAGGGGTAGGTGGCAAATGAAACAGCGTTAATCAAGCGGCGATTCGCCATGTCCACAAGCAGTCTGTGTGTGCACAAGAACTCCGCACCCAGTATGGGTACCGAGACAGAAGCCACAATAAACTTCCACCCGAACCGTCGTCCATTAAAAGACAGTCACAAACCTTGAGCAGAAGGTGCGAATGGACGTCCACGTCGCCGCATTGAGCGGAGGTCCGACACCACCTGCCAAGGGCATCCGTGGCTGACGCTGGCATGACACTCAGCTGAGCACCTGAGTCCATCAGTAGGCGACGCCCGGATAACTCGTCCTCCACGAAAAGCAGCTGTTTCTCCGCGCCAGTGTCCACAGCTGCTACTGAGCACCGGCCCAGACATTTCCGTGGTTGCAGAAGGAGCAGGGCGGAACACAGCGACTTGCCATGGCTCCAAAATGGCGATGATAAAAACAGAGCTCCCGATTGCCCATCCGGCGAACCGCCAACGCGGCCACAGCTGGCACAGCCTCATTCTCGGGCGGGGGCCTGCGGCTGTCCCGGGAACACAGCGTGCACGTGAGAGCAACGGGACGCCTACAGAATCCTGTCGGCTTCCTCCGCCAACCGTCGGTAATCCTTCGTGCGCGTGAGAGGCTATGTGGGTAAGGTTCGTGCGCACCGGAGGTGGAAGCTGGTGGACGAACAATTGGATAAAGAGGAAGGATCACCGGATCCCATCAGCGCCAGCATGTTCTCGCCAATCTATCTTCTTGCCTTTACTTTTGACTTTGTTTCATTGTATAGCATCTGCTTAGGGTAGTTTAGGTTTAGGTTAGATTTAGGACATTGCCTACAAAATGCTTAATCTCAGTATGGTATCAATGCACATTAGTACACATTAGTTCCCTATAATATGCCTTGTCTATTATGAATGCTTTTCAATGTGATGACAAATGAAATCAGTGATGAAGTACTGGAACAGCACTGTTTTGAAAAGATTGCAAACAATTTATACCAGAAAATTTAAAACATATACAATTGCAAACAGGCACCTCCTATTTCTCTTACATCTAAATACGAGAAGCCTAAATAAGCACCATGATGATCTTATAAGCCCTGCTGACTAGCCTGGACCATAATTTTGACTTCATAGGATGCAGTGAAACATGGCTCAATGAAAATACCTAGATACTCTCAATCTAGAGGGATATGTGTTATATTATAAAAACAGGGCTGGCAGATCTGGTGGTGGTGTGTGCTTATATGTAAACAAGGTACTTTCTGTGACTGTTTGAAATGATTTGTGCTTAAAGGATGCCCACTCTGATTACCTTTTTGTAGAAATTAAATTGAAAAATGAAAAAAAAAAACAGTAGCTGGGGTGATTTATCGTCCCCCTGACTCCGATCTAAATAAATTCATAACAAACATGGAGGAGTTACTAAATACAAAAAAATCAATCCTGTAAATGTTTTATTTTAGGGGACTTTAATATAAATTTAGCAACAGTGAGCACTGGGAAAAAAAGATTTTTTAATTGCTTGTCCTCATCATCTTTCTTACCAACAATCAATACATTTACACGTATAAAGGATGCATCCAAATCGATCATTGATATCATTAAGAACATTCACTATATCAGATTTTACACAGGTGTAATTTTATCTGATATTAAGGACCATTTTCCCATTACATTTCTTGCTGATCTGGAAATACGATTCAATGATTCTACATCAGAAACTAAAATGACAGTTTTCAATGATAAGAATTTATATGTTATCTGAATATCTAAGAAAACAGTCATGGAACTCGGTCTACTATTGTAAATGTCCAGATGCAAGCATATAATGCTCTGGTTCATGGAATAACTGAAAGTATGTCTATGTATATTTGAAAAAAGTCTAAAAAGGAAAATAGAGGGGAAAAAATGGCATACACAAGGAATTTTGAAATCAATTAAAAAGAAAAATGCCCTGTATCATCAGCTAAAAAATTACTATTGAAGCAAAGTGAAATACAAGAATAAATTTAAAAAACATAATTCGTAAAAGCAAACAAATGTACTATTCTGAACAGTTAAAGGCTACTCGTGGCAACCAGAAACAGTGCTGGAAAGTGCTAAATGACGTCCTCAGCCGCGGTCAAAAAGCAAACACTTTACCTGACACCATGATGAATACAACAAATGGCCCCACCGAAAACAATTTTAATTTTAATTTTTGTTTTAAGGAGTATTTTAATTCAATAGGTGAAACCTTGTCAAAAAATATAAGCCCAATAAATGATGTCGATTACAAACAATATTTAAAAGGAAATTACCCAAACTCTATCTCTCACCAACTGATGAATATGAAATCACTAATTATTTATGAGTTTGAAAACCTCAAACACACTTGGTATTAACGATATAAATAATAAAATAGAAAACTCTATGTGAAATCGTCGACCCGCTAGTTTATTGTATTAACCTCTCTTCAATATGGAATAGTACCAAGAATGACAAAAATTTCCAAAATTCTCCCTATTTTTAAATCTGGTGACAAAAATGATGTTCAAAATTACCGACCAATATCCATTCTACCAACACTTTTGAAAATATATGAAAAAGTTGTATATAAGAGACTGATGGACTACGTAAACAAATTAAATGTTCTTACACCATCACAATATGGCTTCAGAGAAAAGCGCACCACATGCATGACAATCTTGGATCTGGTAGAAAAAATAAATGACGCTTTCGATATAAGTGAATGTGGAATAGCCATTTTCCTTGATCTATCGAAGGCGTTTGATACTATTGATTTTGAAATACTCCTTGGCAAGTTAGAACATTATGGTGTCAGAGGTTCAGCACTCAGTTGGTTCAGAAGCTACTTATATGAAAGGGAACAATATGTGCACATCAATAATCAGCACTCACACCGTAAAATTATTAATTGCGGGAGCCCACAGGGCTTAGTCCTAGGCCCAATTATCATTTATTATTTATATAAATTACTTCACAAATTCGTCTCAAATCCTTCATAATCTTTGCAGATGATACAAACCTATTTCTATCCCATAAAGACCCCACATTTATACAGAATACTATAAATGAGGAACTAAAAAAAGTGGACAACTGGTTTAATTCCAATAAATTATCACTAAATATAAATAAAACTAAATTCATCATTTTCACCTCAAATAGAAGCAAAAGAATCTTGAAAACTTGGTCATGTGCGCGTGTGTATTTGTGTGTGTGTGTGTGTGTGTTGTGTGTGTGTGTGTGTGTCTGTGTTTTTCTGTGTGTCTGTGTCTGTGTGTGTGTGTGTGTATACATATATTCAAGTGTTCATATGCGTATTTTCTCAATGCTCTGACCTTTTATTAACACCGCCAGTAAGACGAAAAAAGGTGGATTAATCATCTATACCAACGATCGATGGTGCCATCCGGGACATGTGACGGTGAAATCAACACTGTGTAACAGCTGTTAGCATCAGACCCTACTACCTGGCGCCTGAATTTTCACACGTCATTGCCCTTGCCGTCTACATTCCTCCACGTGAGACCATCTGTTGGAACACCTCTGCTCTTCGGACCCGGCACCCGGAGGCGCTTGTCATTATCACCGGTGACTTTAACCACGTCACTTTAGACTCATCTCTCCCCACAATGGTCCAGTGTGTAGACTGCCCCACACGGAAGAATAGAACCATCCATCTGTTCTACACTAATGCTAAGGAGGCATACACCACCAACCCCCTCTCTCCACTAGGTAAATCAGACCATAACCTAATCTACATACAGCCCACCTACATTCCGATGGTGAAACGGCTGCCAGCAATGACAAGGCAGGTTAGGAGGTGGTCCCCGGAAGTAGAGGAGATGCTGAGGGACTGCTTCCAGACCACCAACTGGGATGTTATTTTGGCTCACATGGGGAGGACATTAAGGGGGCAGCTCAGTGTTTACATTAACTTCTGTGTGGACACCGTGGCCCCTTGTCAGGACAGTCAGGTGTTACCCCAACAACAAACCCTGGGTAACAAATGAAGTCAAGGCAACAGGAAGAAGCGGGCGCTCAGGAGCAACAACGAGGAGATGAGGAAGGCCCAGCAGGAAGTGAGACTCTGTCTGAGGGAGGCATAGGAGGCGTACGGGAGGACGCTGGAGCAGCTGGGGTGCAACCAGGTGCGGTAGGTCTGGAATATGATGAGAACCATCACTGGACACAGCACTGTGAATAGTGAACGAGCGAATGAACTAAACAGCTTTTTCAATCGGTTCAGCTCTCACACTGCGCTCGGCTCTTCGTCCCAGGCCTCTCTCGGCCCTGCAGACTGCTCCACTGATGCTCCCTCCGCCTGTGCTTCCTCTCTTTCCACCCCTGCCACTTCTCCTGAGCCTTCTCCAAGAACTGCGAAGCTCTACTGCCCCATCTCAACCACTGTACTTCCAACCTCGCCATGTCCTCCTGCTCCCACCACGACTGAGACCGTCATCACTGCAGACCTGGTGACGACGACGCTGAGGAGGCTTCGTTCCTATAAGGCGGCTGGACCGGATAAGGTCTCCCCAACATTCCTCCGAGCTGGTGCTTCGGAGCTGGGGGACACACTGCAGGTATTGTTTAACCTCAGTCTGCCGCTGGGGAGGGTCCCGTCACTGTGGAAGAACTCCCTGTACCCAAGAAAGGACGCCCTACTGAGCTCAACGACCACCGACCGGTCGCTCTTACCTGCCACGTAATGAAGACCCTAGAGCGACTGGTCCTGGAGCTCATGCGTCCACAGGTGCAGGGTGCTATGGACCCTCTCCAGTTCGCCTATCAGACCAAGGTTGGGGTTGAGGACGCTGTCTTGTACCTCCTCCAACCGTGTGCTCACCTACCTAGACACCGGGGGCTGTGCCATCAGGGTGCTCTTTTTTGACTTTTGAAGCGCCTTCAACACCATCCAGCCCCGGCTCCTGCAGGTCAATCTGACCGCCATGGCTGTGGACCCCTACCTCGTGAGGTGGATTACGGACTACCTAACTGACAGACCACAGTACGTCTGTATGGGGGAGCGTTTGATACCTGCCACATACAGAAGTACTCCGATGACACTGCGATTGTGGCATGTATGCGGGAGGGTGATGAGGTGGCGTAACAAGGCATTGGTGGCTGACTTCGTGGAGTGGTGCCAACAGAACCAGCTCCAGCTCAACGTCTCAAAGACCAAGGAGATGGTGCTGGATTTCCGGCGGGCACCTCCCTCTCAGCCAGTGATCATCAAAGGCAGTGAGGTGTAGGTGGTAGAAAAACTATAAGTACCTGGAACTGCAGCTTAGACAGCAGACTGGACTAAACTCAGACTGTGTGTACCAGAAGGGGCACGGATGTACTTCCTGAGGAGGCTGGCCTCCTTCAACATCTGTCCTAAGCTTGTTCTCATGTTCTATCAGTCCGTAGTCTCCATTGTGCTGTCATATGCCATTGTGCGTTGTGGTGGGGGGGTCAGGAAAAGAGCTATGGACCGTCTGAACAGACTCATCCGCAGAGCGGGCTCAGTGGTCGGGCTGAGCCTGGACTCTTGTTGATACGCTTCTGGAGAGCAGGACCATGTCTAAAGTTAAGGCTGTCATGAACAACACCAACCACCCACTGCACACCACCTCCTCCTAGCAGAGAAAGCACCTTCTCGGCAGACTACTGTCACACAGCGCCTCCACAGAGGCTGAGGTCCTCCTTCGTGCCCTGTGCCATCAGGGGTATGACTCTCTCAGGAGGAGTGAGAGGGGAGGTGGCGAGGTCAGCACGCAGTTAAATGGATTTAATTTAATTTTATACTGTTTATATTATAGCTTTATACTGTTTATATTTTAGTTATAGTTTAGTATATAAGTCCAGTTAGTGCTGCAAGTGTCTGTTAGTGTAGTGTATGTGTTGTTGTATGTCCTGTGATGTCAGTGTCTTTCTGTCTGTGTCTGTCTTGTCTGTCTGTCTGTCTGTCTGTCTGTCTGTCTGTCTGTCTGTCTGTCTCCTCATGACCTAAGTTTACGGTCTTGCTGAAGGAACACAAAATTCTTTAGGTGGTGCATGTGGTCATGGTTCTGTCTTCCTGGTTCCTGACAACTTTATTTTTGTCTAGATTTGTACATCCACATGAAACATGGCCAGAACTTTCACGTTTTGTCTCTCCTTGGTCTGGAACTTCTGCGAGTTTTGAGCATTGCCAGCCTTAAAATCTCATTTGTAAATATTTTATAAGGCATAGATAATCTCCACTTGAGATGAGCGCACACAAAATGCTTTGTAACAGCCTGAATTCATGAATTTCTTCATTAATAATTGTTTATAAGCCATCCATTGGAAATGGATTGGAATTTGTCAGATTTATAAAGCATCTACTAACACACTCACTAACCATTAGTACATGTCTGAATAGTGGGCATGTAAGAGCATGCAGACATGAACATCTAAATATATTGTTCATTATTTACATAGGCTTTCTAAATGATCCTACAACTGAGAAATCCTGACTAACTGGTGGGTAAGTGATGTAATAATTTAGAAATGCTGAATTCATCATTTATATAGATGAGCTCATTAATGAAGAGTAAAACATTTATAACTGTGATTAATAAAACCACATGCTAATGAGTATTTACGTCAAAATCGTGTTTTATAAATGATGAATTCAGTGTTTACTAATCCATAACTACAGTGCTTGTAAATGAGTTAAAACATTTATAGCTGCGTTTATAAACTACATACTAATGAGTATTCATGCGTTATAAATGATGAATTCAATATTTAGTAATGTCTAACTAATGCTTAATAGTGTGTACTCATTATAAAGTGTTACCATGATAGGTGATTCGTTTCATATTTTGTACCTGGAACTCCGCTGTAGCTCTCGTCTGTAACCAGAATATTCTGTAACAACACTTGGACTGGTCATCGTCTCCAAAGCTCTCATCATAATTAGATAAGTATTTGTTGAACTTGTCTGTTTGTTAATATTATCGATGATATTATTGGACTCATACTCAACCTATGAATGATATTATTGTACCGCTACTCAACCATGATTTGAATTGACCAATAAATGTTATTTACACACTTCTCCTGTCCTTGAGAGAAACGAAACCCCCACCACATATACAGTATAAGTACAAGATATTTATTTGTCAATTCAAATCATGCGTAGGTTCAGAAGTTCAACAGTGTCATCGATGATGCAGACAATGTCAACAGATACTTATCTGGTAACGACATCCCGGGAGTCGAGTTAGCCCTCAACTCAGCTCAACTGAAGTCTTTGTCGAGTTCTTATAGCCAAGCTCTGCCGTGTGTCTGTACATGGTGGGCAGTCATTGGACTCATCAGCAACTGACTACATGTCAAACCAACCCCATGTCGAACTAACATCAATACATCTTTGCAAAACACATTATGCAAGTATGGGGATAAGTCTATTGCCAATACTCATCTGAAAAGCTTAACATTCTGCCTAACATCAGGGACAGTTAGTCGCTACGACTCAACTTCGCTAACACATTGACATTTGCTTATAGTGTGTATGTTATTATTCTATTTTATTTTAAACATTCCTCCACATTCCCCCCTTCCATAGCTTTTAAGCCATGGACCGAAACTGGGAAATTTAATAAAATACAACAATACACAATATTTAACAAAGGTGGTGCTGAAATTCGGCCACTGCCTCACTATTCTTCACTGCAGACGGAGGCAAAAACCCTGATGATGGCATTATGGGGAAAATCCCTCCGTGAACCTCACTGAGCGATCACTTTCTTAGCCTGCAGTGAAAAGTCACAAGAAAAGTTAGCAGCTTGCAAAGCATTTGAACATGAACTTATTATTCACAGATGAACCTCAATAAAATTATGACATTATGATTGTAAGCGTGCAAGCATCTTCTTTAGTACAGCACTTGCTTAGAATGCAGTTTCCAATGCTAATATTATGTAGTTATTGAAAGATCAGTGAAAACTAAATGACTTGTTGGTTAAAAAAACCAAATCCTTCGGTAATGTCATCTTTCTTTTCATAATATCTCACTAACAGTGTTCTTGTCCTGTGTTTGGCTGTGTATGACAAACTGGATACAGGTCTGGTAGCTGTTGAGTAGACTGGAAGTAGACTGGAAAATATGAAAGCTGTTGAGTAGACTAAGAAGCCACGTGTTTTTTTAAAAATAGTTGAAACCTACCAGTTTTATTGACGAGATCATTGTGGAGTACTTTTGGATTGCTTTTCACCCTAATTGCAAAAGTGTTTGACTTTCTGTTCAGCTTTTTTCCACTTCAAACTTCACATTTAGATGCATGCAGGGACCCCTGTGTTACAAGTCATTTTTATGTCCGTTTGAGTGAAAGTAGCATTGTTTAACGTGTTTGGACTGTTTTAACTCTAAAGCAGCAGATTGCATTCATTTCAGCTGGATAGAGTACGAAACAACTCCAAAAGATTGTGTTTAGCTAAGAAATCACGTGTTTGGAAGGAAACGTGTCATAGGTCATTTTCCTGTCAGTTTTTAGTGATAAGATTATTGTTGAGCATTTTTGGTCTGCTTTCACTCTGGTAAGTGCTTGAACTTCATCTATTGCAGTACCAAAACTCCAACATCTGTTTTCGGCTGTGAATTCATATGATCAGTCATTTAGAGTGACAATAGCATCGTTGAACAATTTTACACTTGTTTCAGTCTGAAATCAAAGAAGTTTGACTTCATTTCAGCTACTTCACTCAGATATGCGTCTAAAACCACTCTTTATATTTGAAACCTCACTTCTTGAGATATATGTAGGAAACCTACAAGTCATTTTCTGTCACTTTGAACAGACAACATTAGTTTACACCATAGGCTATAATTATAGATATGCCCCTACCCTACAGTAAACAGTACCACAGCACTACACCTCTGCACTTCACACTCATCACACCGCAGGCAGAAGTCTTCCACGTCCCGGCGGTCCTGGCCCCAATAAAAACTCTGTCTCAGCCGGCGCAGATAGTATTTGAAGTGCCGGGCCGCCGTCAGGACCGCCAAGAGCTCCCGCCTAGTCACAGAGTAGCACTGCTCGTTCTTATTAAATGTTTTTTTTTTGAGCTTCCAGCTAATTGGGTATAAATGCTGGTCTCATTTCATTGGATCAGGAAAAGGCTCTGGGACATTCTAGCATGTGAGATGTTGGAAGTGATTAATGAAAGTCTTGCCTCGGGCTCCTAGCCTCTGTCCTTGCAGGAGGGCTGTCGTTGCCCTCCTGCCTAAAAAGGGTAATCTGCAGGACATCAAGAACTGGCGCCCTGTGTCACTGCTCTGCACGGATTACAAGGTTCTGTCCAAGGCCTTGGCTACCAGGTTGAGGGAAGCTATGGAGCAGGTCATCCACCGGGATCAGACCTATGTGTGCCCGGCAAGTCCATGGTTAGACATATGTCTACCTAATTCGAGATGTTTCGGAGGTTTCCAGCTCATTGGGTATAAAATGCTGGTCTCATTTCATTGGATCAGGAAAAGGCATTTAACCGTGTTGAGCACAGTTCCTCTGGAAAACTATGGAGAAGTTTGGGTTCAGCACTGGTTTTAACAGTGACGTTGAGAGTATACTGAATTTTAACGGCAGTTTGTGTGCTCCTTTCAGGGTGCACCGGGGCATCCGGCAGGGCTGTACTCTGTCTGGGATGCTCTATGCACTCCCTGGAACCCCTCCTCTGTAAAATCCGCAAAAGCATCAACGGTTTGATTTTACCTGGTTTTAGAGAGAGCATTATTTTATTTGCCTATGCTGATGATGTTATTGTTCTTATCAAAAACCAGAGGGATGTTGATTTTTTTAGTGGTTTTAACAAATTTATTCAATGCGTTATTTAGCAAAAATAAACTGGAGCAAAAGTGAAGTCCTTGCTGTTGGTCAATGGCATGACTACCTCCCGGTTCTTCCTCAAAACTTATGTTGGAAGACTGGTGGTCTCAAATATCTCGATGTGCACCTTGGAAATGAAACCTTCTGCTGCAGTTAAAGAGTGAAAGACTCTTTCTCTCTTTCCATTGAGCAGGGGTCACCAGATGGCGGACCGCGGTCCGCATCCGTATGGTTCTGTCCACTCCATAATAAAGTCACGAGAGTAGATTTTCTTGCAGTTCGCGGCTGCAGACGGTGGGCGCTGCTCCTCCAGTTAATACAGTAATAGCGCAACTCAGTTCAGGCAATCAGATCGTTACTTGCACTGTCAGCATACCGAAAAGTGAGACAGCTTGCTACCGCTGTGAGTTTACCACTACAGCGGAGCACAGAAGAACGGAGACAGTATAGCTCCAAACGAAGGGAGATTAACGAGGAAAACCGCTGGTTAACAATGAGTGGACCAGGTTCAAAACCATCTTACCTCATATGGTCTGCACAAGTAGCATGAATTAAAAGTGGTAACATGAAGCGTCGATTGTCGAACCTCAGATTGAGGAGGAACAATGTGGGTTCCGTCCTGGTCGTGGAACAACGGACCAGCTCTTCACTCTCGCAGGGATCCTAGATGGGGCTTGGGAGTATGCCCATCCCCAGTCTACATGTGTTTTGTAGACTTGGAGAAGGCGTACGATGGGATATACTGTCGGGGGTAGTGGGTTGAGGGGGCCTCTCCTCAGCGCTATCCAATCCCTGTATGCCGAAAGTGACAGTTGCATTTGGGTTCTCTGCACAGTAAGTCGTACTTAGCCTTTGCCGAACAGGATTGGTGATAAAGCTATCACCAATCCTGTTCGTGATTTTCATCGACAGGATATTGAGGCGTAGTCGCGGTGAGGAGGGGTTACAGTTTGGTGGCCTGAGGATTGCATCGCTGCTTTTCGCAGATGATGTGGTCCTATTTGCGTCATTGGCCTGTGACCTGCAACACTCACTGGTCCGGTTTGCAGTGTGAAGCGACGGGGATGAGGATTAGTGCCTCCAAATCTGAGGCCATGGTCCTCAGCAGGAAACCGGTGGATTGCCTTCTCCAAGTGGGGGATGAAGTCCTTCCACAAGTGAAGGAGTTTAAGTATCTTGGGGTGCTGTTCACAAGTGAGGGAACAATTGATCATGAGATTGGACGGAGAATTGAGGCAGCAGGAGCGGTATTGCTGTTGCTTTACCGCACAAAGAGGGAGCTAAGCCAAGAGGCAAAGCTATCCAGCTACCGTTGAATCTTCGTTCCTACCCTCACCTATGGCAATGAGCGATGGGTCATGACCGAAAGAACGAGATTGCGGATACAAGCAGCTGAAATGGGCATTCTCAGGCGGATAGGTGGCGTCTCCCTTAGAGGCAGGGTCAGAAACACTGCTGTTCGCGAGGGGCTCAGAGTAGAGCCGCTGCTGCTTTCGCATGGAAAGGACAGTTGAGGCATATGGATGCCTCCTTAGGGGGGTGTTTCTGGCACGTCAAGCTGGGAGGAGACCTCGGGGCTGACCCAGGACCAGGTGGAGGGATTACATCTCAACACTAGCATGGGAACGCCTTGGGATCCCCCAGTCAGAGCTGGTGGATTTGGCCGGGGAAAGGGAAGTTTGGGGCTCCCTGTTGAAAGCGCCACTACGAAACAAAGCACAGAGCGGACATACATGCAGCAATAAAAGATGCTGCAGCACTTTTGCGCAGAATTATCCCCTGAAGTCCGAGCTGAGGGCAAAATGACCGAGAAAAAAACAAACGAATGTTCACTAAAGGCATGGTGGAGTTTGGGGCAACTAAAAACATCTTTTAGTGATGGGACAGTTCTGAATAAGTGCTTAAAAGCTATTTGTTGATGTTTTGTTTGGGGGAAAACAGAAAGATGAGATGTGTGGGAAAAACTCCCAATGTCAGCTTCAACAGCAACCAGAAAATCAGAAATATTAACAGCTTGATGCAGCTATTCAGAGAGCACCATGCATATCTGTGGACATTGATGAATTGTAGTTTTTAGCTTGTGTGTCAGGTGTCCTTCACAAAGATTAAGGAGTTGCTGGTGTAACACCACTATGAAACACACACAAGGACATACATGCAGCAAGGACATACATACACAAGGACATACATGCAGCAATAAAAGATGCTGATCAAGTCCAGTGGTCTCTTTCACCAACATTACAGAGACTACCACAAGGTGACTGCCAAAAGGTGTGCACAGGCAGGCTCCTTTCTCTCATGAAGAAAGTTCTGTTTTCAGTTTTCCCCTGAAAGAGCCAGTTTTTATTCATGCTTTATTCATGCTTCTGAACATGTTAATGTTTTTTTACTTGAAGTGTAGGCCTTCAGTTTCTCGGGCTGGAATATCGTTAATTTACGGGGGCATAGGGGCCCTCTGACCCTTGGGCCTGCCTTGTGCGCCCTGACGGTGGCCGCTGCTGCCTCCTCTGGTTCTCTGGTCTACATGGTTCTTGGTGCCCCAGTGGCTCTTCAGGTGATGGCTTCTGGGTGCTCCTGGCTTACGGTGTTAGGGTGTTAGTAGCCTATCTGGGCATTGGTTTCCATCACATATGCATATTGGGTCAGGGCTTACCAGCTACTGTCGAGTCCAATTGTTGAGAACCATTGGGTCCCGTCAGAATGTGATGAGTCTCTCTTCAGACATCACAGCCATGCCCTCTATCTTCCTCCTACACTGGTTTCCTCTGGTGGTCTATTCTATACTGACAGGACCTCCACTAACCTGGTGTTTTATAACATTGGTATTTAGGTATCAGTTCTAAGATATGATAAAACAGCCTAAATCTTTTTCACTCCAACAGCACTGCCTGTCTATCCACTACCTTGTTTGTGTTCTCTCTCCCTGTCTTCTTTTGCTTTCCCTCTTAACCGCACAGAGGTGCAGCACTTGTCTCTCTGGCTCACAATAGGAAATTAGAATAAAGACTGACAATTTAGTTCCCAGACAGGACCGGTGATTGTCACATGCAGGCATTAAAATATATAAAAGATTTTGCTGCAAGACTAAAATAAGCATTGATCTCATAAAAGGTTGACCCCCTTTTATGGGGTTAAACTATAAGAATTACATGCAGACAAGATTAAAAAAAAGAGGTTGGGGTCTTTCCCTCCTGAAGTCAATAACCAGCTCTTTAGTTTTCGAGGTGTTGAGCTTCAGGCTGTTGCTGTGACACCAGTCAACAAAGCTCTTCACCAAAGTTCTCTTCCTCCATAATAGCTGTGTCATCTGCATAAAGGTTCACTTCATCTCTTTTGTATAATTTTGAGCTGTCTTCTGGTTTTATTGTTTACTTAATTCGAACAAACCCGCTGTGTGCACTTTGATGGATTTTCTGAGCGTTGGTGTCCAGTGTCTCCTTGTTTTGGGTCCAGGGTTGATGAATGTTTCTGCGTCTTTTCCTTACCACCATGACAAGCAAACTTAAAAAGCTAAAAGACTTAGTCCAGCAGCTGCTTGCTGAAAAGGAGCAGCAACTGCAGGAGCGAGCAGTAAACATGTGCTTCCCAGTCGGGCCCAAGCCCAGGTGGTTCAGCTGGTTCATAACTTTGGGTCAGAATGAGTCTCCGTCTGTTGAACGTATGCTGTATATCCCTAGGGAACAAAAATGCCTAAGTCTTTACAGGGACTCAGGGATCGCGGTGGAGGATTGGGTCGAGGAGATGAGGGCAACTCTCATAACTATCCACATGAGGACTGTTGAGCAAGCTGATTTTATATATGATCATCTGGAGGAGGAGGCCAAGGATGAGATAAGGTACCGGCCTAAAACAGGAGGGAGGACCCAGAAAACATTTTAATAATCCTCCAAGACTTCTATGGGTGTTCTAAATCTGACGTTTCCCTGCAGCAGTGTTTCTTTTCTCGGAATGAAAGAGTTTTCAAGAGTTTTCACATGGTTTATATTGTCTCATGGAGAGGATTGAACGATGCACCACAAGCGGTGTGCGTGGTGCCCCCACATTTCTTAGAGATCAATTTGTTGGACGTGTTTATGACGCTAACCTTCGCAAGAATAACAATAATTATAAATAATAATAATCTATGCTTTATTTATCCTTTTTGGGGAAATTCTTTTTACACTCACACTCACACATGTACATATATGTGTTAAAAGGATAAATTTATAGTGCGACAGCATCCTGAGTACACACTTCTAGATATAAGAGCAAAGGCCATTCGCTGGGAGCGAGAGGGACAACCTGATGAGTTAAGGACCAGGAGTTATTCAGTGCCCTCCTTTAGTGCCATGCAGTGCTCTGAGGTTAAAGACAGCTACCAGTTCTGGTAACAGAAACGGCAGAGTTGAAGCATATGCTACAGAAACAACAGGATCAACTAACAAAGGGTCTACTAGCACTACAGACAGCTCACAGGTCCCGTAATAGAATCTCTGCTCGACCACCAAATCTAGACACTGTTATGTGCAGGCGTTGCCAAAGAACAGGACATTATGCTAACCTCTGCAATAATGAACAAGTTTTTCCAGGTTAGGCCGCCTCCACCTCCACAGCCTATATCAACAATCTCTGCTGTTCAGGATGCGGGAAACTGCTCCTTCCTGATGTGAAGAGCCAAGCACCAGGAGAAGACATTAGATTTCAGATATGGGGAAATGGAACAGTTGGAGTCAGGGAGCTGCTCTGGGAGATGCCTGGACACCCCAGTATCAGCACAGTTTTAGAAAGCAAAGGTTAGTGTCTTCACCTGTATTAGCTTATGCTAACTTCGATTTCATTTTGGTAGTAGATCCCAGTCAACTGCCAACTGCAGAGAAAAACTACAGCTCCACGAAACTAGAATTCTTGCCCATGAATGGGACAAATTCCGTGAGTATTTGCTCGCCCACAAGTGCATGGTTATGGACTGACAACAACCCCCTCAGCCACTTGGGCACAGCTAAACTAGGAGTCACAAAACAGCGCTGGGTGGCCGAGTTCGCAGTTTTCAACTACACTGTGCGGTATCAGCCAACGGCAATTCGACAAAAAAATTTTTTTTAAATTTTAATCGAGTAATCCCCGAAGGGGGATTAGTGGCACACTCTAGTTAGTCCAAATCAAAATCACATGCATTGTAGTTAGTGTGTGGCCCTGAACACACACACACACACAGGGGGCCTGTGCTCATGCAGAGGAGGTAGAGTGGCGGGCAGCTCCTGCTTGGTGCAACTTGATGAGCAACTTGAGCAACTTGTATGAGCAACTTGTATGAGCAACTTGTAAGGGGGACGGCGTCTTGCTCAAGGGCGCCTCGGCAGTACTCCGGAGGTGAGCTGACACCTCCCACTGTCAGCTCACCTCCCACTGTCAGCTCACCTCCGGGTGTTTTTGGGCGGGAGCTGGAATCGAACCGCCGATCTCAGATCATTGGACGACCCTCTCTACCGCACGCTCTACCACTGAGCCACTGCCGCCCCTATTCTTCGCAGGAGGAAGCAACAATCTGCCCACGCCACCCTGGGAACGCAGTGCCGGACATTGTTCAAGGAGCTGTTGTTGAGCCAGGGTCAATGGTTCAACACGCTATCTCGGCTGTCTTGGAGCGTTCCATCGATGACCTGATAGCACTGCAGAGAGAGGACCCAGCCATTGGTGTTGTACTCCTTTTCCTCAAGCAACAGCGGATACCAGGCCGTGTGGAGGGACAAGGGACTCCATCCTGCAGCACTGGGACTCCTACATCAGTGGGGTCAACTCACGTTGAAGAAATGGGCTGTTGTACAGGACCCATCGGCACCCTAATGGCGGAGAGTGGGTGTACCAGCTAATTCTGCCGGATAGCCTGAGGTAAGAAGTGTTACAGCAGTTGCATGATCACCATGGTCACCAAGGTACTGAGCGCACTACAGAACTAATACCCCATGGGACACTTTGTTAGCCTCCAGACCCAATGAAATCTTGGCTATTGACTTTTCATTCCTAGAGCCTACCAGGGATGGGAGAGAGCAAGTTCTAGTAATGACTGGCGTGTTATTCAAGTTTACACAGGCAACTGAGATAACAACAACTGAGATAAGCGGCCCTCCACAGTGGCAGAAGTGTTAACCAATGAGTAGTTATACAAATATGGAGTCCTAGCACAGTTCACTCAGATACAGTTTCGAAAGCACAATCCTCCAATAGTTTTGTGAGCTGTATAGAATCAGGAAGTCCAGAACCACACCATTTCATCCTCAGGGAAATGGACAGTGCCAACGTTTTAACAGGACCCTCCATGACTTCGTTAGTACTCCATCAGCTGACCAGAAGCACAGACGGCCAGAGTTCCTCCAACAGGCACTGGTCAGCTACAGCACCACCTGTCATTGAACTACAGTTCACCCTTTTTCTTGATGTTTGGCTGTGAATCTCAGCTACCAGTGTACTTCCTTTTAGGATGAGCCAACTTGGAAGCGCCAACTTCGGGTAGTCTGCCAATGGGTCCATTTACAATATATCTTCTTCTTCTTTTCCTTTCGGCTTTTCCCTTCAGGGGTCGCCACAGCGAATCAATTTCCTCCATCTAGCCCTGTCCTTTGAATCCTCTTCACTCACACCAACTATCTTCATGTCTTCCCTCATTACATCCATAAACCTCCTCTTTGGTCTTCCTCTAGGTCTCCTGCCTGGCGGTTCAAAACTCAGCATCCTTCTACCAATATATTCACTATCTCTCCTCTGGACATGTCCAAACCATCTCAGTCTGGCCTCTCTGACTTTATCTCCAGAACCTCTAACATGTGCTGTCCCTCTGATGTACTCATTCCTGATCCTATCCTTCCTGGTCACTCCCAGAGAGAACCTCAGCATCTTCATCTCTGCTACCTCCAGCTCTTTCTCTTTTCTTCAGTGACACTGTCTCTAGACCAAACAACATCGCTGGTCTCACCACAGTTTTGTACACCTTTCCTTTAATTTTAGCTGAAACTCTTCTATCACACATCACACCTGACACTTTCCTCCACCCGTTCCATCCTGCCTGGACACGCTTCTTCACCTCTTTTCCACACTCTCCATTGCTATGGACTGTTGACCCTAAGTACTTAGAATCCTCCACCTTCTTGATCTCTTCTCCCTGTAGCCTCACTCTTCCACTTGGGTCCCTCTCATTCACACACATGTACTCTGTCTTACTGCGGCTAACCTTCATTCCTCTCCTTTCCAGGACAAACCTCCACCTCTCTAGCTTCTCCTCCACCTGTTCCCTGCTCTCACCGCAGATCACAATGTCATCTGCAAACATCATAGTCCATGGTGATTCCAGTCTAACCTCGTCTGTCAGCCTGTCCATCACCATAGCGAACAAGAAGCGGCTCAGAGCTGATCCCTGATGTAGTCCCACCTCCACCTTGAACTCCTCTGTCACACCTACAGCACACCTCACCACTGTCTTACAGTCCTCATACATGTCCTGCACTGCTCTAACATACTTCTCTGCCACTCCAGACTTCCTCATACAATACCACAGTTCCTCTCTTGGCACCCTGTCATAAGCTTTCTCTAGATCTACAAAAACACAATGCAGCTCCCTCTGGCCTTCTCTGTACTTCTCTATCAACATCCTCAGAGCAAATACTGCATCTGTGGTACTCTTTTTTGGCATGAAACCATACTGCTGCTCACAAATGCTCACTTCTGCCCTTAGTCTAGCTTCCACTACTCTCTCCCATAACTTCATTGTATGGCTCATCAGCTTTATTCCTCTGTAGTTGCCATAACTCTGCACATCTCCCTTGTTCTTAAAAATGGGCACCAGCACACTACTCCTCCATTCCTCAGGCATCTTCTCACTATCTAAGATCCTGTTGAACAACCCAGTCAGAAACTCTACTGCCACCTCTCCTAGACACTTCCATACCTCTACAGGTATATCATCAGGACCAACTGCCTTTCCACTCTTCATCCTCTTCAATGCCCTCCTCACTTCATCCTGACTAATCTTTGCTACATCCTGGTCCACAACAGTCACCTCTTCTAGTCTTTGTTCCCTCTCATTTTCCACGTTCATCAACTCTTCAAAGTACTCTTTCCATCTTCCCATCACACTACTGGCACCTGTCAATAGACTTCCATCCCTATCCTTAATCACCCTAACCTGCTGCACGTCCTTCCCATCTCTGTCTCTCTGTCTTGCCAACCGGTATAGGTCAGTCTCTCCCTCCTTACTGTCCAACCTAGCATACAAGTCATCATAAGCTTCTTGTTTGGCCTTTGCTACCTCTACCTTCACCTTACGCTGCATCTCCCTGTACTCCTGTCTACTCTCCTCGGTCCTCTCAGTGTCCCACTTCTTCTTAGCTAACCTCTTTCTCTGTATGCACTCCTGTACCTCCTCATTCCACCACCAAGTCTCCTTATCTACTTTCCTTCCAGATGACACACCAAGTACTCTCCTACCTGTCTCCCTGATCACATTAGCTGTAGTTGTCCAGTCATCTGGAAGCGCCTCCTGACCACCCAGAGCCTGTCTTAACTCCCTCGTAAAAGTCATGCAACACTCTTCCTTTTTCAGCTTCCACCATTTCGTCTTCTGCTCTGCCTTTGCCCTCTTGATCTTCCTCACCACCAGAGTCATCCTACACACCACCATCCTATGCTGTTTGGCTACACTCTCACCTACCACTACTTTACAGTCACTGATCTCCTTCAGGTTACACCGTCTACACAAGATGTAGTCTACCTGTGTGCTCCTACCGCCACTCTTATAGGTCACTCTATGTTCCTGCCTCTTCTGGAAGAAAGTATTCACTACAGCCATTTCCATCCTTTTTGCAAAGTCAACTACCATCTGTCCTTCTGCGTTCCTCTCCTGGATACCAAACCTGCCCATCACATCCTCATCACCTCTGTTTCCTGCACCAACATGTCCATTGAAGTCTGCTCCAATGACAACTCTCTCACTTCTAGGCAAGCTCTGCATCACTTCATCAAAGTCCGACCAGAATTTCTCCTTCTCCTCCAGCTCACATCCTACCTGTGGAGCATACCCACTAACAACATTGAACACCACACCTTCTATTTCTAGCTTCAGACTCATCACTCTATCCGACACTCTTTTTACCTCCAGGACATTCCTAACAAACTCCTCCTTCAAGATAACTCCTACTCCATTTCTCTTCCCATCTATACCATGATAGAACAACTTGAACCCTGCTCCTAAACTTCTAGCCTTGCTACCTTTCCACCTGGTCTCCTGTACGTGTGTATGTCTACCTTCCTCCTCTGCATCATGTCAACCAACTCTCTACCTTTTCCTGTCATAGTTCCAACATTGAACGTCCCTACTCTTAGTCCTATACTCTTGGTGTTCCTCTTCTCTTTCTTCGAGCGAACACACTTTCCTCCTCTCCTTCTTCGACCAACAGTAATCCAATTTCCACCGGCGCCCTGTAGGTCAACAGCGCCGATGGCGGTCGTTGTTAACCCGGGCCTCGACCGATCCGGTATGGAAGTCATAGGTTTGATTCGCATCTTTGATTTGGCAAAAGTTTTACGCCGGATGCCCTTCCTGACGCAACCCTCTGTATTTATCCGGGCTTGGGACCGGCACAATAAGACACTGGCTTGTGTCCTCTTGCGGCTACATTCCATTTACAATATATATATATAATATATTGGAAATACATGGAATAATATATTGGAAATACATGGAATAATGGAATAATATATTGAGGACACATATATAATACAACACATACTATATTCATGTAATATATTGCAATGTACAGTATTCCAAATATACAAATAATTGCCGCTTTCCATATATTACAATATATGAAACATATTTATTATATATTCCAAAAAATATTCAAATTTACATTTAGAAATATTGTCAAAAATGTATTACAATTTATATGGTAAAAAGTATTGGTAATATATGTAAAGAAATAGTGTCACATGTATGTTCAATATATGGCAGAATGTATTTTAAATACATGTAAAATTATATTGAAACATACATTAAATGTATATACAGATATATGGTAGAATATATCTTGAAATATACCGTAAAGTTACATTATATGGACACATATACCTTAAATATGTTCATATATATCGTAGTATATTTAAATATATGTAACATTATATGGACACATATACCTTAAATATGCTCATATATATGGTAGAATATATATTTAAGAATATATAAAATTATATGGATGCATATATGTTACATATACTGTAGGTACAGATATGTGTACCATATATGGTAGAATATGTTTAAATATATATTATACGGTAACATGAAACTAATACAACCTGTATAAGCAATGCAAAACGTTGTAACATATTGACACAGACTAATGGGTAATCTATCAATAGCCACCTTTATTTTCTTTATCAGGCACAGATACTAAACCCTGAGGATTTGAGGTAGACATTTTGTAACAGTGCAACATTTAACAGTGCAATATTTCTAACAGTGCAATTTGTTGAAACATTTTTCAAAGTGTCCCATTGAACAGAAAATATACAAAATATAAATTAAAAAAGTCGCCACAACTTAACATTGTTCCAAAATGCTGTTTCTGTAGCTTAACTGGCACTTTCAATGAACAATTATTTTCAAAAGAAACATACAAAGACCTTTCTTTTTTTGCAAATTGTGAAGGACTTTTGGAAACCGTGGAAAAGTAAAGAAAAAACTACCTAACGGACAGTCCATTTGGGCTAATCCCTTCAGGGGTCGCCACAGCGAATCCGTTGCCTCCATCTAACCCTGTCTTCTGCATCCTCTTCTGTCACACCAACTACCTTCATGTCCTCTTTCACTTCATCCATAAACCTCCTCTTTGGTCTTCCTCTAGGTCTTCTGCCTGGCAGTTCAAAACTCAAGGCATCAGCTTCTTTGGCATCAGCTTCTTTGGCTGCCAGAAACTGGTTTAGAACAGTATCTGTGGAACAAAAAAGATGAAAATTGATTACTCTTCCCCTCTTCACACCTCCTGTGACCCTCTCCCCCACATGCAATTATTTTATGGGAAATTATGGGAAAGCACCACCTCTGAGAACTTTTTACCTTGTAAAGCTTGAAGTTTCATTGGGTTGAGGGCCTGTTGACGCTCAGCAGAGGGATCCAACTTGCTGACCCCTCCTTTCAGGTTAGACTTGAGGAGGACATCCACATCAAACAGCCCCATCAGTAGCACCCGTGCCATTCCAATGGCAGTAGTACAAGCTTTTGCAGTCTCCCAACAAATGTGACGAGACAATGACGGTTCCATCATTCCTGATTTTCACCTTCAACTAATAAAATTAAATTAAATGAATAGGAGCACAAGAAAAAAGACACAAGCAAAAACACCACAAGCAATTGAAGGCCGAATAGAACGGACAAAAATGAAGCAAATTGCAATAGAATGCCAATAATGCTGTCAGTTTAAATGTTTGTTCTAAATGTACCAACTTATACTTACTTGTGAAGGTCTGCAAGGTGTGCAAAGTGACGATTCACCTGGGCCGTCACTCAGCATTAGGGTCATCAACAGCTTTGTTGGTGGTGGTGTTGACAAGCTTTCTCACGTCCACCAACAAAGTTGGAATTTCTGAGAAAAAAAGTGCTGCAAGATTATACAGACATGGAGGCAAATATGACCCTGGAAACCACATCTCCAGTGAAGTTTATTAACCCATTGAAAGCTGCAAAGCAATTGATCATTATCATTAAAATAAACACATCGGAACAAGATCAAGTGAACGGACTCAGAGATCCTGATCTAAATCCTTTAATACAATGATATCGTATTCACGTCTTTTCTTCTGTTTCTCGTTGTTGCTAACTTTGCTATCTCTCTCGAACTCGTATTGGATAAACACTCATTAACTCTCACAGACTCCTTCAAAATGCCGAAAGGAAATCCGAGGAAATCCGAGGAGTCTGAGAATAAACATGAGAATAAAAATATGAAAGAAACCCCTGAACGGCTGGCCTCTGGGATGGATGAGCTACAGAGAACTGTGATGTGAAGGAGTGACTTCGAAAAGTTCAACAGGGAACTTGATAGGAGGCTGGAAGAAAAGCTGAAACCGTTAAATAACCACATGCAAAAAGTTGAGGATGACATGGAAAAAAGGGCAAGAATGGAGGAATTCAAACAAAGCATTCGAATAAATGCCGATCATCACCGGCATCAAACTTAAGATGAGAAATTATGCTCATGCCGTGACCAGACGAGTGGAAACTGAACACAGCATTGATTATGAGTCGGTGGAACAACAGGAGATTACTCAATTGAGGAACCTGGAGATTAACATCGAGCCGTACCAGATTGAGACATGTCGCCCACTACCATCTGGAGGTAGGAGACCACCTGCAGTGCTGATAAAATTCAACAATCGAAAAACACAAGATTGCCCTTCTGAAACAAGGTTTCAAACTGAAAGGAAAAAATGTCTACATTAATGAGAATCTCACTAAAAAGTATGCTGGTATCGCTATAAAAGCTCGACAACTGAAAAAAGAATGGGCTGATCGACGACACCTGGACGAAAAACTGCAAGGAACGTCATCAGAACAAAGGGGCTTTCTCCGGACCAGATGAAAACAATGGTGATCAGGAGTGCAGAGGAGCTGTTGAAATATGAGCAATAAAGACAGACAAGAATTCTTACTACACCAACAGAGTCACTTCAATATTGGGAGCTCTACGATTTTGGACACGTCATTTCATGGAACAGCCGAAAAAATCAACACCATTGAAGTCAGAAACATGGACTAATGAACAAAAAACAAAAACAAAAAGACAAACTAAAACAAAAAAACTACAACATGTATTTGTGATAACATGGGATAACATCAACTTTGAGACTTTAAAGAGCACGTTGATATCTTTTGACAATATAATACCATGTGAAACTGTTAAAGTGTCTGCTACAAACTGGTTAATTCTTGTATAAACACTGTCTGCTGAAAGAGGTGAAGGTGATCATTATATTCTTGTGGAGAACACTGGCAAGGTCAACGTCTAGTTTTGACTATCCATGATGTTAACAAACCTTGTGTTCCTAGGAAGAATGTAAACATGGCTAGTAGTGTCGGAAGATTAGAGGCATTACATATGGTTTAGCACGGTTCTATTGTGAAAACAGCCAATCTACATGCTCACAACACCTAACAATGAGAGGCATGATGGTGAGCATGTAGATGGGCTGTTTTATCAATTTATGCCTCTAATATTTGACAATTTAATTTATTTTTCATTATAGAGGTACTAAAAGGGTATTGAACTTAAAGTCCTTAAATTGTCACTTTAGAAATGAGAAATGTGCAATACCGTCTTGTTTACTATTGAGTGAGAACCACCCCATCACTTTTCCACCTCTCTTCATATAATAGCTCCTGACTAATGTTCATGATAAAATAGCACAATTCTTTCTAGCCGGTCTGTGGATTTTTTATTAAAGCAAGATTTAAAAAAAAAATTTTATATTATATATATATATATATATATATATATATATATATATATATATATAGTTAACGTGATACTAATTGCTTCCATTATTGCATTGGAACTTTTTAGGAATAGAAAGCCTGCATTTTCTATTAGCTTGGATTCCCAATCGATGATGTCACAAAGATACAGGTTGCTGAATCTGATGTAACGATGGTTAAGACGGTTAATCTCCACGATGTCCAGCATCATATTGAACTGACTGAACAGAACCACTCGGCTTCCCTCCTCTGAGTGAAGCCAGCAGCCTCCTATGAAATATGTGCTATTTTATCATGAACATTAGTAAGGAGCTATTATCTGAAGATAGGTTGAAAAGTCATGGGGTGTTCCTTGTTCTGAGACAGAGAAGCCACGCTCCGACTGATGTTTGTCCAGTATTTATTTCTGCGGTAATACCGCAAATACCGTGAAAAACTGAAACAAAGTATTACAAACACAAGCATCTTATCAGTCCAAAATATGATACAAACATGAATATTATGCACACAAAGTAAAAGTAAAAGACAAACATACCGTGTGCGCTTTCTGCCTCGAAATTTAGGAGGAGTTAGGAAGTGTTTTATTTGTTTTTCTGACCACACAGCTTCCCTTTTTCTGCCACTGTCTGCTGCATGTGGTGTGTAGATGGCTTCAAACAGAGCAAACCTTGCCACACCCTTAAATCAATTAGGCAGGTAAACTACTAATTAGTGCAGCTGCTCAGTACAACATAAAAGTTTTCCCAGTAGATGTCGCCACTCCTTCCAAACAAAGGTAAACGTCAAAACAAACTATTTACAGCATTTTAACAAGACAAAAGAAAACTAAGAAATTCCACTCTGTGGTAATAAACACCTATGGACAGCAACATTCCTTTAAGCAAATCAGTGAGAACCCTCAGCTTGAGAACCACTGCTGTAAACCAGGAATTTCTCTGAGTATTTCTTTTCTATCTGTGTAAACTGAAATTGTATCTTAAAGGAAAAAATACCTTGTAGTGTACTCTGCAACAAATGTGTGTGTGTGTGTGTGTGGACTAACTTGCCTGCTAACTGAAGAACTTCAGCATCTTCGACAGGCCACTCATTTAGTAGGCTTCTTGCGGTTAGATGTACGACATTCAACAAGATATGTCCTGTTAATAATATCTGGGTCAAAATCGATTATCCAGCTGAAGGGAATAATGGTAGTTTTATCTTTGTCTGGTCCCTTCGCCCAATTAACAAGGGCAAACCTACAGTATATTCTGTCAACTGTAATGTTTCACCTCCTCGTTGTGCTGAACAGAACCGGTCCGGCTGCTTGTTTGTTCTGTATTCTTTTTTCATTTCATGGCGGTTCGCAAACGTTCAGGTGCATACCGCCACCTACTGTACAAGAGTGTGTAGCGTCATATCCCCACCTCTAGATTCTACCCATCAACCGGGTCTCTTTCAGAAAGCTGAATCATGCTTTCCTTACAACTTTGATCTTTTCTTTCTCCTTCAGTTTCTAGAATTCCAGCCAAACTCCAGTCCTGCTGCGCTGCTCTGACTTTCCTCTGTAGCCTCTCTCTCTCTCTGAGGAATACTTTAGACCAGGTGTATTATTCTCTTCATGTGTTATACTTTCTAAGCGTTAACATGAATGAAACAGCCAGCCAAACTCCTTTCCAAGAGCCAGGAAGTGAGCGACCTTGCTCCTTTAATAACTCTTGCATCATAGTGGTATGCAGGGGTTATATGTCGTTTCTTTGAGGAGAGGAGAGGCTTTCTGGAGGGGTTGTGACTGGTTTAAAGGTGACATCAGCCTAATGTTCCAGAAATGCCTCTGTTAACTGTCTTACTGTACGTGGTGAGACGCTGCTCCTGACGCTGCGCACATCCTCACATTCTATTCCTACTGCAGCTTCAGCCTCAGCAATGGCAGCAGCGGCTGCCTTTTCTTCTTCCAATGCTTCCAGATCCGCTTCTAACATAGCCTTTTCCAAATCTAATTTAGCTCTCCGTTTTATAAATTCTAATTCCTTTTTTGCAAACATAGCTTTTGCACGAGCAGCTCCAGCTCTTGCTCTAGCTTTAGCAGCAGCACTTGCTACTGAAGACTCAGCAGAAGAGGCAGATTTGATGCTATGTGATGATCGACTGACTGAAGATGCTCTTTCATTGTCTCTCGCCTGGTCCTCCATAACTGTGATGCACAAATCCTTCTAATGTTATGGCTTTTCAACTGTACTGTTCTCTTCATGTGCTATACTTTCTAAGCGTTAACATGAATGAAACAGCCAAGCCAAACTCCTTTCCAAGAGCCAGGAAGTGAGCGACCTTGCTCCTTTAATAACTCTCCACACAATTTAGTGGCGATGACACATTGAAATGGAGTGAAACTATAAAATAAAATACAAAAAATATATGTAAATAATCTTATAAACAGTTTAAACAATTGCAATTAACTTAATGGACACAGAACAGGTAAGTAGATAGCTGTAAGGTTGTTTTCTAAACACATACAAATAAAGTTTCTAAATACAAATAAACTTTACAAAATGTCCACAAATATAAACACTTAAACATAAAGAAAAACATCCACACTTACAGCCACTGCTTTCTGGAGGATTGGCACGGAGGATTGCACTCAATTATGAAGTTGTAACACACTCGATGTCATCACGCTTTTCGTCTCCGCTCGCATCGCTACTCTACTTCCTACTTCCTGTTTCCTATTCCCTGTTACCGCTAACTTCTGTCCTTCAAAATAAAAGCATTGCGATCTTTCTAAAATGTGAATAAAACAATAATAAAACACATTTATATAATCAAACTTATCTTTAAACATTCTAAACACATTAAACACATTTAAACAAACTCAGGGCAGAACACTCCCGTCTGGCATTTACTGATGCCACTTGAGACTTAACCGTCCACATTTGAACTTTGACCTTTGTTTGGCAGGAGCAAGACAACATCAGAAATAGGTCTTAAGAATGTTTTCGCTTTGTGTTGCGATGTTGTTTTGACCTAGATTTTGCGGACCTGTCCATCACTGCTTGGGAAGGTCAACGTGACAAGACCCATTCGCCACTCGTTTCGAGGTGCTTGGCTCTGTTTAAGCAGGACAATGTCTCCTTCTTGCAGGTTCCGGCGTGCTGTGTGCCACTTGCACCATGGCTGAAGAGTGTGAAGGTATTTGTTTGTCCACCAGCATCAGAATTCGTTTGCTACGGCTTGCACTCGTTTCCATTGGCACTTAAGAAGATCCTTTTCAGCCAGCAAGCCTCCGCATTGTTCGAGGCGTGGGATGGTAGGCTCTGGTTGAGGCGCTAACTTAGCTTTCCCGAGCACAAAACCGACTTTGCTTTGTCCGTCTGTGGTGATGACCCTAAGGTACGCGACTGCTCCTATGGCCCAGTTAGAAGCGTCAGAGAACAAACACAGCTCAGTGTGTGTGGCACTGGAGAGGGGCTGACGCACATATGGGCGAGGAAGATGGAGACTGCTCAGATCCTGAAGTGAGTCTTTCCATTTTTTCCACTTGATGAACTTGTCTGCAGGGAGTTCTGTGTCCCAATCTTGAATGTCAACAGAAAGTTCTCTGAGCAGTGCTCGTCCTCGGATGGTCACTGGTGTAACCAAGCCTAATGGGTCAAAGAGACTGTTAACGGTGGATAACACTCCACGTCGGGTGAATGGTTTGTCGCTGACTGCTACTCGGAATGTAAAGGTGTCAGAGTCTATGTCCCAGCATAAACCAAGGCTCCTTTGGACAGAAAGAGCTTCTTCATCAAGGCCTAAGTCTTTGAGGCCTGCTGCCAGGTCTCCAGGCGTATAGGCTTGCATTACTGTGACACTGTTTGAGGCGATCTTATGCAGTTTCAGATTTGATTTGGCCAGTGAGGCTTGAGTGCGCTTCAGAAGATCAATTGCCTCTGTCTCAGATGGGAGGGAAATTAGCCCGTCGTCCACATAGAAGTGTCTGTCGACGAAGCGGCGTGTGTCAGATCCAAACTCTTGTTCACCTGCTTGGGCTGCTCTTCGTAGGCCGTACATAGCAACTGCAGGTGAGGGACTGTTCCCGAATACATGTACTCACATTCGGTACTCTGCTATTTCTTTGGTCAGGTCATTATCTTTGTGCCGGAGGAATCTTAAGAAGTTTCGGTGGTCTTTTCTCACCAAGAAACCATAGAACATTTGTTGGATGTCAGCGCGACAATTTCTTTCCTAAACCTAAGCAGTACTCCAAGAAGGGAATTATTTAGGTCGGGGCCTGAGAGTAAGACACTGTTGAGTGAGACACCATCTTCTTGTGCACTCGAGTCGAACACTACTCGTATTTGGCCTGGCTTTTGTGGATGATACACCCCAAAGATAGGTAAGTACCAGCATTCCTCATTTTCTTGGAGAGGGTTGCTTCTTCTGGATGTCTGTTGTCAAAGAGCTTTTCCATGAAGGCAACAAACTATTCTTTCTTTTGGGGATCTTTATTTAACGTGCGTTGCAAGGAATGGAGACGGGAGAGGGCATGAGCACGATTATTTGGAAGGCGTGGCCTGGGTGACTTGAACGGTAAAGGTGCGATCCAACTGTTTTGCTCATCTCTCTGAAACTCTGCCCGCATGATCTCCAGAAACTTCTCTTCCTCAAAAGACAAGGCAGGTTTGTTGTCGATCTCCGTTCTCACAAAAACATCTTGTCCGAGTTTTTCTTCAGCAAGAACCGCAGAAGCAAGATAACCTGACTGAAGGGAAGGGAGGCAGTGTCTGTCCCCCCCGCCGTAGCTTACTCTCTCTTTCACACAGATGTGATTCTGACAAGGCATCAGAAAAGATGGACGTCCATTTTGCAGGACATTTGTCTTAAAGACAGATACAATGGGCTTGTAGGCACGGTCGATGCAAACCTCCCCCACTATCACCCACCCTAAGTCCAAACGCTGGGCAAAAGGATCATTGTGAGGCCCATTAATCTGCTGTCTCACCTTGTGAACATGTATGAGATCTCTGCCGAGCAAGATTAAGATCTGGGCTTCTAGGTCAATCTCTGGGATGGAGGATGCCATGGATTTCAAGTGAGCATAAGAGCGAGCGACCACTGGTGAAGGAATTTCGGATCTGTTGCTCGTGATCTCGTTGCATTCAATGAGTGGAGGTAAATCTAGACACACTCCACCATTTACTGGTTCGATCTGAAAACCAACTGCCTTTCTTCCAGTCATTTCAGTTGTTCCAGCACAAGTTTTCATCAGATAGGGTGCAAACCCGCCACGTATGCCAAAGAGCTGGAAAAACTCTGATCTTGCAAGTGAGCGATTGCTCTGGTCATCGAGGATGGCGTATATTTTGACTGAGCGTTCTCTTTCACCTTGTGGGAAAACTTGCACCAAGCATATCTTTGCACAAGATCGTATTGGGAGACCTTCTCCGCAGATCTCAGTGCACCTTGAGGTCACCTCTGGAGGAGAGTTGATATGCTGCTCTCCATCGGACTCTGTTGCAGAAGATACCACCGTTGGGATGGTGTGGTCTGGGTGCATGACTGTGCAGTGTTGATTGCTCTCACACTCATTGCATCTCAGCTCCACTGGACATTCTCTGGCCATATGAGTAGCAGAACAGCACCGGAAACAACGTCTATTCTCTTTGAGTAGCTGTTTGCGTTCTATGAACGGCTTCATTTTAAAGGCTCTACATCTCCAAAGGGTGAGGTTTATTATGGATTGGACAGTGCTTGACTACATTAGTCCCATTTTTCTTGCATGGTGCTGCTTTCTGTGCTGTGCTTGAATTTGCAATTGCTGACATATCCGTCTTATGCACCGAACTGGCTGTCTTCGCACTATCATATTTGGCTGTTGGTCTTTCTTTGCGGTATTGACTGTGGTTGGTATTTAACAAGATAAAACTGGGATCATTTCTGGCTTTTGCCTGTCTTCTCACAAAGTCAGCGAAGAAAGAGAAAGGAGGAAAGGAAACTCTGTGCTCCTCTTTGTAATGTGAACCGACAGACAGCCATTTTTCTTGCAAGCTGAATGGTAACTTTTCGACAATGGGTTTAATGCCTCGTGGTGTGTCAAGGTAACTCAGTCCAGGTAGGTATCCATCCTCTTTGGCTGAGAGTAGTTCTAATAACAGATCACTCAGTTCTCTTTACTTAACGTTGTCTTTTTGAGTGAGACGAGGAAAGTTGTCCAGACGCTTAAACAAAGAATCTTCTATCACCTCAGGGTTGGCGTAACACTCTTGGAGTCTTGTCCAGGACAAATGGAGCGCAGCTTGAGGGTTGGCAATGTGGACAGCACGTATTCTTTTGACATGTTCAGACGACTCGTTCCCTAGCCATTTTACAAGCAGGTCCAACTCCTCACTGGCTGTTTACTCTGTCTTGAGTGGCGTTAAGGAAGGAAGACTCCCAAGCTCTGAAGCTATCTGGATGATCATTAAATTTAGTGAGCCCTGTGGCTACTAACTCCCTGCGAGCGAGGTACTTAGCAAAGTCTATTACATTAGTAGCTGGAGCTGTGGGGGAATTCTGTCTGTTGTTTATTGGAGGATAATTTGGATAGCTTGGACATCTGAATGAAGAGGGTCCATGCTCCTGATAGGTTTTAGAGGCAGACTGTAGTTTCTGAGGTTGTGGGCTAGGAGGCTGAAAGGGAGAGTCTGGATGGTGAGGCAGATGTACCTGATGCTCAGGTACAGTTAAGTACTCTCTCTGCTGCGTATCTCTCGCTGGTTTTGCATCATAGTGGTATGCAGGGGTTATTTCAGAAGCTTCCTGCTTTATTGGTGATGTCGTTTCTTTGAGGAGAGGAGAGGCTCTTTCTGGAGGGGTTGTGACTGGTTTAAAGGTGACATCAGCCTGATGTTCCAGAAATGCCTCTGTTAACTGTCTTACTGTACGTGGTGAGACGCTGCTCCTGACGCTGCGCACATCCTCACATTCTATTCCTTCTGCAGCTTCAGCCTCAGCAATGGCAGCAGCGGCTGCCTTTTCTTCTTCCAATGCTTCCAGATCCGCTTCTAACATAGCCTTTTCCAAATCTAATTTAGCTCTCCGTTTTATAAATTCTAATTCCTTTTTTGCAAACATAGCTTTTGCACGAGCAGCTCCGGCTCTTGCTCTAGCTTTAGCAGCAGCACTTGCTACTGAAGACTCAGCAGAAGAGGCAGATTTGATGCTATGTGATGATCGACTGACTGAAGATGCTCTTTCATTGTCTCTCGCCTGGTCCTCCATAACTGTGATGCACAAATCCTTCTAATGTTATGGCTTTTCACTGTACTGTTCTCTTCATGTGCTATACTTTCTAAGCGTTAACATGAATGAAACAGCCAGCCAAACTCCTTTCCAAGAGCCAGGAAGTGAGCGACCTTGCTCCTTTAATAACTCTCCACACAATTTAGTGGCGATGACACATTGAAATGGAGTGAAACTATAAAATAAAATACAAAAAATATATGTAAATAATCTTATAAACAGTTTAAACAATTGCAATTAACTTAATGGACACAGAACAGGTAAGTAGATAGCTGTAAGGTTGTTTTCTAAACACATACAAATAAAGTTTCTAAATACAAATAAACTTTACAAAATGTCCACAAATATAAACACTTAAACATAAAGAAAAACATCTACACTTACAGCCACTGCTTTCTGGAGGATTGGCACGGAGGATTGCACTCAATTATGAAGTTGTAACACACTCGATGTCATCACGCTTTTCGTCTCCGCTCGCATCGCTACTCTACTTCCTACTTCCTGTTTCCTATTTCCTGTTACCGCTAACTTCTGTCCTTCAAAATAAAAGCATTGCGATCTTTCTAAAATGCGAATAAAACAATAATAAAACACATTTATATAATCAAACTTATCTTTAAACATTCTAAACACATTAAACACATTTAAACAAACTCAGGGCAGAACACCAGGGGTCTGCAACCTTAAACGTTCAAAGAGCCAAATTGAACCAAAAAAACTAAAATCAAACCTGTCAAGAGCAGCAAAAAATTATAAGCTTTATATGAAGGCAACACAAGCTCTAAGTGTCTATGAAGAATATTTAGGCTTTAGGTTGAACTGGTTTAGGGAGTCAATACAACGCAATGGTGTGTCGGTTAGGACAGATAAGCACATGCAGGAGGTTCCACTTTAAGCTTTTATTTTAAGGTTGTTTGAACTGGTTCTGGTCTGACAAAGGAATGTTCAAAGACAAAGGATAAAGAATATTAGCTCCACTTAATTCCCAATTCCATAATTAATTTAAACCATTAATAATCAAAAGGTCATTTAACTTCAAATATAAACACTACAAAACTTAATAATCAAGAAATTAATCATCACTGAAAACTAAATCATCGTCAACTAAAGTAACTTTACAACTCACATGTCATGTACTCAATTCAAACATTTTCCAGAAGGCTGAGGCATCCACATGCTTCTTTGTTCTCCAGAGGTAAAGGAGTGGTTGCATGTGGCCTGGCTCCTATATAGCTTCTGGGCTCCACCCATCCATTAGGGAAGGCAGGTGGGAGTGGATGGGGATTTTCCGTCCAGGTAAAGGTAGAGAGAGAGGGCTTGGGGTTTTTTTACAGCCGCCCCTCAAATATGTAAGTCATATTTGATTTTCAGGAAAATCCTCAGGGACTCGTGAGGGGTTCTTGGTCATCTCTGATTCCCGGATGAGCCCCCACATTGAGAACCTGGATCCAATGATGAGATGATGTGTTGAGATGTGGCAACCACTAAATCTTCCCAGCATGGGAAGTTAAGGATGTTAGAGGGAACGTTGGTCGGAATTATTTGGGTCATGCCACAGAATGCAGATTTTCTCAACTCTGCCGCTGCATCGTTTGAAGGTGAGGATGGATTCAAGGGCCATTGGTGAGAAGGTAAGTACAGGAAATGAGGGCCTTGATTCCATCGATGTAGTGCAGCTAGTTCTGTGAGCGTTTTTCCTCTGGTAATATCATCAGCCGGATTGCTGGCTGAGTCAATGTACCTCCAGTCAGAAGGATTTGTGTACTCAAGGATCTCCGTGATCCGATGGGCAATGAATATCTTGTACTGACAAGACTCTGATTGCAGCCAGGTGAGAACAGTTGTGGAATCCGTCCACATCACCAAGCGGTGGAGTGGTAGAGTCAGCTCAGTCTGCAGCATCTTTGCTAGTTGGGCCCCAGTAAGAGCAGCACACAATTCCAAGCGGGGTACAGTGAGCTGCCGTTTTGGTGCTACCCTTGAACAAGCCATAACAAAAGCGACATGAACCTGTCCGTTTGAGTCCATGGTACGTAGATATGCGACAGAGCCATATGCTGCTTCAGAGGCGTCAGAAAACACATGTAATTCTCTTGTCATGGAAGGATCTTGTTCTTCAGTAGGTCCATAACACCGTGGGAGTTTGATTTGGGCCAATTGTGGAAGTTCCTTTTCCCACAATGTCCAGGCTTTCACAAAGGCCTCTGGAAGACATGGATCATCCCATTCCCGCTCTTTGGACCACAGTTTCTGAAGAAGGACTTTGGCACGGGTAGTGAATGGGATGATGAACCCAAGGGAATCATACTGGCTGGCCAGTATCCTGTACACATTGCGGAGGGTAAGGGTCTGGTACTGAACAGGTCTGTGTTTGTATCCCAGAGTGTCTGAAGAGCAGTACCATATTAAGCCCAATGTGCCTTCCCATGGATCGGTGCGGTCCTGACTCAGCCACAGTTCAGTGCTCTCTGATTGAGCCTCTTTGGGTAGATGCTCAACCACTGAAGGAAGGTTACTGATCCACTGTCGGATTTCAAAGCCACCAGAGGCCAGTCATTCTCTGAGCTCATCAAGAAGGGTTCTGGCCTGCTCCTCATTTGGGAAACTCTGTAGACAGTTGTCTACATAGAATGACTGCAAGACTGGTGCTAAGACATCTCCTTGGTCCACTTGATTGTCTCTCACATGACGCTGCAGGGCGTATGTGGCACAACAAGGACTGCATGTTGTGCCAAACGGCAGAACTTGCCACTCATAGACCTCCACTGGTTCTTCACGTCGCATGTTTCACCATAAGAAACGGAGGAGAGGTCTGTCTTCAGCCAGCAATCTGACCTGGTGAAACATAGCTTTAATATCACCAGAAATGGCAACAGAATGTTGACGGAAATGCAGCAGAACACCCATCAAGGAAGGGCCTAGGATTGGACCAGGGAGAAGATGATCGTTTAAGATCTGTCCTTGGTATTGGAATGAGCAGTTGAACACCAGACGGTGTTTGCCATTGTGTTCCACAAGATGGTGGGGTATGTACCATGACTCATCGGTAGGGACCATTTCATGAGATCCAAGCTTCTTGACATATCCAGCGTCTAACAACTTGTTGATCTCATGATCATAGATGGCTGCTTGCTCCGGATTTATTAGCAGCTTCCGCTCTGTCCGTCTGAGGGTTGGTAGGACTAATTCCTTTGGTGCCTGCAGTTTAGGGGCGTTCATCTTGCGAATTAGGGGAGTTGCGTAACGATCAACTCCATTGACCTCCACCCTTATCGTTTGATTCTCAAGAAGAGCTAATGCCTCCTTATCTTGCTTGGAACGAGTGGTGATCTTCTCACTTAGGTAAGGAAGTACATCAACTTTCCACAGTCTTTCCACAGCTCCAAGGTGAACTGCGAGCCGTGGTCGGAGGAGAGGTCGGACGGAGTTCCGAAGCGCGCGACCCACGTGGAGATGAATGTGCGGGCCACGTCAGATGCCGCTGTCGAGGAGAGGGGGACAGCCTCGGGCCAGCAGGTCGTCCTGTCTACCATGGTGAACAGGTAGGTGAAGCCGTGGGAGGACGGAAGCGGGCCCACTAGTCGACATTGACGTGTTCGAATCTCCTCTCAGGGACCATGAAAGGCTCAAAGGGGGCCTTTGTGTGGCGGTGTACTTTAGCGCGTTGGTAGACCACGCAGGAATCGACCCATGACTTCACGTCCCTCTTGAGCCCCCGCCACACAAATTTCTGGGAGACTAACTTCACGGAAGGTTTCCTGCTGGGGTGCGACAGGTTGTGCACCGCTTCGAAAACGTCCCGTCGCTAGTCCGCGGGGACCAGTGGGTGGGGCTGGCCAGTGGAGACGTCACACTGCAGCTTGATGCCGGAGTCACCAACTGCAATCTCCTCAAGGCGGAGTCCAGTGTCAGAGGTCCTGAGGGTCTGTACCTCACCATCCGAGGCCTGGTCGGCAGCCATGTGGGCGTAATCAAGTCCCAGCTGGACGTTCCCGACGACCGCCCTGGAGGGGAAGTCAACCGCGTTGTCTTTACTTGCGACGTGCTGGATGTCTGTCGTGTACTCGGAGATGTATGACAGTTTGCGCTACTGTCGAGCAGACCACGGTTCAGCCACCTTGGACATCGAGAACGTGAGGGGTTTGTGGTCTACGAACGCTGTGAAACTCTGGCCTTCCAGCAGGAAGCAAAAATGGCAGATGGCCAAGAAAAGGCCCAGGAGTTCTCTGTCAAACGCACTGTACTTGCGTTCCATGGGGGTTAACTGGCGGCTGAAAAAGGCTAGGGGCTGCCAGGCGCCACTGACCCACTGTTCGTGCACAGCACCGACAGCGTAGTCCGAGGCGTCGGTCGTGACTGCGCATAGGGCCCCAGGCACCAGGTGAGCCAACATAGCGGCTTGGCTCAGCGCTGCCTTGGTGGCGTCGAAGGCTGTCTGCCGCTCGTCCGTCCAGTCGATGGCCTGGTTGGGGGACTTGTTCTTCAGGGTCTCGTACAGCAGGCGCATGGTGTGGGCCGCTCTGCGAATGAACCGGTGGTAAAACGTCACCATACCGAGAAACTCCCGGAGCACTTGGGCTGTGTGTGGCCTGGGAAAGGCAGAAACGGCTTCCACTTTCAAAGGAAGGGGGACGGCGCCATTTTTGTCAATGAGGTGTCCGAGAAAGTGAATGGAGGTCTGCCAGAAAAGACACTTGGCCAGGTTGATGATCAGGCCATGCTGGTTAAGTCTCGTGAAGAGGTCCCGGAGGTGGGTCAGGTGTTCTTCCTCTGAGGAGCTAGCGACAAGAATGTCGTCTAAGTAGACGAAAACGAAAGGCATGTCCCTTAGCGCAGAGTCCATCAGCCTTTGGAAGGATTGGGCCGCATTCTTAAGCCCGAATGGCGTACGCATGAACTCAAACAGTCAAAAGGGCGTGACCACCGCCGTCTTGGGAATGTCCAAGGGGTGTACGGGGACTTGGTGGTAACCACGTACCACGTCAACTTTAGAGAAGACGACCTTACCCGCCAGGTGCGCCGAAAAATCTTGGATGTGGGGGACCGGGTAGCAGTCCGGTGTAGTAACATCGTTGAGGCGACGGTAATTGCTGCAGGGTCGCCAAATGGTGTCTGGCTTCAGCACGATGTGGAGGGGCGAGGCCCAGGGGCTGTCTGAGCGTCGGATTATCCCAAGCCGCTCCATATTAGCGAACTCTGCCTTGGTGATCGCCAGCCTCTCCGGATCGAGCCGCCGCGCTTTAGCATAGATGGGAGGGCCCTTAGTGTCAATGTGGTGCTCGACACCATGTTTGGCCGTGGCGGTGGAGAAGGTGGGTTGGGTCAAGTTGGGGAACTTGCTGAGGAGGTGCTGGTAGTTGTCACCCTCTGAAAGAGAACTGGAGTGGCCGCTGTATTCCGCCCCGTCGTGGACGCACGTCAACAAGGAGAAGGTCAGCACGTCCACCAGACGGCCATGTTTGACGTCCATGAGCAGCCCGTGAGCACACAGAAATCGGAGCAGAGGAGGGGGAAGGAGATGTCGGCCGTGACAAACTCCCACGTGAAGCGCTGGCCCCCGAAACAGTTTTTGTGCCATAGGTGCGAATCGGGGTGTCGTTGGCAGATGTTAATGGCGGTCTGTGGGCCCCGCCGGCAGTGTCACTCACCATCGCAGGCAGGACGCTCCTCTGAGCACCGGTGTTGCAGAGGAACTTACGCCCAGAGTTAGTCTTTGACACAGAGCGCGGGCCATAGCTGCAAGGGGCGTGGCACTGCTTCGCCTTCTCGCCGAAGCGTGCGTGGAAGTAGCATAACCCCGGGTCATAACGGCCGGTGGCGGCGGGGGCGTTTCTGTCAGTCTGTCCACCGGCGTTCGATTCTTCCTCCCCCAGTAGGGCTAACATCATTTCCATGTGTTCTGAAGGTTTGCTGTCCCCCAAACCTTTAATGGCAAACAAACGCCTGGCTCTCTGAGGTCGTGATAGTTCAAAAGTTTTGAGAAGATATGCCTTTAATGCTGGGTACTTATCACTTGCAGGAGGGAATGTGATGAAACCCACTGCCCTGGCTGCAGTAGAGCTCCCTAGGGCCGCGACGACGTGGTAGAACCATGCCATAGCGGACGTCTCCCAAAACTCCGGCAATTTCAGGACGATAGCATTGTTCGTCATGTTCGGATTAGTCTCGGAATCTTCGTCAAGACTGACGTCGGGTTCACCAATGTGGTACCTAAGAATTGGAGCCGGAGGCGGAGTATCGAAAGGGGCAAAACACTTTACTGCTGAACATTTGAGCAGGGTAAGAAAAAAGTGTGCAACACATTAACCTGTCCGTGTAGGAACCAACAATCTACACCTCCGCTCTCCACTAATCTTTCCCCTAGTTTCAGTAGGCACATCATGACATCAAGAAGTTAGCAGAGACATCTAGTCGACAGTTTCACATGGCTCATGACATAACCTAATCAGTCATGCGGACATTTAGTGGACAAAATTATTAAAACACACTGACATTTACGCAAACACTTATTAAAACAGATTACATTCATGCAGAATCTTTCATGACCTCGAGACTTCCTGGGGCCGTTTCTCCCAAGTGCTGAAAGATTTGACACACACACACACACACACACACACACACACACACACACACACACACACACACACACACACACACACACACACACATACACACACAATCTAGATTTTTGGGTTCATGAAATGATATTATTTTATTATATGATTTTATTGTTTTATTCATATTATTTTATTGTATAAAAAACTTTCCACCACACTAATGTATTGCATGATTTTTTCCATACTGCAATGTATTTTTCTTTCATAAGGGTGGGCAGTGGGGCAGCAGGGCAACAGGGCAGCCGGCAGCAGTTCCTCATCATCTCCAGCTTCCAACGAGCCACATGCTTTGTTGTACGAATTGTTTAGTAACGTTTATGAAGTAGGGTTGGACTGCCGTTGTGGTTGGTATTCTTTTGTCCTGTTTACTTTAGTTAGGAAGGTAAGATCCTGTCCTTTATTTTCTGTTAGGTTAAATATTTTTTAACCTAATAATATTTGGTTATATATAATAATATAATATAATATAATATAATATAATATAATATAATATAATATAATATAATATTTGGTTTGTAATTTTGGCCTTAGTCCAACCTGAAGCAAGCTCAACCCATTATTTGATATTTAGTCCTTGTAAATAAACACCTAATTTTTTTTTTATACAGTGGTACCTCTACTTATGAAATTAATTGGTTCTGGAAGAAATAACTTAAGTAGAAAATTTTGTAAGTAGAGACGCGTTTTCCATGCAAATGCCCTAATCCGTTCCAAGCCCCCCAGAATTCAGACATAAATGTTTTGTAAAGCATAAAAGTACATCAAAACATGTGACAAATATGTGCTACAATTAGATTATTACACAATAAATGAGAGTTGTGGATCATGTAAAAAACAGAGAATAGAATAAAGAATAAAAATGATGGTCATTTACCTTTTAACTGCTGTCCTCAGTGTTTTTTGCCTTCTTTGGTTCATGCACCAAAGAACCATGACAAACAAGAGAGTGAATTCCAGTCCTCTTTTTGAACTTCTCGAACCACCCACGCAATGCCTTAAACTCCCGGTGTTCTTTCGCCCACTTTCCCTCGCCTGAATCCTCCTTCACGAGGTCATTAAAAATGACAGTTGCCTTTTCGCAAATTATGGCCTCGGTCACTGTGTCGCCAGCCATCTTTCTCCTTTATCCACAAGAGTAACAAACCTCTCCATCTCATTCACTGCCGACCTCTTCTTCGAAATTATAGCGAGGCCTTTGGAAGGAGTTATAGGTTTTATGGCTTCCTTTTATTTCAACAACGTGGCAAATGTAGATACAGTACGGCCATATTCTTTGGTCAGATCAACCAAATGTATTCCTTTTTCATTTTTTCTCCATCACTTTCTTGGGGTCCATAGTGAATACTCTAAAAGTTAATATATTAACGTAAAAACTATCAAAACACCTCATGGGTCGAGGGCCGAATGACAAGGACGCAGCATAGACACCTATCTAGCTACACATAGTCCCTCTTAGCCAATGGGATGCCAGGAAAATGCTAGGTAATAGCCAATGGCAGAGCAGCTCCAAGTAGCAGCCCATACTGGATTTTTACCTTTCATATCCTGAAATTTCTATCTTAACAAGAGGCAATATTTTCCTGTTGAAATGTTTCGTAACTTGAAAATTTCGTAGAAGAGACATTTGTAAGTAGGGGTGCCACTGTGTACTCCAACTATTCGTCTGTTGCTACTTGGGACTTAGGGAAGATGGGGCTCGTTCATGTTATGGGTCAGGCCCTCCTAGACTGAGCGTAACATGAATTGGGGGCTCGTCCGTCTCCTTGTCGCGCTTCGTTCCGCGTAAGTCCAGTGCGAGTTTTTTTGTCTTCTGGTTGGCGGTGTTCTTGGTGTGTGGGGAAAATAATGGAGGGTTTTTTGGATGATTTTGTGGCCAGTCCTTCTTGAAGTAAGATTGACAAGTGCACTAAAGCTAATCTGCTAATTGTGGCTAATTACTATAAGGTGGAGGTGCTTGGTCAAAAAAGGAGAGGAGGAAAGTGTGTCCGTAGGAAGATAGAGAAGAGGAACGCCAAGAGTATAGGACTGAGAGTAGGGACGTTGAATGTTGGAACTATGACAGGAAAAGGTAGAGAGTTGGTTGACTATTAGATATTAGTCCTTGTAAATAAAAACCTGATTTTTGTTATATACTCCAACTATTTGTCTGTGGCTACTTGGGACTTGGGGAAGATGGGGCTCGTTCAAGTTATGGTTCAGGGCTCCAAGCACTCCTAGACTGAGCGTAACACAGACTGTCACTGCTGTTTGTGTGTGTATAGTTTTGTTTCATTGTTTTGCCTTCATTGTTTTATTCAGCTCCATTTTGTTTGATAGGTTATTTTGCTGTTTGTACTGTAGTTCTTATAATTCTCCTGGGTTTGTACAATACTTATCCCCCAAGACAATATACTGGACTGTGGTAGCAGTCTTGCTAACTTTCAACATGTTTTTAATTGGGCTTTCCTTTGCATGAGTGCTGCAGGGATGGTGACAGTGGGACGGTTCGGACGGTGCAGCTATTGGTGGTCGGGGTTCCTCACTTCAGCTTCACAGTCCCCTTAGTTTGTGTGTGTACTGTCAATTTTCGAACAGCCTTCACATTTTACATTTTTATCCCTTGTCTTTTGGTTTATGTTTAGTGTGTGAGTGTGTGTTGGGCACGGAGCTTGGTGAGTGCTCTGGCCTGGACTGGCTCCCCAGTTGCAGTCGTCCTGGCCATTCTGCAGTGCTCATGCAGGTAACTGAAACCTGATAGGTCTGTTGGTGTTTGCGTTGTTGATTTTATTCTCTTTTGATAAAGTTTGTAGTCTTGGGGGAAGATCTCTGTTTCTGACCATCACTGGACCGTCAGTTGTGTCAGTTTTCAACATCTGTGGCCTGTTCGTGAACTTAGACGAGTCTAACAATTTTGTTATTTAATGTTTTCAGACTCTATTCTTAGTCTTCAGTTTGGAAGCAGCTACATTCGCACTGAGGAGGTTCAGAGAACCAACATCCTATTGTTGTGCAGGTGATGATGTTTGGTCCATCTGAGATACTTGCGTCTCAGCTGCCAATACTCAGTTGTACAGTATCAAAGTAGTTGCCTGAAACATCTGCATCAGTTTCCTCTGACTATTTTCTGCTCTTACTATTTGACAAATCATTTTTTTCCCAATAATCTCACATTCTTCTGAGGTCATTAATCTGTTGGACCTGTAGCACAGATATGTCCACATGTCATCATTTTATTAATTGTATTTTTTCTGACTGTGCAAGAGATAAGACGGCAGGAAGAATGTTTTTTTTACACTTTCCCTTATTTACTCACTTTGTCCAACAACAACCCCCCCCCCCCCCACACACACACACCAAAAAAAAATCAGTGCAGAGCTGTACTGAGAGCTCTTTCGCTCTCTTTTACTGTGAAAATCATGACCGGATGTAAGATGTTACTCGCTGTGGCAACCCATTTAAAAAAAGGGAACCGCCGAATAGACCTTTGTTTGGAGGATTTTATTGTGAAAATTATAACCGGACGTGAGAATCCCTGGCTGAAGGAGTGACTGCGGCGACATGGCAGATCGTGTAGGGTTAATTGTGAACGGATTTTAAGGAGCGCCGTGAAGATGGCAGAAAGGTGAGCCCACGAACACCCACGTTGTGTCTTCTCTGGTTGTTTTACAAGAATAGCTCCGGGCTAGCAGCCCAGCTCGGCTAACAGCGCATCGTTCGGTTGCCGTGCTGACGCGACCGTTAGCTCGGTTCACGCCTGGCTCACAGGTTCACTCTTCGGTGGATGAAAATACAATTACACGTAACTGCTTATTTTGAGAACATCGAGTGGGGTGTGGGTTGCTGGAATGGGCATTTTTCTCTGGTCACTTGTCAAGGTGGAAAGAACAGAAGAGGGAGGCTCTGTATGGCTGGATGATGATGGTGATGATGATGACGATGATGCTGCTGCTGCACCTGTCGTTGTGAACAGGCGTGTCTTTACATGAATGCATCTCCACAGAGGCCGAGTGACGGAAACCCACCCATTGACAAGTGAGCAGTGGGAGCTGATGCTTAGACAGGCACGGGATACCAAGCCTTCATTGAAGCCACCCTCATCCTCATGATAGATGGAGGCGCCTCCCATGAGAGGAAGCCCAAGTGGGAACCCCGTGCTGTCAGCCTTCCAGCACCGTCGCTATGTTTGTTTGTTTGTTTATTTATTTATTATTCATTCATTCATTCATTCACTTATACATTTAGCTATTAACAAGTTCCATGAGTTTCAAGAACTCTTCTCCCAGGGAGACAGAAAGAACACACATCACACAAAGGACCAGATAAGGCAGGGGTGTCAAACTCATTTCCACCGAGGGCCACATCAGCATAACTGCTGTCCTCAAAGGGCCAGATGTAATTTATAAATGTAACTAAATGTAACTAAATGTAACTTAGTGTAACACCTCCTTAATGTTAAGTAACTCTAAATTTTACTGGGTGGCGCAGTGGGTAGCGTTGTCGCCTCACAGCACAGTGGGTCCGGGTTCGAGTCCCGCTCTGTGCGGAGTTCGCATGCTCTGCTTGTGTCTGCGTGGGTTCTCTCCAGGTTCTCCAGCTTCCTCCCACCTCCAAAAGCATGCACTTCAGATTGATTGGCTGGTCCCAAATTGCCCGTAGGAGTGAGCCTGTGTGTGTGCATGGTTGCTCGTCTTTGTGTGTAGCTCCGCGGTGCACTGGTGTCGTGCCCGGAGTGTCCCCCACCTCACGCTCTATGTCAGCTGAGTTAGGCTCCAGCTCCCGGTGATCCGCTACTTCAGATGAAACTTTAGAAAATGAATGAAAATTTACTACTTATTCAAGTTACAAACATTACAGTTACACAGAAAAAACGTGTTCGTTTGTTTCTGTTATAACATGAATCTTTTTAATTTGTCAGGTTATTAAACCCACAGAACTCCATTAATCAAGGATCATTTTATCCAAGAGAATAAAGAAAAATAACATCAAAGACAAGTTAAGACATTAACTTTGTTAATGTTTTTCGTCAAAAATAAAATGGGCTGAATTACTGCATTGTGGGAAATGTAGTTTTGGTCAGAGCACACTTTTAACCTATTCATTTTTAGACACTGAACTTTTATGCTCTTGCGGGCCACATAAAATGATGTGGCGGGCCACATTTGGCCCCCGGGCCTTGAGTTTGACACATGTGAGATAAGGGAACAAACTACAGTCACTGTAGAACCAAACACTAAATCACACACAGGTAGACCGAGCTTAGACTGACGAACAGCTAAAGGGCATAAGCTAAAAAAAAGCGGCATTTTTCAGTCATGTTATTTAATTTCTTGTTAATTTAACGTTTTTTTTAAAGTATTAAAGGTGGAAGTGATTTTGGATTTAAGGTGGAAGGGATTCTGGATTTAAGGCAGCTTAAAGTTAATTCCAGACATTTGGTGCATATGATGAAAAGACTGTTTTACGAAGTTCTTCTCATGTTGTTGGTGTGTCTCTTCTTTTCCTTTCGGCTTTTCCCTCCAGGGGTTGCCACAGCAAATAAGTTGCCTCCATCTAACCCTGTCTTCTGCATCCTCTTCTCTCACACCAACTACCTTCATGTCCTCTTTTATTACATCCATAAACCTCCTCTTTGGTCTTTTTCTCGGCTTCCTGTCTGGCAGTTCAGAACTCAGCATCCTTCTACCAATATATTCACTATCTCTCCTCTGGACATGTTCAAACCATCTTACTCTGGCCTCTCTGACTTTATCTCCAAAACCTCTAACATGTCTCTGATGTACTCATTCCTCATCCTATCCATGTTGGTCACTTTCATAGAGAACCTCAGCATCTTCATCTCTGCTACCTCCAGCTCTGTCTGTCTCTCAGGGACACTGTCTAGACCAGTGGTTCTTAACTTTGTTGGAGGTGCCGAACCCTGCCGGTTTGATATGCTCACTCACCTAACCCTTCTTTAGTAAAAAATTTAAAAAAAATTCAAATTTAAGACATAAGTATATGTTTTACTGGTGTATTTAATGACTTGTGCATTAATGTCACCTTTTTCAAAGAACAAAACCAAGACAGTGCATGAACTCACATGAAATGACCTACCTCCAAATCAGTGTGACTTCTGCTGTTATTAATGAGAGACCAGTTCAGATATGCGTGGTTTCACCTTGGCAAGTGCTACTCTTATGTCATTTTCACAGCAAAGTCTGTTTCTGCTGTTTTCTAAGCAGCTTAAGGAAGTGTTCCTTTATTTTTGCCAGTGCGACACTAGGGTTGCTCAACTTGACATTGCAAATCATGCAGAACGCTGACTCCCATCACGTTCCGTTATACTGTACAAGCAAATTCACGTTGCACATATTCGTTCAACCACTTTCTTTTTTTGCTCAACATAGCTACTATGAATTAAAATATTAAGAAAGCCATCCGATGACGTACCATCATGACAACAATAAATCGACTACTGAGTGTGCAAAATCCCCTGTAGCACAAGTAGGCTAATCAATGTAGCGTGATCACCTGCAGCCAGTGATGGCTAAGAGGGGCGTGTCATCACGAATTGACATGATGTGTCAAACGTACACAGTGATTCGTGTATGTTCGGCAAAAACACGCGACACATCGTGTCAGGTGTTTTGTCTTGACCCCCGTCTCCGCCGAAACCCTGAGAATGACTCATCGAATCCCTAGGGTTCGATCGAACCCAGGTTAAGAACCACTGGTGTAGAGCAAACAACATTGCTGGTGTCGCCACTGTACACCCTTCCTTTCATTTTAGCTGGAACTCTTCTATAACACATCACACCTGACACTTTTCTTCACCTGTTCCATCCTTCCTGTACACACTTCTTCACCTCTTTTCCACACTCTGACTGTTGACCCTAAGTACTTAAAATCCTCCACCTTCTTAATGTCTTCTCCCTGTAAGCTCACTCTTCCACTTCGATCCCTCTTGTTCACACACATGTACTCTATCTTACTGCGGCTAACCTTCATTCCTCTCCTTTCCAGGACAAACCTCCACCTCTCTAGCTTCTCCTCCACCTGTTCCCTGCTCTCACTATAGATTACAGTGTCATCTGCAAACATCATAGTCCATGTAGATTCCTGTCTAACCTCGTCTGTCAGTCTCCATAGCAAACAAGAAGGGACTCAGAGCTGATCCCTGATGCAGTCGCACCTCCACCTTGAACTCCTCTGTCACACCTACAGCACACCTACAGTCCTCATACATGTCCTGCACCGCTCTAACATACACTTCTCTGCCACTCCAGACTTCCTCATACAATACCAGATTTCTTCTCTGGGCACTCTGTCATAAGCTTTCTCCATCCTCAAAGCAAATACTGTATCTGTAGTACACTTTTTGGCATAAAACTATACTGCTACTTACAAATGTTCACTTCTGCTCTTAGTCTATCTTCAACTATTTTTTCTCATAGCTTCATTGTATGGCTCATCAGCTTTATTCCTCTGTAGTTGCCACAACTCTGCATCTCCCTTGTTTTTAAAAATGGGCACCAGCACACTCCTCCATTCCTCAGGCATCTTCTCACTATTTAAGATCCTGTTGAACAACCCAGTCATAAACTCTACTCCCTTGTTTGGACTTTCTATCTGTACTTTCACCTTATGCTGCTTCTTTCTGTACTCCTGACTACTCTCCTCAGTCCTCTCAGTGTCCCACTTCCTCTTAGCTAACCTCTTTCTCTGTATACACTCCTGTACCTCCTCATTCCACCACCAAGTCTCCTTTTCTACTTTCCTTCCAGATGACACACCAAGTAGTCTCCTACCTGTCTCTAATGTGATCAACATTAGCTATAGTTGTCCAGTCATTTGGAAGCACCTCCTGACCACCCAGAGCCTGTCTTAACACCTTCTTAAAAGTCATGCAACACTCTTCCTTTTTCACCACCACCATTTTGTCCTCTGCTCTTCCTTTTTCAGCTTCCCCTCTTCATCTTCCTCACCACCAGAGTCATCCTACACATCACCATCCTATGCTACACAGTTTGGCCACATTCTCGCCTACCACTACTTTGCAGTCAGCTGATGCACTAACCACAACCA